>NC_058093.1:170685119-170994523 GCF_020171115.1 Neogale vison | reverse complement strand
AAATAAATAAATAAATAAAGAGATTGGTGTCTGTACCTTCTGAGATTCTGGGCAGTTTTCCAGCATTTTAGAAGTTGGCGGGGGCGTGGAGGGCACCTGGCTGGCTCAGTTGGTAGAGGATGCAGCCATTGATCTCAGTGTCGTGAATTCTTAAAAAGATTGCTTAAAAAAACTTCAAAAAATTTGAGAGTGAAAGCTCATCTGATTGTATTTTCAAATCTTAATACTTATATTTTGAGGATAGCTATTTTTCTGTTGGAGTTTTGTATGGATTACATACAAAATTAAGATTGATTTAAATTTTTTAAGTTTATTTTATGCTTGGAAACCTCAGTTTACTCTTGTTAAAAAAAATTTTTTTTTTAATTTCCTATGTGTTTCTCAATTAAGGAATATTAAAAGGGTACATTTGGGGATAGCATTACTTTTGCTGTCCTAGTCTTTCCAGCTTTTCCCAAACATAGCTAGCTTTTCGAGGATTTAAGATCAAATATAGTAGAAAGATAAAGTAGCAGAAGGAGGGGGAAGGTGGGATATTCATCACAGAATAAAGAATGAGCTACTACTTACAGCTCTGAACTTAATCTTTCTAATGCCTTCTGGGACAGAAAGAACACATAGTCAATAGAATACTTGACACAGAATCATAGGAACAGTATCTGGGTAAAGCATCAAATGAGTCAAAATTTATGAAAACTCTGGAAAACATCAAAAAGCATTTAAAGTTGAATTTGAAGAAGAAACAAGTCCATTGCTCATATTATTAGTATATTGTTACTAACAGAAGCAATCTCAATTACTCATCAACTTCATTTATTTGAATTGTATCATATTTGGAAAATGGTAAAAGAAACATTGGACAGAGGACCCCCCAATTCATATGTTGCCTCCTTAACCCCTAATGTGATAGCTGTCTTTAGAAATAGGGCTTTTCAGGAGATTAAATGAGGCGTTTTAAGGAGGCTTTTAATTCAGTTCAGTGAAGTCATCAAGGTGAGGCTTTAATCCAATAGGACTGATCTCCTTAGAAGAAAGGGAGAGGCACCAGAGATTTCTCCCAACACAAGAAGAGAAGAAAAGCCATGTGAGGACGCTCAGAAGGCAGCTGTCTGCACCCCAAGGAGAGAGGCCTCATCAGACACCCAGCTGTGCTAACATTTTGATCTTGGACTTCCATCCTCCAGAATTGTGAGAAAATTCGTTTCTGTTTTCAGATCATCCAGTCTGTGGTATTTTGTTACGATAGTACAAGTAGGCTGATACAAACTTAAGGTAGATATAAAGATTTTTTTTTAGTGGGCATCCTACTCCTTAAGCTGATATAAAAATTTTGCTTGGACAACAAATACTTGGGAAAATTTCAGGTGAGATTGTGGACACATTGCCTGTGATCAAGGAGGAATCATGGAGAATGGGACGCTATTGGAAATATTGCAGGGGCCACTCCAGGACCACTTTCGAAAAGAAGAAGCTATAAAAAAGTGAGTTGCATATATAGAATTAATTATTAAAACTTTACTATCGCTTGAGCATGCGTGAATTTCTAAAAATCTGTTAAGCAGGCTTCTTTTTTTAAAAGATTTTATTTATTTATTTGACAGAGGTCACAAGTGGGCAGAGCAGCAGGTGGTGGGAGTTGGGGGGTGGGGGGACAGAAGCAGTCTCCCTGCTGAGCAGAGAGACTGATGCAGGGCTCAGTCCCAGGACCCTGAGATCATGACCTGAGCCGAAGGTAGAGGCTTCGGCTGAGCCACCCAGGCGCCCCAAGCAGGCTTACTAAGAATAGGCAAATAGAAGAGGTAGGATTTTGGACTTGTGCTATTCCCTCCCACCCTTACCCAATAAACTAGAAGAATGTAGACAATTGGGGTAACTTTAGATAAGATTAGCTTTTGAGACCTAGTAGCCAATCGTTGTCAAAGATTCAGGTGACTCAAAGACTTTCCAATCAACCCTTGTTTTTTCATTGTTTTTGACAAGAGACTTGATTGATGATATAAAGGATCATCAATATATATATAGATATAGATATAAAGGATCCAGTTATCAGATTTTTGAAATGACAGGAATCTGCAAGTGAATGATGCCAGAGTTTGTTCAGCCGTTCACCCACTAAGAGACATTTGGGGGGTTTCTAGTATCAGGTTGTTGTGAATAAAGCTGCCATGAACATGTGTATCCACAGTTTTGCATGAAGGAAATAGTGCAATTGCTATATGCTAAATGCGTGTTTAATTTTATAGGAAACAAACTGTTTCTTAGAGTGGGCATATCATTTTACACTCCCATCTTCAATGTATGAGTTTCTCCACATTCTTTCTAGCATTTTGTATAATCACTATTTTTCTTTTAATTTTAGCCATTCTAAATAGGTGTGTAGTGATACTTAGTGAGATCAGTAGTAATATTGACATGTGATTTTTTTTTGAAAATACAATGAAATTATCAACGTTTAAAATATCCTTTTAACTCAGTGAACAAATACTTTCCCAATGACCAGTGCATGATGTTACAAAATCATGAGTATTCTCGTTTTTAAAAATAAGTCCACAAATTCTTTGATACCTCTTCTTTCAAAAGATGGAAGCTAATTCCCTTCCGCTTGAATGTGGCCTTGATTCAGTGACTCTAATGAAGAGAACATAGCAGAAGTGCTGATGTGTGACTTCTGTTTAGTTCATAAAAGATATTGTAGCTCTGTCTTGTTCTCTCTGGGATCCCTGGCTCTCAGGGAAGCCAACTGCCATGTATTGAGGACACTCAAGAAGCCTATGGAGTGACTCACTCGTGTGAGGAACGAAGGCCTGATAATAGCCACTGAATGAGGTTAGAAGCAGATCCTCTGTCTTCAAACCTTCAGAGGATGGCAACCCTGGGCGACATCATAACTGCTACTCCTGAGAGACCCCGAGTGAAAACTACCCAGGGAAGTCATGCTCACAGGCACAGAAACTGTTAAAAAAGAAATGTTTGTGATTATAAGCCATTAAGTTGGGGGGGGGAGTAATTTGTATTAGAGCAATAGATAACAAATAAGATCCATTCAAAGTTCAAGAAAGACTAAAAAATTTATTGATAGTTTCAGATGCGACATTGCTACTAACCTTTAAGAGACTACCACTTGGGGGCGCTGGGTGGCTCAGTCAGTTAAGTGTCTGCCTTGGCTCAGGTCCTGCTGGGATGAAGGCTACTTCTCCCTCCCCTCTCCCTCTGCCTGCTGCTCCTCCTGCTTGTGCTTTCTTTCTCCCTCTCTTTCTCTGGCAAACAAATAAATAAAATCTTAAAAAAAAATAAAAATAAAAGGGAGGAGTATTGATACATTTTGAAAACCAAAAGGAATTTTAAAAGTTCTAAGAAGAAAGTGAAAGTCACATGAAAACCTGCCAACCAGTGAGAGCCACTATAAAAAGTGTTGGTGGGGCGCCTGGGTGGCTCAGCGGGCTAAAGCCTCTGCTTTCGGCTCAGGTCATGATCCCAGGGTCCTGGGATCGAGCCCCACATCGGGCTCTCTGCTCCATGAGGAGCCTGCGTCCTCCGCTCTCTCTGCCTGCCTCTCTGCCTACTTGTGATCTCTGTCAAATAAATAAATAAAATCTTTAAAAAAAAAAAAAGTGTTGGTACCAGTCCTTCCAGACATCTGTTATAAAGTCTGAAAAAGAATTAAAAACAAAAAAGAAACACAGAAAACCAGAAAAGCCTGTGTGTGTGTTTAGATTTTAGAAACTGCCAGAAACACTTTTTCAGCCACTGTAGAAGTAAAATAAGCCGGTAAAGTTGGTTATCTAAAACACCAGGAGTTACCCTGGGCTTTGGTGGCTCTGGAAAATGCAGGTCCATAGTAAAACCAGAGGGAAGAAAACTGATTAATGAACTTAGCTACCGACTCACTAACTTTACAGCCAGGAACAGTCAGGGTGGGGCAGGTGACCGCATCTCATCTCATCACCTGGAGTTTCACAGGCTGGAACCTGCACTGCCTTTTTTAATTTCCTTATTCCCAGTAGGGTGCCCTTAAGGAACCCCCTGATGGCCTGGTGGTTCCAGGACTGCTTTCCCAGAGCAGCCCTGAGTGTATCTAAACATACATTTTGCTCAGCTTTTCAGTGTCTCTGATCTTTCCCTTTTCTGCTCAATGTCTCATCCCCCAGTCTTCACTTTCAAAGCAGCAAAATTCATTGTGGAACAAAGTGACAGCAAATGTCAGACTTTGAGGATTGTGGCTTTTCCGGTTCCAGCCGCCTTGGTAGCTCTCCAGCACTTTCATGAAAAGTACAAAAACTGCTTTCACAAAAGAATGAAAACAGGGTGGTTTTTTTTGCTAATTGTTGTCCCAATTTTTAGTGTTTCTAGTCTCAAGAGGAACCAAAAATGTTTGAGGAACCATAAGAAAACCTTTATTTTAATAATTTTAGAGTTCACATTCAGACAGCAATACCATGCATGACTTGCTCTTCCGGTGTCAAACCCAGGGGGCCGTGTGGCGGACTCTGCCACCACATACACAGCCTCGCCAGCTGCCACACTCATTGTCCCCAGCCTCCTGGGTCCCAGACTCAGCTGTGGAAGTGGCACACATATTGCGCAAACAGGCTAACTGTGCAGTAGCTCTTTTATCCATGACATGCAGAAACTAGCCAAGGAAGGTTCCCGTCCACCCTGGATCTGCAGAGTTTTCTAAGTTCGCTCTTACACAAATATAACACACAACTGACAGAGCTGCTACGCCTACCTATCACCCAATATGTCACATTAATAAAAACAACAGGGGCACCTGGGTGGCTCAGTGGGTTAAATCCTCTGCCTTCGGCTCAGGTCATGATCCCAGGGTCCTGGGATCGAGCCGCATGGGGCTTTCTGCTCGGTGGGGAGCCTGCTTCCTCCTCTTTCTCTCTACCTGCCTACTTGTGATCTCTGTCTGTCAAATAAATAAATAAAAATCTTAAAAACAACAACAACATGCAAGCGTTATTTTACCTAAACACTTTAAAACTGAGCGAATTCTAGGACACACCTTGCTTGCACTATTTTATTTTATCTTATTTTATTTAGATTTTATTTATTTGAGAGAGCATGAGTGGGGGAGGGGTAGAGGAGAGGCAGACTACCTGTTGAGCAGGCCCTCAGGATCATGACCTGTGTAGGAGGCAGACCCTTAACCCACCGAGCCATCCAGATGCCCCCCAGTACTTTATTTTTTAAAATGCTATTGGACACCCATAGCAGTTTTAATATGAGTATTTTGACTCAAATGTTAACTCTGAAGAGATCAGACACTGTTCTATGCAAAGCTATTAAGTCACCAAAAGTTATGACATGGCAATAATGTAGCAGTCCTTTCCCATTACCTTTCAATTGTATCCTGAAATACTGCATAGGCAAGCCTGTTTCTTGCTTCCCTACTGTTAGGGTGTACCTGTTGCCACGTGTTCTTCCTGCCTTCATCCCCTGCCTCTGCGCCCTCCAAAATGGCCCCCTCCCGTGTTTGACCACACTGGTCTTCAAGGCAGAGCGAGGCCAATAAGCCCCTGTGGCCTTCTTAGCTCTATTACAGTATTCTATTCCATAGGTTTTTTTGTGTATCACGTATGTGGCATTATAATGCACTTTTTTGGAGCCAGGGTAATAAATGACAAGTTCTCCAAAGAGCTTAAGGAAATGCTGATACAAAGTAGGAGCTTCAGAAATAGGTATTGAAGGGTGTCCGGGTGGCTCAGTCATTAAGCATCTGCCTTTGGCTCAGGTCATGATTCCAGGGTCCTGGGATCGAGCCCTGCATTGGGCTTCTTGCTCCGTGGGAAACCTGCTTCTCCCTCTTCTACTCCCTCTGCTTGTGTTTCCTCATGCTGTGTCTCTCTCTGTCAAATAAATATATAAAGTCTTAAAAAAAGAAATAGGGGTTTATTAAATAATCCCTACAGGAAAAAAAGTTCATATGCAGCTTTGACCTTCACAACTAAATAGTGGTCCCCTCATGTTTGTTTGTGAACAGGTGAAAATCTGCATGCAGATGTTCACTTGAGGAGGTTTACTAAGACAAAGTAACAGTCCTAATGGAGATGGTGTTGGGGGTGCGAATGGTGGAACCTGGGAATCTGAATTTTAAGAAACTGCACAACTAACCTTGGAATGCAATTTTAAAAAAACCTCATTGCTAGTTGCTAATCCAGTACTTATTTACACCACCCCCCCTTACTAAAAACTTACTTTCTACAGGGCATAATGTACCCAGCTGCAAACTACATTTCCCAGACTTGCAGTTAGAGCTGATATCAGAGTTTTGACCAATAAGATGTAAGTAGAAGTTGCTGGGTGTGATCCTCTGGGAAAACTTTTTTTTCAAAGATTTTATTTATTAATTTATTTGAGAGAGAGAAAACGTGTGTGTGTGTGCATGAAAGAGAGCACGAGCAGGGAGGGGGAAGGCAGGGGGCAAGGGAGAGAGAGAATCCCAAGCAGACTCTGTAATGAGCATAGAATCCCGACTTGGGGCCCAATCCCACGACCCTGAGATCCCCACCCTAGCCAAAATCCAGAGTTGGATGTCCAACTGACTGAGACACCCAGGAGCCCCACCTCTGGGAAAACTCTTTTTTTTTTTTTTTAAAGATTTTATTTATTTATTTGACAGAGAGAAATCACAAGTAGGCAGAGAGGCAGGCAGAGAGAGAGAGAGGGAAGCAGGCTCCCTGCTGAGCAGAAAGCCCGATGTGGGACTCGATCCCAGGACCCCGAGATCATGACCTGAGCCGAAGGCAGCGGCTTAACCCACTGAGCCACCCAGGGGCCTCAGTTTTTGGTTTTTTAAAGATTTTTAAATTTATTCATTGCAGAGAGGGAGAGCACAAGCAGGGGGGTGGAGGTCAGAGGGAGAAGCAGACTCCCTGTCGTGGGGCTCGATCCCAGGACCTCAGGATGATGACTTGAGCTGAAGGCTGAGGCCTAACAGACTGAGCCACCCAGGCACCCCTGGGACATTCTTTTTAAGTGCCCAAGTGTAGGGACCAACAATTACATTTACTTTTCTATAGATCCAGTAATTCCACATGGTTCTATGGTAAATATCATGTTTTTTAAAATAATGGTAGTATTTTAATGCTATTACTTTTCAACATTTTGATATAATCCATAGGCTGAATTTATAGTTACAGAATGTAAATGCCTAAAACCTTGACAATAGAAGTTTGGACTCAGGAGCGGAAGCAGAGGAGAGGGGTTGGTATAAACGCCTTCATCTCCCCATCTTCTGGAGTGTAAAGCCACTGGAAACTTCCTAACATTGATGGATCAAAAATGGAGGTCTGGGTATATCATATGAAGTTATGTGAGTAAATACGAGAAGAACTAAAAATAGTATGGGCAACAAAAATTGAGAAGTATTGGGCAGGGGAGTTGAGAGGCGGATCAGTGTGCTAAATTCCTCATGGTTTCATAGCAGAGAAACATGTACTACCTGAAGCTCATAAAATGAGGTAAGTATATGTTATAATGTTATTGTCCCAGGTACAAATAGAATTTGGTAACAGTGGTTTCCTCTGGGTGGTGGCCTTGAGGATTTGGGAGGAGGAGGGATAAGAGAGCTCCTTTGCACATATCTTTCTGTATTATTGAAATTATATTGATTTCCATGTGTGTGTTCTTCCATAATTACAATATAGCATGTTTTTATTTTTAAAAACTTTTTTAAAGATTTTATTTATTTGACAGAGAGAGAGACATGGTGAGAAAGCAAACACAAGCAGGGGGAAGTAGGAGAGGGAGAAGCAGGCTTCTTGCTGAGCAGGGAGCCTGATGAAGGGCTCGATCCCAGGACCCCAGGATCATGACCTGAGCTGAAGGCAGCTCGCTGCTTAATGACTGAGCCACCCAGGTGCCCCTAAAACCTTTTGATTCTGACAACCAACTGGTTTGTGGAACCATTGAATCTTGGGAAATGTCTGAGTTCAAACACCCCTGTGAACTTTTATTCCAATATAGTCATGGGAAAGGATGAGCAAGGTGCCTACTGGTCTATCCTTGGGTTTCAATCTAAAAACAGGCTTTTTGAAAAATTTTGCTCAAATTATTTTCCAAAACAACAAAATTCAGTTAAAAGAACAGTGTTTTGAGATTGTTTAATGAATCATTTAAAAAATGAAACTTTTTAGTCCCAATAAAAGTGAATTTTAAATATAAAACATTTGCATTCCTCTGATCTGTATATAAACTTTTGTCTCTGAAAATCAAATCTAGAGCCGACAAAAAGTGTGGCAGCAAAAAAAGACACTAAAATAGAGGTATAGCTTTGCAACCTTTTGCCAATTTAATGTTAAAGAAGGTGCAGAGATAGGAACTATGAACAGAAATAACTGAAATGAGGAAGGAAACATCTACCTAAGCAACAAAGGGAACCCACAGAAAGAACCTTCTGATAAATGAATTATCAGACTGGATGAGGACACAATGGAAAGAAAATTCTCACCTAATTGTAATTCTGGTCTGTCATTTATGGTGATTCCCAAGCTGGTATCAGGTACTTATGAATTTGAGTCCTGGTAATATTTGTAAACTCAAAATTCTAGAAATTACTGTTGATCCATTTGTATGAACGAGTTTCAGAGTCTTGATGATTACCAAGGAGAAGATAATTCTTTTAAATCTGGGAAGAATAGGGAATTCTACATGGGCATGGGGCGAACAATCAATGTCTTTAGTTGAGCAACTATACAGAAACAAATATGTTTGTGACTAGAAGAGATGGACCATGGAGAGGCAAAGATTTGGTCTGTCCAAGGTAGTTCCAGATCCTCTGGATCCTGTGTGGCTTACAGTGGCTTCTCAGATGCTCTGCATTCCCTGAGCCACAGCCACTGTAAATCTTCGGGGACCTCTCATCAATCACCAGACAGATCTTAATGATGCTTGCAGACCCAAGGCGAGGTGCACAAAAAGTTAGCCGGGCTTTGTTAGGAGCAAAACTTTGCCATAGTTGACTGAACCTAACTCTCTGGGAAGAGGGATAAGATGCCCAGCATCGAAGGAAGCCAAGTTTTTCCTGAACACCTCATCTCATTCCCCCCACCAACAGTGTCCTACTGTCTCACTGCTCTTGGCCAACATTCTTGTGAGGCTCTTGTTCCAGATATGTTTTTCTGTCACCTTGGGTACTCCTCAAGTCTCCAGACTCCCCTTATTGACGACCTATTGGTGTTTGGGCATAGGGGAAGGCTAAGAGAGTGAGAAATGTCCAGGATGACTCCAGCTTCTTGATTTGTGCATTTGGGTGGATGGAGGTGCCATATACAAGGATAGGGGACCCTGGCAGAGGACCTGGGTGGTGAAGGTTAGTAGTGCTGTTTTAGAGATGCTGGTTTCCAAGTGTTCTAAAGTACCCTCGTAGAGGTGAGAAGCAACCCAACTGGAGATAAGGGCCGAGGGACAGACATGAGTACAAAGACAGCACTCCCCTGGATCTCACGTGCAACAGGAACAGATTTAGTTAAGGAATGACAAACATAAATATCAACAAAGTTTCATGAGAATGAAGGAGGGATTAAAAGGTACTGAGTCCTTCTGGGAAATCCATAAAATGACTGAAAAATTTTCATGAACACAGTGATATGGAGCTCCCTGGGGACCTTCATGAGAGCTCTTCTGTTTCCAGCGATGGAGTCAAAGCCAGTCAGGAGTGGGGTAAGGTTGCAGAAGTGAGGGCAGAGCACAACTCCTCGAAGTGTGCTGGGAAGGAGAGAAAGGAGGTCATAGCTGGACACACACAACCGTTTCAAGAAAGTTTTTTGTGTTTGTTTTCAGCTCAGTGGTTGTGTTAATGAGAAGAAGGAGAGCGGCAAAGTGAAAGACCATTTCTAGGTGCCAGGATGTGAGGGGACGTGTGGTAATCCACACCCTAACTTCTCTGAGAAAGTGAGAAATGGCATCCAAAGAGTTCTTGGGCAGGACAGGCATTCTTCTAACACCATGGAGGCTAGGAAGGGTGGAGGGGGCAGCAACGGTGGTCTGGACCATGCATTATGGTCTGACGGCTTTACTTTTCTTAAACAGAGGCCGGGTGTCTGCGAGGAAGGCTTGGCAGTGTCTTTGCAGGGGATGGGAGGAGAGCCAGGCAGGACCAAGGGCCGTCTGTGCTTCTACTGGTGCCAGCTGCCAGGCTGTGTGGCTCCTCCCACCGTGGCAGGTGCAGAGAACCCAGGTGGAGTGCACCTGGACTGAGGCTCTGTCACATGAGTGTGACAAGGACAGAGGAGCAAAGATGTTGAGCGTAACTGGGATAGAGGAAAACGGAATTGCAGCTGGATGAGGAGGGAAGGGAAGGAGGGGCACTAGACTGGGCAGATACAGCAGGACAAAGGTGGGTCTTGGAGGTGGTAAAGAATGGTCATAAGGGAGCCTCTGGAGGGACAGCACTGAGTGGGATGGGTCATCCACAGGTAAGCTCATAGGTGATGGCAGGACATGGGTGGAGGGATTCTTTAATCCTGGACTGGTATGGCCAATGGTAGGAGCCTTACAGGAATAGATTTTTTCTTCTTTTTCATTTTTCTTCCTCCCTCCCTCTCTTCCTTCCTTCCCATTCTTTCTTTTTACTAGAGAAAGGGGAGGAAGGTCCTCAGTTTCCTACACAGAAATCTCCTAGCCTCCTTTCCTGTGGTTACAGAAAAGACCAGCCCCTCCATGTGCACTCTGGGTCCTGCCCCATCTCATCTCACTCGGATATCTGGTCCTCTCTCTATTCCATCGTTACCTCTCTGCTAAACCATTCTCACTCACAAAGATGCCTCGGTCTGCTGTTCTTTATGAATACAATCCTCCAACTCTGTGTCTGAGGTCCCTGGCCTCTGCTGATCCCTGGGCTCCGCAAGATACTTGCAATGCTCTCATGTTCAGTAAAGTATGCCCAGCTGTGCTGCTGCTTCCATTTGAAAAACCTAACTTATTCCTACTTCCTCCCATCCCGGGTCACCTCCATGTCCACTCCTCCCCAGCTCTCAGGGACAAGCTTCTCCAGATCAGTTACTATGGATCTCTTCCTCACCTCCCTTTTTTTTTTTTTTTTAAGATTTTATTTATTTACTTGACAGAGATCATAGGTAGGCAGAGAGGCAGGCGGAGAGAGGAGGAAGCAGGCTCCCCGCTGAGCAGAGCCCGATGTGGGGCTTGATCCCAGGACCCTGAGATCATGACCTGAGCCGAAGGCAAAAGCTTTAACCCACTGAGCCACTCAGGCGTCCCCTCACGTCCCATTCTTACTTCTAACCGGCTGCCTGCCCTGTAGCTCTGCCTCCCAGTCCCTGAGGTAATGGTCCTCCCACGGAAGGATTAGTGTCTTCCCTGGGGTAAAAGCGGGGGACACCTTTCAGCACTCTTGACTTCTCAGCAGGTTTTGTCAAAGCAGACCACACCCCACCTTGGGAAACAGTTCTTCCCTCAGCCCCCAAGACATTCCCCACCCGGAGTTCTGTGTACTTCTCTGGCCGGCTCTGCCCCTTGTCCTTTACTGATTTCTCCGCCTCTACACTTGATTCTTTCTCTACGGCTCTCTGCGAGGCAGTGCCATCCAACTCCATGGCTTCAAACACCATCAGACGTCCAACAACTCGCAGTTACTACCTCCAGCCTTGTCACTCTTGGTGAGCTTCACCCCACCTAACCCATCCATGCGGAGGTCACTTCTCCTCGGATTCACATGTCTAAGGCGCAGCTCGTGATCTTCACCACTTCCCTGCCAAACTTCTCAAGCCTCTTTGTCTTAGAGAACGGTGCTCGAAACCACCCGCTCGAAACCATCCGGCTGAGAATGGCCACCTCGGGGTCATCCGTGATCCCTTCCTTCCTCCGTCCCAACTCCCTTGAATGAGTTCTGCCCACCCCGCCTCAAATGTCAAAGCCACTCAAAAGAGGCTTTCTGACTGCAGTCTAAACTGGGGGCCCCTGTTCCACGCCCACAGCATCCAGGCGCTGGCCGCAGCTCTCCCCTCCTTTGCTAAGTCCCACAGGCAGGTTCAATAAACCTGCCGGAGCGACAGGGTAAACCTTCCCTGGACCAGGGGCAGCCTTGCCCCAGGCGGGCTCCCGGCTGGGCTTAAACCTCCCGGAATGACCTGGGAGCCGGGGCCCGCACTCGCTCGGGAAGACGCAGACACCAGCCGCGGTGCCAACAACCGCCCTCGGCTCCACGCGGCTTCCGGGTCACGCCCCCGCCCCGCGACCCGCGCTGGGACTCCGCCCCCCAAGAAAGGGGAGGAGCCTCTCGCGCCAGGCTGGGCGCGGTCGCGGTCGCTAGGCCCCACAGTTGCCTGTCCGCCGTCGCCGGTTTAAACGCGGAGGCCCGTGGGTCACGTGCCGGACGGGGTGGGGGCGTGGCACCAGGAAGCAGCCTCCGCGCCCGCTCCGATCGCGGTCGCCACCGCCCGGCCCGACTCGCCGCGTCCCGGTGCCGGCGCCGCTTGCCTCGCTCCACGCTGGCGGCCGCCCCCGGACTCCCCGCCGCAGCGGCGGCGCCCGCTATGGGCGAGGAGGACTACTACCTGGAGCTCTGCGACCGGCCGGTGCACTTCGAGAAGGCGAACCCGGTCAACTGCGTCTTTTTCGATGAGGCCAACAAGCAGGTCCGGGCCGGCCCGTGCCCTCCTCCTCGGCGCGGCCTCGACGCGCCCCGCCCGGCGTCCCCGGCGCCTCGGGGGCGTCCCGCGCGCACCCAAGCGGGGTGCCGGGGTGGGGGCCAGGCCTGGGGCCTCCCCTCGGGTCCCGGCGCAGGAGTGGCGCCAGCTCCGGGCTCTTGGGTGGGCCGAGGGACCGGGCGCTACCTCGGCGGGGGCTTTCTTCTCCAAAGTGACAGCTGGGTGGACCCCGAACCTGCGCCGCCCACCCAGCACGCCCTTTGGCCGGTGGGATCAGCTGTTAGCTCGCCAGCCCTTTCGCGGTGCCTTTGTTGTCTTTATATGTCACCAGTTACCCTTGCAGTCGAGGATTTAGACGTTGAGATTACTCTTACTCTCGGAATTTTGGAAAGGGGGGGAAAGCAGTGTGAGGAGTAGCAGGGGGAACTCAAGTGCATCAGGGGCGCCTTTGCCGTTCCGGATTAAAGTGTGTAGCCGCGTGGACCCCTGCCCACTCTCGCACAGTGGACT
Source organism: Neogale vison (assembly GCF_020171115.1). Taxonomy (NCBI): domain Eukaryota; kingdom Metazoa; phylum Chordata; class Mammalia; order Carnivora; family Mustelidae; genus Neogale; species Neogale vison. The sequence continues at coordinate 170,981,399 of NC_058093.1, read as the reverse complement.
GCACTGGGAAGGGTATATAACCTTTTTGGTCTCTAAGCTCTTGTCCTTTAAAATTGAGGTGAACACCAGGCATCTGCAGTTTGATAGATACCACGTTAGTTGAGCTGAGCCAGGAGTGGGTGTAGTAGAAGTAATCGCCTGGAGGTGGGTGAATGTGTCTAAAAGTCTTTCAAAGTTCAGGCCATTAACGTTGCTTCTTTTCCCTCCCAGGTTTTTGCAGTTCGATCCGGTGGAGCTACAGGGGTGGTAGTTAAAGGCCCAGATGACAGGAATCCCATCTCATTTCGGTAACTGTTGACATTCACAGAATAATGGTCACACATGCCCATAATGATGTGTTTCTGTTTCTCATTCAGAAGGTGGTTTTAAAAACTTTGTTCCTTGGCTAAAGTGTATACACTCTTGCAAATCCCTGTGTGTAGAGAGATGCAAGCAGACACCTGCTGTGCAGTGTTGCTGGGACCTGTCAGTACTTAGTGTCAAAGTGAGGTGTGTAGAGTAGTTCTCTCTTGATTTGGGAATTAGATGCTCCAACATAGGGAACCCACTTCCTGGCACTTGAAATTAGCAAGTCAATTTACTGATTGCGCTCATTTCTGGCATCCTGACCAAGGAGGGCCTTCATTTCCTCCTCTCACCCCAGTCTTTTCAGGCTGTGTGGGAGGTGGAGGAGATTCCTGGTTAGTGTTTCCTATATAATAATCTATATTAAGGAAATCCCAGCTTCCACTAAAGGTGATTGGCTGTCCCGGTTTATGCAAGTTGAGCCAGTATAATAATGAATCGCACTTCCTTTCACTTTCAGAAGTATCTCGATTTGGTTGATAAATTATCTGGTCTTTAACTCCTGTGATTACGAAAGGGGAAAGTACAGTGTGGGCCCTCAGTTCAGTGGTGACTTACATTTTTTTGCAGGTGGCCTGTGCTAATAGAAAACAGTTTTTGAAGTAGAAAACAGATCACTCATTTGTTGGACAAACACTGATTGTAGCCTGTGTGCTAGGCACCGGGCATGTGCTGCCCGGTGCCCTTTTGCAGAACTCCTCAGTTTAGTGTGGGAGACAAGTGTGTGGACACATTCTGTTGATTGTGCAAAGTGCTGTAATGGCACTCTATTCAGAATTTGGGCGCACAAAAGAGATGAGACATTTATCTTGGGGTAGGCCAGTAAACAGATGGGGAAAGGCCTCCGAGAGGAGGGAGCCTTTGAGCAAAACTTTAAAGCTTGAATGGGATGATTCTACATGGGGAAGAGAGTAGGCCTTCCAGGTGGAAAGAACACTGAGTGTAAAAGCGAGCAAGCATGGTGTCTGGGGGAATTCCAGGTCTGTGTAACTGACATCAGGTGGCCTTGCAGGGAAGAGGAGGTGGCGGTTTGGCCCCTGGCAGGAGTCACCTTGAACCTTATGTATTCTACTATGGAATTAGGGCTTTATTTTCTTACTGAAAATTTGTAAGATGGGGCATGGCATGATCTCAGCAGTGCTTGGAAGGATCATGCTGTTCACAGCATTGAAGCTTTATTATTCGGGAGCATATCAACGTCAGGGATACCACTGAGCAATGATTGCAGTGGTCTGAGCCAGGCATATCAAAGACCAGACTGAAGACAGAGTAGACTGGTATCTCATGGGCACTCAGGAGATGCCTAGGAAAGTCTTGGGTAAGTTTTGATGGTTCTTTGGGTGTGGAAAATGAGAGACTGTGATGATCCAGATTTGGGGTGTTAGTAGAGTTCGAGGAGGAAGATACTGGATTTACCCTCTTTTAAAATTTAATTTTATTGGCAAAAATTTTAGGAATTTTGTGTATATTTAGAAGTTTTATCGTGGTAGAATTAACCGCATATATTTAACATATATAGTTGATGAGTCCTGACATGCATAACCGTCTCCACAATCAAAAGTTGGCTGGCGCTGCTCTGTAATCCATCCCTTGACTTCCCTTTGTAAGGTCTGTTTGAGGTCCTGTAGGTTGGGAAGTAAACAGGAAAGCTTACACTGCTTCTCACACACCGCTCTGGTGGGGTGGGGGGCGGGGGAAGGCGGTAGTGTCTGGAGAAGGTTGCTGTGAGGGTATTATTTATGTCTCAGATGATTCTCCTCAGAGAATCATCTGTTCTCAATTTGTCAGTCCCTTGTTAACCACAAAGCTGTAAAGTTCATCAGCAACTTGTTGCCAGTTGGGTTTTGTTGTTTGAAGACAAGTCCTGGTAGTTTCAGAAACATAATTTTCAACTTAAGATTTGCTGCTTCCTTTGAGTATACAGCTTTGCTCACAGAATGCTAGATGCTAGAATTTGGTTATTAGCTTTAATTCATAACATTTTTTTCCCCCTTAAAGAATGGAAGACAAAGGAGAAGTGAAGTGCATTAAGTTTTCCTTAGAAAATAAGATATTGGCTGTTCAGAGGACCTCAAAGACCGTGGTAAGACATATTTTTACTTACTTATTTCAAGTTTTATTTATTTAAGCAATCTCTACACCCAGCATGGGGCTCGAACCTCTGACTCCGGGATCAAGCCTCACATGCTCTTCCAGCTGAGCCAGCCAGGTGCCCCAGGACATACCTTTAAAGGTAGCACAGAGGAAAGGACATTAGAAGTACATTAGGAAGAGAATGAATTGCAAAAAACAGTGTTAAAGAAAGCCTTTATTATTTTAATGCCATGAAAGTTGTAGTTCCGTTGTATTATATTTCAGTTTAGAATTCTTGAAGAAGGACATTTTAAGGGATAAATACTTATGACCCTAGTTTGTCCTTTTTGACTTCAAAGTTTTTTTTAAAGTAATTTGGAGCCTCAGGCGTCTTTTGTTTTGATAGCTAGCTGCGCAGATGATGTGAGGTGCGAGGTGCGTTTTTGGCAACTTGGTGAATTAGCTTTACCTGGAATAGCTCCATTTACTCACTTCCTGCATCTTTGAATGGCTTGACCCCCAGGAGCAGACGATCAAAGTTGGAGCGCCGTTTGGCCTTTTTGCCTTTATAGGTATTCACCATCGTCATTTGTAAAGTAGAGTAGAAGCTGTTGGGAAGAGGCAGAATCTGATTTTCTTCTGCCAGGTTTCATTGCTGCAAGTTTTGGAAAGCATCTTAGAAGATGCAGCAACACATTTCTCTGAAATCAATTGATTTTCAGTATCAGTTTCTAAACTGATATATTCTAACTGAATATATATATATATATATATATTTTTTTTTTAATTGAGTTGTAAGGAGACGATTGTCCACATTGGTCCTCTTAGTTTTCTTGTCTTCTGTCTTATTTTTTGATGACTTTAAATTTGCCTTTTGGAAAAAAAAAAGAATTTGTCTTTTGTCTTGTTGTCTATCAACGTAGGTTGGCAGTATGCTGCTTGATCTAAATTTTCTCCTTTGTTTTTTTTTCTTTTCCTTCCCCCTTTTTTTTTTTTTTTAAAACTTTTCAGGATTTTTCTAATTTTATCCCGGATAGTTCTCAGCTGGAGTACACTCAGGAGTGCAAGGTATGGGCCTGGATCCTTTCTTGGCTGCCGGCCATTGCCCTGCCCTGTGCCGGTCCCATGGTGGAGAGGCCGCGGGGCGGGGGAATTGCTAGCGCAGGCTTGGAGGCGGGCCATCTGTCACCCTGAGACTTGCTGTGTGTGGGCTCTGGTCTCCGGGTTACAAGCCTATTTCTTCTATGAGATGGAATCGGGAGGACTCAGTGGGTGATGGGATGTTCTGCTCTTCTTGAGGCCCGTGCCCTTCTCCCGGTGCTGGCTGCGCCTCTGGCCAAGACCCTGGATTCCTCTTGGGAGGTTTTAAGAAGAGGAGTTTTCCCCTCTCCTGATGTTTCCTTTCCTTGATTTGGTGTCCCTGTTGTGTCCGTCCTGTTCAGCATTTGCTGAGAACCTTTAGGCCTTTATTCTTTCCCAGTGCCTGTTCTGCTGCGGTTAAGAGAAAGCCAGCTGTCCTTTGATTGCTTAAGGTAGAAGCTGCGGTTGGTTACTGTTTTCCGAAATTTAGTCTTTTCCCTCTGTTCTTGACCGAAGTAATCCAGATCCCGGGGCTTCAGTGAGGTGTTCCAGGTGGAAATCTGGGAACATTGTATTGCTCAAAAGAAAATTTGATTTGTTAGTAATAATCAAATCCGGGTAACTTTTAGTTAAGTGCTAGAGTATTTTAAGCTTTTGAAGAGAGTTACACAAACATTTTTTTATTGAGAAAATTTTTCGTAATCCCTTTTCAGACCAAGAACGCCAACATACTAGGATTCTGTTGGACCAGTTCTACTGAAATTGTCTTCATAACGGATCAAGGAATTGAATTTTACCAGGTATTAGGTTGATTGCTTATGCTCATGGCATGGGAGGTGCCGGGGAAGGTCTGTGATGGCAGTTTGGCAGCCTTTTGAATTCAGTTCTGAATAGATTGAGATTCTAGAGGTTTAGTCTCTTGTTTATTAGGTTTTTATTCTTTTTTTCTAATTACAAGAAATACATGTTTTTTTACGAAACAGTTAAACATTACCAGGATATATGGAAGGTAAAAGTCCCCCCCCATAATCCCTAGAAATAACTGGTATGAAAAGTTCAATATATATTTCTTTTCATACATATGTACAAACTTTTCTATTTTACAAAAACAGGAATGTTGTATGTAAACTTTTGTGGCTGGCTTTTTTTTGCATAGTAGTATGTCTTGGACACGTTGTCCATATTTTATCATTATTTTTTTTAAACAATCTTTGAAGTTTTATTTAAGTAATCTCTCCACCCACCCAACAGGGGGTTGAATTCACGACCTTGGATCAAGAATCACGTGCTTCCCACACTGAGCCAGCTAGGCGCCCTGTCCATATTTTATTCTGACTGAATAGTATCTGGTTGTGTGGGTGTCCTACAGTTTAGTTTATTCCATGTTGATGAACCTCTGGCTTGTTTTTATGTTTTTGTGATTATAAATTCTGCAACAAACATGTTTGCAAACATTTCTTTATGTTCTTGGTTGGGTGAGGCAGTTCTTGGAATTACAGCATAGGCACGAACTTCCAAAAATCTGAACAGATATTGCTAAATTTTTTTTTTTTAATTAAAAACATTTTTTTTAGCCTTTACTTTAAGTAAGCTCGACACTCCCCGGGTGGCTTGAGCTCACAACGCGGAGATCAGGAGTTGCTCCCTCCTTTGAGCCAGCCAGGTGCCCCCATACTTTCAGTTTCAATGTAGGAATCTCCATTTCCCATATTTTTGCCAGAACTGCATATTATCAGTCCATAGACGTATATTCTGGGTATTAACCCTTTATCAGATCGATGGTTTGCAGATGTTTCCCCATTCCTTTTCACTCTGTTGGCTTGACTTTGCAGCTGCTTCATCAGCTCGTAATATGTTCCAACTGCCTGACCTTGAGAAATGCATGAGAGCTTTCAGTGGAGCTAATCTGGAGGGTGTTGGGATTTTCGCGGGGTTGAATTTTGTCGACCTCGTGAATACAGAATAATTTAGAATATAGGGCTGGAGAAAATATGCCTGTGTAAGCAAACTGTGAGATGTTAATGCCACAGGACTTTGCTGTGGGCCCTCATCAGAGCCTTTGTAATGAGCACGGGTCAGAAACCACACAGAGCTGCACACGGGGCTGTATGTATATGGTAGCGCGGAGAGGACAGTCACACGGCTTTCTGTTCTCTGTGGTGGGAGAGTGTATGTTCACATCATCTAGACAGTCTTCAGTTCTTTTTTTTTTTAAGGATTTTATTTATTTATTTGACAGAGAGAGATTACAAGTAGGCAGAGAGGCAGGCAGAGAGAGAGAGAGGAGGAAGCAGGCTCCCTGCAGAGCAGAGAGCCTGATGCGGGACTCGATCCCAGGACCCTGAGATCATGACCTGAGCCGAAGGCAGCGGCTTAACCCACTGAGCCACCCAGGCGCCCTAGACAGTCTTCAGTTCTTTAAGAAATAAGTTAAAAAGAAAGAGGACGCTAGCTCATCCTTATTTTGTTCTACCCAAACTGTCAAGATAGCCGGGCCTGCCGACACTGACTTCCATGTCCGTTCTCGAGCGCAGTGTTCTAGGAGCATTAACGTCTTGGGTCTCTACACCATCTTCCTTAATGTATCAGAATATTTACAGTATATTTGAAACATGCCTTGACTATAAAATATTAGGTTTGCATGCAGCTTCTCACGAACATGATCATTAGCAAAAGGGAGCTGCTTCCGGGCTCAGTGCTAACTGCTAGGTGGAGGCCAGGAGGAAGTCTGGTGCTGCGGGCTGGGCGGTGGCTGATTCCACACGTGGGGCTCTGGGGCCGGTGGGTAGGGGTGGGGGTGGTGGCACGTCTACTCCTTGCCCATTGGTGGATGGCGCCAGAGAGCGAGAGCGTGGAGTCTCGGAATGGTCCTTGTGGTGACCTGGCCTGCCTGGGCTGTAACTGCAGTAACTGGTGTCTGAGCCTCCTTTTCTCCTCGGTCAGGTGTCCGTGGTGCCCATGTCTCAGGGGCATGCTGTGAGTAGATGAGCCAAGATTTGTAAAGCACTGAGCACCTGGATCAATAGCTGTAACAAAATAATAAATAATAATAGCTATTATTTGTTTATTTTAGAGAGAGTGTGAGCTTGGGGGGGGGTAGGGGCAGAGGGAGAGGAGAAGTGGACTCCCCACGGGGCCTGCAGCCCCCACCACTTGCGGCAGAACTCAAGACCCTGAGATCACCACCTGATCAGAAACTGGGAGTTGGACGCTCAGCTGACTGAGCCACCCAGGCGCCCCTGCTTTATATTGTTTTTTTAATTTCCTGTCAGTTGACTTCCATTTTACTGTTTTAAACTACTCTGTTCCCTGAACTTTGCTTCAGGTGTTACCAGAGAAACGAAATCTGAAACTCCTGAAGAGCCAGAATATCAATGTGAATTGGTACATGTACTGCCCCGAGGGGGCTGTGATCCTTCTGTCTACCACAGTGCTCGGGAATGTGCTGCAGCCCTTTTATTTTCGGGTAAGAGAGAGCCTCTCTTTAGGGAAAGTCCCTCCCTCTCCCCACCCCCTTCCTCTAACCTCCTGAGGTGTCAAGTACTTCCAAGGGGCAAGTTCCTCCAACCGGTGAGCTCACCACTTCTGACCACTAGAGGGCACACTCTACCCTCCCGTACCCCAAGAAGGACTCCTTGTGTGGGGAAGGTCCCAGGGAGTAAAGGCCATGGCAGGACTTTGGAAAGGATGGAGAGGCATAGTGTGTGCATAGCCTCACTGGTGTTATGGAAGGAATGCTAGAGCATCAGAGGGGTTTAATCGGCTTTTCCTGATACTTTTATCACCTAAACAGGCTGGCACTATGTCGAAGCTGCCCAAGTTTGAGATTGAATTACCAGCTGTGCCCAAGTCAACCAAGCTGAACCTTTCTGAGAGAGACATCGCGATGGCAACCATGTATGTCTTTTGAGATAATTTCTTCTTGAAATTGCTTTTGGTGATGGAAGTAGTAGAAGTGCATCGTAAGCCCTGTGGGACTGGCCTTTGACACATGCCCAACAGGCCCTCTTGCCCTTTTAGTGCCTAGATTTTATGAATATAGAAAACCTGCCATGGGCCTGGCATTCTTTGCTGATTTTACTAGGTTTGTGATCTTAGGGAAGTTTTTCCACCATCCTAGCCTGATAAAATGAAGACATTGGGCCAGTCTATTTCTTAGGTGTCTTAGTTCTAGAATTTTTTTTTTTTAATTTTGTGAGTAGCTGAAGCTTATCAAGGACTTTCTTTTAGCTGACATATATCCTACTTGCTCTAAAGAAGAACATACTTTTTTTATCTAACAAACATGGAACTGAATTACTTAGGTCAGAAGGTATATCTTCATTTGTAAATGCAGGTTATCTCAATTTTTATACTTCATTATGGAAGTTTTAAACACACAGTTATGGAAACTGATACAAAGAATATCGTATGTACCCCTAACCCTATTCAAAGAGGTCAAAATTTTGTTCCTAAATAACTTCCTAAATAACTTTCTTTGGCCTAAAAGAGTGGCTTTGAAGTTTAACATTTTTTAGCAGTTAGAATGCTTTTTTTTCTTTAAGGCAATCTTCTGTGGCCTTTTAGTTTGGAGAGTAGGTACAATGAGAACAGGCCTTGCCCATGAGCAGCAGGGACCCACTCCCTCCCCTTTGGTCTCATCCCGGTGGCAGACCTAGTGCAGTGCCGGCCTCCGGAATAGTGGTGCGCATGTGGGAACTGCTCGCAGCAGCGGTCGGGCTGTGAGGCTTGCAAATGAAGATGATTCTGTTGCCCTAGTATCAAGGAACATATTTACTACATAAACCTTGGAAGATACTGAAAGTTAGAGAAAACGAAAATGGCCTGAGTTTGTTACTCAAGAATAGCTATTAACACCGTATTGCTTTCTAGTGGTTTTGGACTTTGTGTTTGTATTTCCTTATAAAGGGTTGTGATTGAGTTATATTTCGTTTTGCATTCTCCCATTTTGCTTTATAATTGGCTTTGTTTTCTTCTTTTTTTTTTTAAACTAACTGCACTTTGTAAATATTTTTGTTGGCTGTGAAATACTCCATTAGTGAATTTGTCATAATTAATTCTGATGGCCTCCTACTTCAGCATCTAGAATGGAGGCATTTCAAGTGGCCCGATGTGACATCTGTCTCTCTGTTCTCTAGATATGGACAGCTTTACGTTCTCTTCTTGAGGCATCATTCCCGGACCTCCAATAGTACAGGAGCGGAGGTAGTCCTCTACCACCTACCACGGTATATTTAATGCTGTCCTCGTTCTCCGATTTTAAAATATGAACTAAAGCTTGCCGATCTATTTTTTGACCTTTGTGTTATCCAACAGAGAAGGTGCCTGTAAAAAGATGCACATCTTAAAGTTAAATCGGACGGGGAAGTTTGCCCTCAACGTGGTGGATAACCTGGTGGTGGTTCATCATCAGGACACAGAGGTGAGAGTGGTGTGTGCATTTCTCATCCGTCAAGGTTGCCGAAAAGAGTTGTGAAAATTGACAAAACATTCAGAACGAAGATTAGAAAATGCTTTTCGCGCTAAAGCTTTGGTCTTCCGGATGCAAATGGGTTTTGTATTCTAGATGGTTTAGGAAAAAACAGTGATTCCCTCTCTGTTGATTACAGTGAGTGAAAGACTATTCCAGAAAGTAGCACGTGTGGATATTCGAGTCTGGCCCAGTTATTTGGCTGACTCAGCTAAGCCAGGAACTTACTGCAGATCCACAGTCTTACATGAGCGTGTGAGCTTGGTGCTTCCTGTGTGAGGATAGATGATAATGCTGAGAGATCATAGTTTTGAGGCTCTGTGGCCCAAGAGAAAGACTGGGACCGGTCCTGCTATTTTCTGTGAGGTTGGCTGGATATCTGGTCATAGGCGACTTCTGTCCCACACCTCCTGCAGGTGGTGACCCCCTTCTTTTGACTAGCGAAGGTGTCATGAGTTAAAGTGAAAAAGATCTGGAATCATTTCGAGCTCTTCAGGTTCTGCCTGTCGTCAGCCCCAGGAGTGGGTGTCCGCGAGAGTGTGGGGAGCAGGGTCCCAGAGTAGTGATACCCCAGCGCACCCCCCCATCCTCAGAACCAGCCGGTAGGGGTGTGTTGCGCACAGACTCTACACTGATGGGAATGGCAGGATGCGAGAGAATGGAAGGGGCAGGCTGGGCCCATTGTGGCCCATTTCGGCGTCTTGAGTCTTTCTTTTCTCTCCACTGTAGACATCGGTGATATTTGACATCAAGTTAAGGGGCGAGTTTGACGGCACCGTCACCTTCCATCACCCGGTTCTCCCAGCACGCTCCATTCAGCCCTACCAGATCCCCGTGGCAGGTAAGGCCACCCCCGCCAGGTGGTTGGAATGAGGTGGGCAAGTGAGGGTTCCCAGGTCCGGGTGTTCTGGGGAGGGGTGATTTTATTTTTGTTTTTGTTTTTTTAAAATGAAAATCCTAATAATCATACCAGTAAAATTGTGCTGTTGTGAAAAGCATTTTGTAAGATACATGAATCTTCTTTTGAAGAAAACGGAATGATCTCCCTGAGTTGGTGCCCACTGAGCCAGCCAGGAGCCTACTTGACTCTTTGGGGTCTCGAGTTTGAGCCCTATGTTGGACCTGGCGCCTACTTGAAAAATAAGTAACTAAAACAGTTAGGATTACCTTCTGAAGCTGAGAGATTTTTTTAGTTGTTTAATGATTGAATACGCCCTCCATTTTTCGTTTGCCTGTGCTCTGTAACCCTGAGATTAGAAGTGGCTGCTTCTGGCTTTATTTGAATGTGGGATCACTTTTCCTTGCCTTTCTCCCACATTGTGTGTCATGGCTACCTAGTAAATACGCGTTTTCTTCTCACTGGTTGACCCCGGAAGAGGTTAAGGCTGTGCTGCTTTGAGATCTGCCCTACACGAGGTGGGAGGAGAAGGAAGTCAGGGAAGAGAGGAGGTCAGGATTTCTGTGAAGGGGAAAGAAACAGTTGGGCTCTTATTTTGCCTTTCCCAGTGTAATTGATTTCAAGCTAGATTTCACAGGAATAACATTCAGCTCTCTTTTAAAGGAGATTGGAGGGTAGAGTAAGCTGGTTGAAATTTCAGTGCGCACAGCTAGTCAGAAGGGCACACGTTTGGAGCTTCGGTAGCAATGTTTTCTCCTTAAAAGGGATTTCTTTCAGATAGTATTGTGGGCTTGGGCCCGAGGTGCCTGCAGTCAGGAGGGGCTCACACCTGTCAGGAAGATTCCGGTCTGGCTGCGGCTCAGAGGCCAGCAAGAGCTCCGCTTCCAGTCTGCCTGCCTTGACTTGTGGATCAGCTGGAAGCTTGATAGCTCTCTGGCAGCACTGGGGGAGGAAGAAGCGAGTTCTTATGTTTGATTAAGTCTTTTGGCTCTCTGTATTCCTTCCAGCATCTTCCTTTTCTTGGGTTCATAGTGTTAGCATTAAAAGAGTAGGTTGTATCCAGGCACCTGGATGGCTCAGTTGGTTAAGTGTCCCACCGTTTGGTTTTGGTTCAGGTCATGATCTCAGGGTGGTAAGGGCCAGTCCTGAATTGGGCTCTGAGCTGGGCGTGGAGCCTGCTTAAGATAACCCCCATCCACCCAGCCCCATGCACTCGCTGTCTCTCAAAAAAAAGAAAGAAAATGGGTTGTGTCAGATGTTTATCTTGTATTTGCCGCTTACCTGGCATGAAGGTAACACTGGTGAATTGGAGGGAAGACCACCTCCAGCCATTAAAAACCTCCTGCTCTGTTCAGTGGTTTGGGACCAGTCAGAAGACAGGCAGGTTCTAACTGGCTAGTTACAATCAAATGCCAGGTGTGCTCAAAATAATAGTCCTGACAAAGGTTAATAATTCAAAGGTCCATTGAGTCTTGGGCCTCCGGAGTGTGGGTTGGTAAAGCATCTTTTACAGTTATTGACTGTCTTGTTTTTCCTGCTAGACTGTAAGCCCCTTGCAGGCTTGTAGCATCTTTGTATCTTGCCCGCCCTGTGCGGTTGCAGGGCGTGCTGGCAGGAAGAGCTTGTTAGGCTGTTTTGAAAGAGGACACCGGCAAATTGGGGATGAGCCAGCTGCTGTCATTTCCCGTTCTGTTTTGTTCCACCAGTGGTCTTGTTCCACCAGTGTTGTGGAGCTGACTACACGTTAGGATCACCTGGTTGTGGGGGGCGGTGCTTTAAAAACCAAGGGCATCTGGCTCTCACATGGGAGCAGTTAAGTCCGCATGATTGGAGGCCAACGTTGAGGCCCACATGTAAGACCTTCACCCTCGGGTGCTAGATGCAGGTGTTCTTTGTCTTGGCTTATCTGACCCATGGGCCCTTTCCTCTTTTGGGTGGTCTCTTCCAGGCTGCTGATTAAAACCTATCTTCTGATTGTCCCTGGGTGGTGGGAACAGAACTGGGAATGATGTTTAGTTTGCTGGGCTTTGTGTCTCCGGTTCACCGACGGCTGCCTGCCTGATGCACAGGCAGTGTACCTGGTCGTCATGAGTCCTTGTCATGTGGGATTTGATTTGGAATCATCCAGGGACGTTTCTCAGTTCTTTACTGTGCGTGTGTAAATGATGATGAATCATCTTTAGTTATTACAGAAGAATTATGAAATCTGAATTGTTGATACTTTTCCCCTTCTTGGGAGACATTTTCATGGATTGTTCTCGACTTCTTTCTTCTTCCTTATAGGGGTTATCAGTGGGACAAGAGCGTTCATTCCTTTGTCATTTAACCACAGCTGAATAAACACTTACCGGTGGCTTTAGAAAGTACTGCATTTCACATCCTAAGCACGGGTGTTGACATGATTTTCTGATGGCATCGTTCTTGCCCACTTGTGTTTTTTCCATTTGCAGGTCCTGCTCCTGTGACCAGCCAGTCTCCTGTCCCTTGCAAACTCTGTATCTTTTACAAAGGCTTTGCTGCTGGGCATGGAAGGGAAGCTCTTGCCCCCTTTTATACTGGTGTCTGAGAGAGGTCCTATGGCCTTGGCCTTTTCAGCTGTGGATGATCTAAAGGCTTGGGAGCCCCCAGGGGAGCTTTCCTCACCACCCAGGGCCAAGGAGCCTCTGCAAGTAGGGGGCGGGTGGGCAGTGCCGATCAGAACGGGGGCTTGTCTTTTGTTTTCATCTCTTCCTGGTTTACCATTTCCTATAACACGTAGATTCTTCATCCTGGATTGTCTTTCAACCCGACATCATCATCAGTGCAAGCCAAGGTGGGTCAGAGGGGCGGTCGCTAAGTTAGACAGTACTTGTTGGCTTGGGATGACAGAAGTAGCCAGTGCTGTTTTCGAGGTGAATCTGAGAGATGACCACTCCCTTCAACCCCGAAGTGGGAGAATTTGTCACTTTATACTCTTTATTATTGTTTTATCCTGAGCCTATTGTTTTTAAAATTAATAGCTAAGAATGGCCATTCCCCTGCTTTTGGCCCATTCCACTCTGTCCATTCTGAAAAGCCAAACCCCATAGCATGGTGCACAAGACCCTCCCTGCCCTGTCCTGACCCTCCACCTCCACCTCCACACCCGCGTGTGCCTGAGCCCTTTTCTGTTCTGGCTGCACAGAGAGGTGTGCTCCTGCTTCCCACGGTGCTGGGGAGGCTTCTTTGGGATGCTAGTGGTCTTCCTGGTAGCCCCCGAGCCCCTGTATCTACCATTAGAGGACGTCCTATATCCGTCTTCAGTCATCCGTGAACTCTCCTGTCTCAGCTCCTGGGATTCTCAGGGCGAGAATTAGCCCTGGTGCCCCCGAGAGCCACTTCTCTCGTCTCCCTCTAGCTCTGAGCAGCTGTGGGAGAATCGAGAAGGGGATCGCTCAGATCATATTTAATGCAGTGTTAAATTCTCTCGTGGAACCCCAGTTGAGAAAGGCTGTGTGGATATTTGGGAAAGTCATGGATCGGTGAATGATGAGTTACAAAATTCCCTTGGGAGCCTCCGGAGTTAACTTTTTTTTTTTTTTCCCAATTTATTTATTTTCAGAAAAACAGTATTCATTATTTTTTCACCACACCCAGTGCTCCATGCAAGCTGTGCCCTCTATAATACCCACCACCTGGTACCCCAACCTCCCACCCCCCCGCCACTTCAAACCCCCGGAGTTAACTTTTGACTGAAGAACCACTGTGGGAGGAACCAAAGTGTAGGACCCAGGTTCATGCCACATGTTAACATCTTTTTAAATCTTCAAGGCTAAAAAGGGGGTTAGGTATAGGGATGGAACTGCTCTGAGTCACCCCCACCATTGCCCCCCCACCTCCGTTTTGGGAGCTACACCAGTGATGTGTCAGTGATCAGAGAGGGTCACCTCAGTGTAAGAAGCCATTGAGCATGCAGCTGTAGCGTGGCTGTCAGTCCTTCCGTCAGGTGCAGCCAGTGTCGTAACAGTGCTGTGCAGGATGCCCCCACCCCCGCCATGAATGTTTCAGGGGAACCACTTTTTGGGCTTTTGTTCCGATTTGCATCCTGTATGAACTTTGCTGCCTCTTCCACCCAGGCTACCTCTGGAACCTCCAAGTGAAGCTTCAGCCCATTGTAAACCTCTTACCAGATAAAGGAAGACTGATGGACTTTCTTCTCCAGAGAAAGGAGTGTAAGATGGTCATCCTGTCTGTCTGTTCGCAGAGTAAGTAGACCAGTCCTCCCGCTTAGTCTGGATTTCAGGGATGGGACTGTGCTGCCCACACCTTTCCTTGGGAGCTGGGCCACATTTTTGTGTCTTGTGCACAGCCTGGTCCTTCACTTGAAGGGTGGATCATTTAACCCCCTGGAAAGGTGATGAAATAGCAACGGGACTTATAGTTACTTGGGGATGAAAGCTAGATAGGATGGTGCCAGGTGAGAGCAACCCAGACGCCGCGGGGCATCTGAGGGTTAGGGCTCTGCCATCCCCAGCCTAAAAACAGACATTTTCCAGAATCCAAATCCCTCACTACAGAGATCTCTGAGCACTTTCTGCTGAAACCGTCCATAGCTACTTTTTCTAATCCCTGGGAAGGGCTGGTGAGTGAATTCTAGGCTTCAGGTCTCCGAACAATTCCATTTCTCTGGATGCCCACTGGAGGTAGGTTTGCCCTGGTGGCCCTTTGAGGTTAGTTCTTTCTGTCCCAGCAGCACGTTTGTGTTCCGAGTGGACGTAAACTCGGCTGACCTGTGTGAACGTTCTTTCCAGTGCTGAGTGAGTCCGACAGAGCCACATTACCTGTGATCGCCACGGTTTTTGACAAGCTCAATCACGAGTATAAGAAGTACCTGGATGCGGAGCAGAGCTACACAACGGTAAGCTGTGTGGGCTCCTCTCCGCCCTTCCCCCGTGTTTCCTGAGGAGGAGGCAGGACACCACTGAGGCCTGCGTGCTGAGGGGGCATGTGGCCGCAGTTGGGGGGCAGCTGCTGGTCTGCACGGCTGTGGGAAGCAGGAGAGCTGCTCCCCGTGGGTTTCTGTGCACCCCTGCTCTGGCTCCCAGGCTTCTTCAGCCCTGGCCCTTGCTAGTTGGAGCGTCTCAGGGCCTGCTATAGCTCCACATGACCTGCGCTGGGCAGACTGCCTTAGAGTCAGGTGAAGCAGTGCAGCGTGTCACAAAGCTCTCCCCGTCTGTGGCATTCAGGGAGGGCTTATCACTCGGACATCCAAACAGTTTTATACGTGGTCTTCACGTATAAAGGATCAGGATTTTATTAAAAAAAAAGCAGGACGCCATTCTGTTTTTATTAGGTAACAAACATCAGAAAGTCTGTGATTTGTATAGGGATTTTAGGGTTAAGAAAATGTGTCTCAAGAGGAAGCAGACTTACGCCTTCGCCTTTTAGTTCCATTCACGAACAGTAGCCGGTTTTCAAGACGACCACCTCTGCCTTCCCAAACCCTGCCTTAGCCTGCACGGGAGAAATTGTTTTGTCCAAGTACCATGTGCCACCTTCTGCTCCCATTTGAGGCGCACGGGGTCTAGAAATCGAGGCTTCTGGGCTTATTGAGAAGATGGTTCAGGTCACATTTGCCAATGTGTCCTTCAGGCACTAGAAGCCGGGCAGAGCCGGAGCAGTCCGCTTCTCAGGAGGCCGGTGCGGACGCAGGCGGTGATCGATCAGTCCGACATGTACACCCACGTCCTGTCTGTGTTCACGGAGAAGAAGGTGAGCGACGGGGCCTCTGGAGAGCTTGTTTTGCGGGGAGCTGAGTAAAGGAGTAGAACTCAGAATGCCATTAGACCAACTGGAGGTATCTCCGGTGAAGACCTAGTGCTAGTAGTTTGACTTCCAATACGGCCAGAACGTGACCATGGACGGGGAAGGTTCTGGATCTCTGCAAAACCAGCAAAACAGAACCATGGGCCAGATTCATGTGGAAACGAGGAGTGGAGAAATAAGCTGCAGGCGACCCCCTCGCGAGTCCTCCCTGTTTTTAAGACTTTTTTCTTTTCCTCCGTAGGACATGCCTCATAAGTTCGTGATCGCTGTCCTCATGGAGTATATTCGCTCGCTCAACCAGTTTCAGATCACAGTACAGGTACCTTCCAGTCAGCAGGTGTGGTCCCAAGTTAGAGGAGCAGGGGCCGCACACCAGACCCAGGATGCGGAGTGACTTTCCCGACACTACCGTCTTGTCCTGAGGTGGGAGGAGGGCATTCCGTCAGGTGTCCTGTGGACACACAGGGGACAGAAATCTGTCCCCTTCCTCGTGGAAACACGTACTCAGTCCTTAGAACAGCTCGGGTCCTGGGCCCCGTAGCCTCTCCTCTGGTGCAGGTGGGGGATTGGGAAATGTGCTGTCCTCCCGTCTGTCCTCAGCACTACTTACACGAGCTGGTCATCAAGACGCTGGTCCAGCACAACCTCTTCTACATGCTGCATCAGTTCCTGCAGTACCACGTCCTCAGTGACTCCAAGCCTTTGGTATGCAGCCCCTGTTTCTGTTCGTGGGCTTCAGGACTTCACGTTTAACCTCCTAACGTTTGATGCTGAAGCCGGTTTGAAAATGTGTCTTTCAGGCTTGTTTGCTCTTATCCCTAGAAAGTTTCTACCCTCCTGCCCACCAGCTGTCTCTGGACATGCTGAAGGTAACTCTTGCCACAGCCGTGTTCGGAACCGTGTGCCTATCTGTTCCTGGCTCGGCACTTACAGGTTCTCTCTCCCTCCCTCCCAGCGACTGTCCACCGCCAACGACGAAATCGTGGAGGTGCTTCTTTCCAAACACCAGGTGTTGGCCGCCTTGCGGTTCATCCGGGGCATTGGCGGCCACGACAACATTTCTGCACGAAAATTTTTAGATGCCGCGAAGCAGACTGAAGACAACATGCTTTTCTATACTATATTTCGGTTTTTTGAACAGCGAAACCAGCGTTTGCGAGGGAACCCTAACTTCACACCAGGTGAGGCTGTGGTGGCCGTGAGAGCAGGGAGTGAACAGACTGGCGGTAGCAGGAGCAGGCTGGCGGCCGGGACTTTCTGGGGGCCCTTCTAAGAACTCCTGGGTTAGCTTTCTTAGAAACAAAATGCCATCTGCCCGTGGAATCTGAATCCTGCTCTGGAACTTGCAGCTAATGCACTTCTGGTGTGGCCCATGCCACTGATCTGGGAATGCTGCTTTCTGAGGAAGCAGGGATAAGACAGGAAATGATGACAGGAAACCATGACTAAGGCATGTCACATGGCCTGGGGCTTACCACTGTTGGTCTTAGGAAGCCTAGGCTAATCTTAGCTCTCTGTCTCCCAAGTTATGAAACCTCAGGCATCTAGCTTCTTTAGGATGGGGAAGGAGCATGTGAGGTTGCGTCAGGCCCCCCGGTAACCCGTGTGGGGTGGCACTGCCAGGACAGGCAAGCCACTCGTGTCTCAAAGCAGGTGGCAGTTTGCTGGGGTTGTGAAGGTGCCGAACAGCCCTGGCAGAAGCTGTATAAATAAAAAGGACAACTCAGCAGCTTAGGAAAACAAGTGTTTTATGAAAGAAAATAAGTTAAAACCCCACCGTCCGTATCTATGAGCTGTGAAGCGTTCATTCTCTTGTTTTCCTTTTTGTGCCACATCTGATGAAATCTGTATTTCCTTTATAGGAGAACACTGTGAAGAACATGTTGCTTTTTTCAAACAGGTTTTTGGAGACCAAGCTCTAATGAGGCCTACAACATTCTGAAATCACTTGCTAGTTTTTTTTTTATATATATATATAAAAATGTGTACAAAGTTAATTTATTGCATTAATAAAGCTCTTTAAACTATAAAATGTTATAGTAAAATGTATCTACAACATCCTCAAGTGTTACTAAAAATATGATATAGAACTTGTGTGATGGCTTACTCCAAAAACAAAGGAAAAACATTGCATTGATTGGCCTTTAAAAAGTGTCAGGGAGCAGATCCCACTCAGCCTCACTAGCATCCCCTCCGTCTGCCCAGATGAGGGCTCGTTCCCCGAGACCGTGGAGGGCCCTTTGGCGTCTTGGAGCTGCCTTCGATTAGGTAATACTGCTTCACGTGTCAGCTTGTGGTCCGGAGTTGAAAGCACTAGGGCCGAAGCTGCTGCTGTTAGAGCCTGCTCTCCGCATCCGCCCTGACGACATGGTAACTGTCCCGCAGTAAGCCCACCGACGCACACAGTTCAAAGTCCCCAGGCCTCGCAAGAGGCTAGAAATTCAGGAGCTGTTCTCGCTCTGTACCTTTGTATCGCTCTTGAGTGGCCAAACTTTTGGCTTTATTTATGGATGGGCCTGTGAGGGATTTAAAAAAAAAAAAAAAAGCAAAAACAAACTTCAGAATCGTTTCTTCAGGAGAAACGGCAATCAGGTCGTTGTATTACAGTACAAACTTCCTATCCCCCAGAGATTAATACCCCCTCCCTGCAAATGCCTCAGCTTCTTACAAAGCTCTGAGACAGCCAGTTGGTCCTGCACTCTCCTTCCAGCCCCACCTCATTTACGGAAGCTGAAATGGCCAGAGAAGTAAAAAAATCTTAAGGGCAGTCTTGAAACAAGAGAGAAGCATGGGCAGCCCTCAGCGAGGCCCGAGGGAATGAGAGCTGCTCTACGGCACTGCTGGGGCTTGCCCGGCGGCCGAGTCACTCCGGCCACCCCTCTCCGGCAGCGGGGAGCCCCCAGGGCCGCGGCCATGCAAGCGCCTTCCCCGTCTGACTTCGGGGCCTTGTGCAGCAGCCAAGTGGCGCCTCCAGAAAAAGCATTAGCAGCTTACTAATGAAGCTGTTTGGACCACCATGAAATCCCTAGTCCAGATTTTTTTCCTTTCACATTTTTTTTTTAAGTACCATTTAAGAATGCTTCTAGATCTCTTTTCCTTTAGTCACATGCTTCCTCCATCCACTTATCTCAGAACAAGAATGCTTACCTATGTAGCTGAGTAAGACAGGGAGGAATATCAAGCCATGGGTGGCTCCCAGTAAGACCATAGCCAGATACATCCTGAAGTAGAATATCTGGAAGATCTGAGACTTGGCAAACGCCAGCACCACAATCCCTCCAAATTTTGTTAGTGTGATTCCACTGAACACCTGAAAGAAGAGACAGCATTGGAAAGCGCTTACCAACCTGCTCTAATTCAACACATCCTCACGGCGATTTCTTGATGGGCAAGGCCCAAAGCAATGGGTTGAACCCCCGCTTTTAGTTACTGACAAGCAGGACTACATTCTACCTAAAATTGATTTGCTGTTTACAGACCCGGGGAAAAAAAAGTAGAAGGGTAAAAGCTGTGTATTCTGCATGGACAATGGACTCTGTCTTTAAACAGCTTTCCATACACTTAGATGAAAACTATTAAGGACTTTCTAGAGCAGCAAAAAACTGGCTGAGAGGTGGAAGCAGGCTATGGAGTTGAACTAAGAAGATTCTCCCGGCTCTGAGGGCCCCAGCTCCCTGGGTGCCAACACGTGTGCTCAAATTGAACCTCTCCGTTCTCTTCCTGCTTCACGGTCTGTAAAGGTTTCACTGAAGAGAACGGTTCTAAAGAACTTCAGGATTTAGCTATTCATGAAATGCCTGAAGACGTGTCACTCTTGCGAGCGGCTAAGTAACTCAAATTCTCTTTTCCCTACGGACTTTTCCAGTCCCTGAGAAGTTGACGAGCTGGGCACCCCGTGCAGAAATCTCTGGCCAGGCTACTTACGGAACTGCCCATGTGAGAGAGCGCCTCCTCGGCCCGTTCCACGCGGCTGCCCTTCGTGCTCACTGTGAACGCTCTCGTGATGTGGCTGCAGAACTCCACGGAAATGCCACAGCTCTGAAAGAGAGTCTCCGGTTACGACTGCCCTCTTGTGGCTGAAAATCCTAGCAGCAGGCACTCCTCTCCCAGGATCTGGTATGCCGGGCACAAGTAGCCCAGGAACCCTAAGCATCCCTTTTACCTTGTAACACCGAGCACCCCAGCAGTGCACGCCCACGGAAGGTGCACGGGCAACTTGTGGGACCCTTGAGCACCCAGACGCCACTTCTCTAGAGCAGATCTGCTTGTTTTAGGGGGACTCGTGGAACCCTCATGAGGTTACCCCTACCCCTCAAGAGTCAGCACCCCTCAGATTTGCTTTCGCTGGGCCTCCCTGCCGCTTCCCCCAAAACAGTGTTCATATTGTAAGTACAGACACGCTGCTATTTTAGTAGTTTTTCAAATGCTCCTATCTTCAAGACTATCAAAAAGCACCTGGCAATTGCATGAGAAGTGAAAGGTACTGGTAGTGAATTCCACTGGGAAGAAGCATCTTCTCATTGGGCTACATGTTTTTGCAGACCCTTTGGGACAGAAGTTCCAGGCAAAATACCCCCGTAACACCACGGAGTCACACTTCCATTGTTCTATGTACTATCCAGGTCCCCACTCCATTAGCACTCATCCCACCTTTCCACAAGCAAGAGCTGGCCTTGGTCTTTCACCCCAAGAAACAGTTCACAGAAGTGACACGGGAGGCAGGAGCCAACTGAGCAGGCCAGGACTCACCATAACCAAATTGACCAAGGAAACTGCATTCAGACTGATGCCCCAGAGCCACATGACGCCAAACATGTTGACCAAGATCATGGCGATGGTGACACACATGATCACTGCAGACCACAGTTCACAGCCCAGGAGAACCAGGGTCACCAAGAAGATGGCTCCCAGGGACACGCTGAGGTTAAAGATCGTGTCATCGATAATGGTCAGGTACTGTTCATAGAAGACATAGAACACACTGGAGAAAAGAGCAGAAGGTTCTGTTATAGATCGTACTTGCTTCTGGAAGCTTTTTTTCATCCTGCCACTACTGCAGAATCAACTACTCTGAGTCATCCCTTGCATAAAAACTCCCTGTTTTTGTGAGACTCCTCTATGGTAATTCAAATGAACCTCTGACCACTGACACCCACAAAAGGGCCTAACAATGATCCAAAATGTGTATTTTATATAAAGTTTTTGTTCATAAGCTCAACCTCTTCACTTCATAGGCATTTACAGAGTATTTCATGGAATGTTGAAAATACAAGTCCTGATCTATCCTGAGAATTACCTCAGACCAAATGAGATCTGTGTGGGGCCTGAGGAGAAAAATGCTTTTTTGGCAAAGTTAGTCAGCTCTTCTCAGGAATTAGGACATCCATTCTGAGAACTTCTTCCCCCAAAAAACAGGCTGTCCTCCTGTCAAGAATGGGTCAGAACCCCTCTGAGCAAGATCATAGGGGTGGGGAAAAACCACCTGTTTCTTCTACTTTTTAATAGTTTCCAAATTCGATATCTCCTGAAATACTTTATAGGAGAAAAACCCCAACAAACAAAAATGAAAAACCTCCATAAAGACACCATGTCCCAGGTAACTGGAAGTCAGGGGTGGCGAGCAGCTACTGGCCAGGAACGTCCGCTCTGCCCTCTCAGTGAAGCCTGGTCCCCCGGTACCGCGCCCTCCCACCCAGGGTGCTGCTTTGAAGTGTGTCTTTCTTCGGATGGTGAGCTCTAGCTAGCTCACAGATCAGATTTTGTGCGTGCAGCACTCAGACCTTGGGGGGTGCTGCAGACCCTGGCCTTCCTTGCCCAGATGCTACTTCCCCTGATATTCTTTGCTTCTGCTCATGATGGAGAAGGTGTCAGAATGAAAGCCAAGGATCAGCTTCCCATCAGGAGAGCCCTCAGGCTGTGGGTCCTAACCCAAGACACCTCGTTTATAAAATTCAAACTACCTGTACGGGAACACACGGTAACCGCTTCCTTCGAGGCCCATGGTTTTGGTGATGTTGCCGGCGATAAGGATGGCTTTTCTCATGGCATCAGTAAAGTCAGCAGAGGTCTGAAGCACAGTGTGGTAGGTCATGAAGTAAGTGGCACCGACAGCCGTGTCATTGCCGAGGATGTTAACGGCTGAACTGTAAGCAGCATGTCCCCTATGGGAAGACTCAGTGGTGTCAGGGAGGCCACAGAAAGTCCCTGCAGACCCCGAGCATGCAAGGCGAACTGGAATCACCTGACCCTGGGCTCAGAGGTCAGACCAGCTCTAGATTTCAGGGACAGGGAAGGAAGGCCCCGTGCAAGGGACAGTGAAGGTTTTAGCTTATTCTCTCACTTTTGGTTGTTTTGGTGCAGGGGTGCTCTTGTTTGGGTATCTGTGTTCTGCTCCGGTGTTTGCTCGGCAGTGTTGTGTAACGGGGCGGGAAAGGACAAGGGCCCTGGAGTCCATGGCCGTGGGGCGGGTCTCAGCCCCGCCCCGTATTAGCCATGGAACCCTGGGCGGCGGGACTGAATCTGGGCTGCGGTGTCCTTTGCCACCTCCTCACAAGCTGTGTGGTAAGGGCGGCGACGTGGGTGAGGAGCCTGGCGCACGATGGCACGTAGGAGGCTCCCCGTCAGTGCTGGCTGTTGCTTTCCTACAAGCTGGATATACCTGGTTGGTATTACCCGGGTTTGTTTTATGTAGGCCAAAGCGTTCAGTGGGCAAGCAGACCACGCTGCAAGATTCGCTTTTATCTTTAGGCACAGTCTTTCCTCTGTACCAAGTACAGGTCTCCAAGCACAGCCACGATACACAGGACTGACTGATAGGAGTTTGGTTGAATTACGTGTTAGGAAAAACAGGGAAGTCCAGGGTTTGCCTAACATACATGTGGACACTCTTCTTGCTCCTACAAAAGGTTCTGAATCCTCCCAGCCCCGACTCCCAGCCTTCTTCCCTATTTCTGGGCCCAGATGCCCTGCCTCCACACGGCTAATCAGCTGCCCGGCTAGATGGGGGCGTGCGGCAGCCCTGAACCTCAGAGCCAGACAGGCTGGCAAGATCGGCTGGGCTGCAAGAATCTGAGCCTCGGTCCAGGATGGCGTGACCGAGCAGAGAAGCTGTCCCTGCCCCCAGGACAGATGTGAACACATTCTGAAATGCCACACGTCCCTGCTCCCCTCCTGTCCTGCTAGACGCTGGCACAGCCCTCGGCAGCCATTCATGCAGCCAGGAGAGTCAGGACAGGAGGCCAAGAGGGAGAGACAGACGCTCAAGCCAGGATGAGATCAGCTGGAGAGGCTGAGAAGATCTCCTTATGGGTGTATGAGGTTTTTCCCTTCTCACAGAAGACCCGGTAGTGGGGCGGGTAGGGAGGGGAAGAAAGGGACCCTCCCCATACAGCTGCCCCCACCCCAGCCCTCGGCTAGCTGTCCCGCACAAAATAACCAGAAGTGGGCACGTCTCTGAGCGGCTCCACAGCACTTACCCTTTGCCGCACTTGGGGTTCGGGTTATCAGAAAGGAACATGGGCAGGAATCTCATGAAGTCTTCCCCTTGAGGCCTCTGTTTGCCCTCTGGGGTTAGAGGTCTGCAGCGGCCACAGGCAGGGTCAACCACTAGCACAGATACAGAGGGGCCCAGATGAGAAGAACGAGGTTCCACATGTTATTTGAAAACACTTAAGGATCTAAGGGGAATTTTCCTTGATCTTTTTCCTGACCCTGAAGCTCCAGAGCTTCCAACACACGGGATTTTCAGGGTCTAATCCGTCTGACATTCCATCTTCATCTGAGGCAGGCTGTATAAACTTTCTTCCCTGAAATTGGTGGCCTGCTTGGAGGATGACCCTGGTTGGTATTATCAGAGTCCAAGGCTTCCATGATTTTACCAAGAAAACTCGAGGACAACCTCAACACTCCTAACAAAACTGCAGGGCAACGGTGATAACAATGGGAAGCTCTCCGTGAGATGCAGCCAGATCCCAACCAAGAGATGCTATTAGTGGTGTCGGGAGAAGAGAACCCGGAAGACTCTGAAAACCAGAGTCCCCTGACCGGGGTTCTGTTTGGCCTGCAGCCCTGCGGTGGGGGTCGGAGGGAGGCCGAACAACACGACACCCTTCAGAGAACATGGCGGAGCAGAGAGATGGCAACCAAGGAAGAGGGACTGGTGCCGGTATAAACTGAGGTGAAATGCAAAGGAGTTATAAATTATAATGCCACAAGTCTTCAGAGAAAGGGGAAAAAATCTGGAAAAGGAGATGAAAGTACCTGAGGCATTGCAGAAGCGATCCGTGCCGTTGTAGACTCTACAGCAAGAAGACTGAGGCTTGACCCAATCAAAATAATCATCGATCCAGGACGAGGGGGCAAAGCCTATTCGGGTACTGGTGAGAAGGAGGGAGAAGTTACTGACTTGCTCCGCAGGGGGGAGGTCTCAGATTCAGTCCTTTTTCTCGAAACCTAACTTCGCTTTCTAGATGTTACACTGCTGCCCAAAGGACAGACTTCATCACCGCTTAACGGAAAACCCTTCCAGATAGGAGCTGCTCAATTAGTCCTTTTAAAGCTTTTGCTGAGGTAAAGCTAGAGTTAGCATGATTCTGAGCAACACATTTTCTAAGCAAATCTATCCTGAGTGAGCCATGTCAGGCCCAGGCGGCCGGCGGCCGGGGGCCCCTTCCGGCTGCTTCTGCGGCAGGACCAGAACGCCGGGTGGTACTGACTAGTTGTCCAGCTGAGCCGCGGTGAAGATCTGCTGCACCAGGGAGTCGTTGTTGCAGCCCATGCCCCCGCACACCATGTTCTGCCCTTTCAGGGAGCTGTAGTCGTGCCCTTCCTCCAGGACGAAGTACACAGGTGGGCCCGCATGCAGGTATCTGAGCGACCTGAAGTAACCCAGCACGTAGGAGTCCTGCACGAGCGATCAGAGAACGGGACACAGTGGGAATGTGCTGACGAGCTCAGGTGACGGGACGGCTAAGGATGGAGACAGCACTGGGATGCTGCTGGCTGAGACGGCCCCAACCCGGATGCGGACCATCCCCCCAACCCGAGCCAGCTCCTGGCTTCTCACCCTCCCCGCACCCAAGGTGCTTCTCTGTACCCTCCTCACCCCGAGAGTTCCACATGCTAAGATGGGCCCCATGCGGGCTCCATGGTGGTTCTTGTAACCTGGGGAACCAGCTGCCACATGCATTTAGAAGCAGGCATTCAGCCGGCACAACTGCATGTAAGTTTTGGAAAATGTTATTTGTACCTTTGGCTAAACAAGGTAAAAGAGAAAGCAGCTTACATCGGGCATGGAGAGAGACTGATCCAATCCAATTTCCACTTTATTCAGCACCGCGATACTAAAGGACAGGACACCCACAAATACCGCTATCTGGAATAAAAAGTGAGCTGTAAGGCAGGGACTGCTTCGTGCATGGCAGCTTAAGAACACAAATAAGATCTTCCACACGTGAAACACCGGACTGTCCCCAACCGAAAAGTTTACACGCCATGTTAACGTAGAGAGCAGGGGTCCTGGCTCAGAGGACAGCATCTAGTCAAACTCCCTGGGTTTAAATCCTGGCTCCAGGATTTGAGTGACCCTGGGGAAGTCACTTAACCTCTCTCAGCTTCTACTTCCTCATCAGTAACACAGGAAAAATAAAAGATGTATAACATAAGACGGTTTTGTGGGTTAGGTGAGAAAATCCGCGGACGATCCAGATTCAGCACTGTACCCAATATTCAGTGTTTGTTAAATGTCAAGTGTTACTATTACTGGAGACGAAGTCATGTTCTTTTATTAGAGCAGTGATCGGTCATCGCTGCTGGCTATCCCCAGTGGATCACCTCAGAAAGCTCTCACACTCTTGCTGGGGACTCGGGATGGTGGGTGGTGTGCGGGGGAGGCTTGTGGCACTGTAATGGGGCAGCGTGAGGAGAGAGTTGTGGCAGGACAGCTCCGTGTATCAACTGCCGTGGTGGTCACTGCCACTCTGCATGGGATGAGGGCACTCAGAACTCGACACACACGTGCCCATGTCAAATTCCTGGTTTTGACGCTGAACTATAGTTGCGTAAGACCACAGGAAGAAGCTGGGTTGATGGGTACCTGGGTCATTTCTGTACGATCTTCTTGATTTTCTATGAATCTATAATTACTTCAAAATAAAAACTTGCTTATACTGACTACTAAAAGCTAGCTAGAAAAATATTTTATGTACTTGTATATATTTGCTTTTGCATTTTGTATATATACTTAACAACTGTCAGACTCTCCTTCCCACGCCGGTTTCTTTCTTTTTTGAAGATTTTATTTATTTACTTTAGAAAGAAGCATGTGTGCAAGCAGGGGGGAGGAGTGGAGGGAGAGGGATGAGCAGAATCCGCTCTGAGCACAGAGCCCAACACGGCTCAAACCCATGACCCTGAGATCATGACCCGAGCTGAAATCAAGAGTTGGGTGTTTAACCAGCTGAGCCATGCAGGTGCTTCAACGAAGCTCCTTTCTTAGAAGGCATGTGATAAAACTGTTATTGGAGAAAAATGAGGAAAACCACAGACAAACTCCTACCACAATAGGTCGCATCCAATCCTTAAGCAGAAGTGGAGAATAGGAGTTTTTGAAGAACCGAAACAAGCAGCTTTCTGAGGCCTGGACGCTAGTTCCATCTTCCGAGCCTCTGACACAGCAAAGGACATCCAGACGATGTTTCTGAGAGGACAAAGAGGGACAAAGGTCACACCCTCCTGCTGCTTCACTTGGATTCTAGGCAGTAAACAGACTGCCATCCCGACAATAACTTACCTCTTGACGCTTGATGTCTAACCCCAAGAGACTCACAAAACATGTAATCTGAAGAAGGAAGTCAATGAGGACGGCCATCCCGGCGAACAGGGAGAAAGTGTGAACGGCCGGCATCTTTGACAGCGCCCCTGCAGGGGGAGAGAAGCCGCCCCGTCACGTCCACTTACAGCAGGGGACTCCCTGCGGGTCTCACACTCACGTGTACACACGAACGCAAGGAGCTAGAACAGACTGAAGCCACGAGAAGACCCACGCTTCCCACAACCCCCCGAGGAATGCCACAGAAATATTTTCTCTCTGCTATTAGATCAACACTATTAGTCTCCCACTTCTGACACAGTTAGATGAGGGCGCTCCCAGTCAGAAGTATTGGGTTAACACCCAGAGACTGCAAACTAGCAGCCCACAGGCCAGATTATATCCTGTATGGTCCACATGAGATCAATTCATTTTAGGATGAAAACACATTTCTTTTTTTTTAAAAAAGAAGCCAATGAGACCCAACACAAAAATCTAGATTCACAGCTTCACTTAAAAAAAGAAACTGGACCTAGCAGCACTGGGCCAGCAACACGTAACTGTCCTTTCTAGACCTTTGCCTTCTGCTCCGACAGTTCCCCCAGAGTCACTCCAATCTTGAGGCACAGTGTCAGCTGCTATTATCACCACATTTTCTGATGAGAAAACAAGAGAAAGTAACTTTCTCTGCACCTGTACCCATCAAAAGGAAGTGTAAGGACCACAGGCTTGAAAGCACAGTGCTCTGTGGAAATGAAGACGGCATCCTGGGTCTGTTCTGAAAGACCGCAGCCTTCATGAGCCTACAGCAGCCCCGTGTGAACAGCTCATGGAGGCATTTCCATCTGTGGCCCACGGATCCCATTTCTAATCCAGCTTCCTGCTCTGAAGACGCACTCGGTTGTCTCATCCCACACAGCAGACAAGGGGGCAGACAGCCCTGTGAGTAAGGCTGCATGGTGATTTCTCCACAGGAAAGAAACACAGAAAGCGCTGGTTTTTGTTCCAGCTCATTCTGGCTCCTTGTAGCGAGGGGAGGTCCAAGGACCTCTGCTCATTAACGAGGCTGCTTCCCCGATGGTTTGTGCGGACAAAGAGGAATGTCTACGCCTGTGGATTTTGCTCAGAGTGTGGTGTTGGCCAGGCTCCTGTGGGACGCAGGAATGTCATTTTCAAAGATCCACATTTGCCACAGGTGCCAAAAAGGGGAAGCAGCAGAGAAGTTCAAGGTTATCTGTCTGTCTGGACCCCAACATCAACACTATCGTGAAACAACATGAGAAAGTGTAGGGGTGCTGAGCGGCTCAGCTAGTTAAGCAGCTGACTCTTGATTTCTGCTCAGGTCATGATCTCAGGGTCATGAGATCAGGTGCCGCAACGGGCTCTGCGCTGGGCGTGGAGCCTGAAGATTCAATCTCTCTCCCTCTGCCCCTCCCCCCAACCCCCCAAAAGAAAAGAGGACACTTCCAAAATGATATCCAAGATACTGCCACTGATTTTCCCTGTGGTCCACTCTGATACTTTGATTACAGAATAAGCTTAAACAAGGAACTAACATGATGGGACATAGTCAGATACCCAGCTTCTTCTACCTCCAGGCTCAGAAAACAGTGGGGCTGGTAGAACTCAAAGAGTAATTACCTAAGAAAAACGCTACAGCCTCTGAAAAGGAGGACAGGAACATACTAGGAGCCACTTCTCCTAGGACCCTGCCCAGCTGCTGATCCAGAGTTTCTCCTTGAAGACGTTCATCTCGCTTAAAAAAAAACAGAACACAATACATAGGCCATTAACATTTCTAAATCACAATGCCATCTCTTTGCTTCTTTGTTGCTTTGTGTTAACAGTAAAGACAAATGATTAGGAGCTTCTACTTATTGTAGATAAACTTTGATGGGGGGCCTGCAACTTGCCCCAGCAATCCATTCAGGGTATCACTAAACCCCTGTGCTAGGTAACAAGTGGAAAGCTCAAGGGAAGACTGGATCACCTTATCAGGAAAACACACGGAATGCAGCCTGCAGGTGGCTGGACCATTAAGGGACACTCTTACATGCCACTGAGTCCCCAAGTAAGGCGACCAGGAAAGAAAAATATCATGATTGAGACCATATTCTACATCAGCAGGTCCTATGCTGCCCTATCTTCAGTGGCAGCTCTGACAAGTCTCTGATTCTTCTACACTACTGGAGACTCATTTTAGTAACAGTTGTATCCAAGGGGTGCCTGGGTGGCTCAGTGGGTTAAAGCCTCTGCCTTCAGCTTGGGCCATGATCTCAGTGTCCTAGGATCGAGCCCCATATTGGGATCTCTGCTCAGCGGCAAGCCCGCTTCCTCCTCTCTCCCTCTCTGCCTGCCTATCTGCCTACTTGTGGTCTGTCTGTCAAATAAATAAATAAAATCTTAAAAAAAAAAAAAAAAGAAAAAGCAAAAAAAATAAGAGTTGTATCCAAAATGTTTTCCGCAAGCATGCAAGCCCTTCTTGCACACATATTTAAAACTGAATTCTTAGGACGCCTGGGTTGCTCAGTCAGTTAAATGTGCAATTCCTGGTTTCAGCTCAGGTCATGATCTCAGGGTCCTGGGATATAGCCCTGGGTCTGCCTCTCTCCCTCTGCTCCTCTCCTATGACCTTGCTCTCCCTCTCTCAAATTTAAAAAAAAAAAAAAATCTTTAAAATTCAAGTCTCACTTTATTCCTCCAACCAAGGAGAAGACTGAGCAAGTTATGGACCCCAATCAGCAACACAGAGAACAGGAAACACAGCTACCCCACTTCCATGCTTGCAAGTACTCGGCATGGAGCGGGACAACCATTAACGGAGCTCACTACTTGGTCCGACGGCAAGCTCTGTCAGGCTATGAAAACGCACCTGGTAGGTCTGGACCAGAATGAAGATGTTGTCCACCCCGACAGCCAGCACCAGGAATGGGATGACTTCGATCACAATGAGGGTGAGGGGGATCCCAACGTAGCTGAAGATGCCCAGTGAGCACGCCACTGAGCTCAACACGATGAGGATCCCAGCGATGCCAAGGGAGATTTTAGAATCCACCTGAACCATGCAACAAAGATAAAGAGTCAGACTATCGTCTGTCCTATGACTAAAAGGACCTCATTTTACCTCTTTCTTGGAGTTAAAGGTGCTCTCCGAGAGAAAGATAAAAAAAGATAAAAGATAAGAAATATGTTCTAGATCTTCCCTTAGTAGCATGCTTTACGGGCTTCAATTCTTAGGTGATGGTGTAGTCAAATTAGGAAAAACTAGATTATGAGAAATAAATTGTAAGTTTTAAAATAAACCAAAAATTTGGAACTGAAGAAAATATATGCAGGAAACAGAAAATACTACATACAATGAAAATGGGAATGTAAACCAATTTTGAACATGACTTAGGATTAAGTAAGTAGAAACAGGGGCACCTGGGTCGCTCAGATGGTTAAGCATCTGACTCTTGATTTTGGCTCAGATCATGGTCTCAGGGTCATGAGATCCAATGTCAGGCTCCGGCTGGGCGTGGAGCCTGCTTAGGATTTTCTTTCTCTCTCCCTCTGCCCACCCCCGCTCCAAAAAGTAGAGGCAAAAATAGGACATGATGCTGTGCATCATCATTTTTCTCCAACACACACACACACACACACACTACACACATCCCACTTACTAGAAACCTGCTCCAGCTTTTGATGTGGCCCAAGGCTATGGAAATGTACAGAAACATGACGGCATAGCTGATCAGGACAGTAAAGACATCGCCGTTACTCTCACGATTCAGTTCATCCTCGATGCTTCGCTCAGTCGTGAAAGAAATGGTCAGATTCGGATTCTCGTAGTTTTTCACAAAATTAATAAACCTAAAGGAGAGAACACATTTTATATTTTCAGTTGAAATTTAGTGACAGCTAAGGGAGAAACTTCTTCCCAACCTCTAGGACACAAAAGCCATGTTTATTCAACCTGTACCTTACATGAGGATTTTTTTTTTTAAGGTTTTATTTATTTATTTGACAGAGAGAAATCACAGGTAGATGGAAAGGCAGACAGAGAGAGAGAGAGGGAAGCAGGTTCCCTGCCAAGCAGAGAGCCCGATGCGGGACTCGATCCCAGGACCCCGAGATCATGACCTGAGCCGAAGGCAGCGGCTTAACCCACTGAGCCACCCAGGCGCCCCTACATGAGGATTCTTGATACTGGAGACCAGAAGGGCAACACCCCCAGATTACAAAGTTCCAGACACGCTCATGTTTCTATCACTTGGAACAAGTTTAGGACAAGTTTAAAAGTTGGCTCACAGTGCTGGCTTCAGCAGCACATATACTAAAATCGGAATGATACGGAGATTAGAATGGCTCCTGCGTTAAAGAGGATATGCAAATTCATGAAGCATTCCATTAAAAAAAAGCCTGGCTCATGGTCTCATCTTCTTTTTTTTTACTAAAAAGTATCTCTAACTGAAGCATATCATAACAAAGATATATGCTCATGGAACAAACTTAAAAGTTGATCTACAAATGCAATGCAATCCCTATCAGAATCCCAGCTGACCTCTTCCTTCATAGAAAGAGAACGCTGATTCTAAAATTCACATTTGCAATCAAAAGGGTCCCAAAAGAGCCAAACCCTTCTTTCTCAAGAAGAACAAAGGAAGAGGACACACACTTCTCAATTTCACACTTTCTACAAAATGACCGTAATCAAGAGAGTGTGGTACCAGCATAAGGATGGGCAAAATCAAAGAACACAAGAGTCTTGAAAGAAACCATGTATCTGTGGTCACCTAATTTTCGACAAGCTGGCAAGACTGTCCAATGAAAGAGTGAGTCCCCTTCTCAACAAATGGCCTGGGGTCATCTGGATAGCACACAACATGAAAATAATGAATTCAAGTGGATCAAAGACCTAAACTTGAGAGCTGGAACTCTAAAACCCTCCAAAGATGACACAGTCATAAATCGCCATGTCCTTGGATCAGGCCATAGTTTCACAGACAGGACACTAAAAGTTTGAGCAACAAAAGAAAAAACTAAAAAATTGGACTTTAAAACTACAAACTTGTGCTTCAGCGGGCAGCAGCAAGAAAAACAAAGCAAACATAACAAAGAAACTGGGAGCGAATACCTAGAAATCACGTAGCTGACAGCAGACATGTAGCACACATAAGAAGTCTTATAATTTAATAGTAAAAATACAAATAATCCAGTTAAAAATGCACAAAGGATAGGAAGAGTTATATGGATGGCCAGCACGCCCAAGGAAAGATGCTGGAGATCAGCAGCCATCAGGGAAATGCAAATCAAAACCATAATAAGACACCACATCCCATGCACTAGGATGGCCAGAGCCAAAAGGTCACATAACAAGCGTTCACGAGGTTATGGAGAACTAAGACCCCCCATACAGGCTGGTGGGAATGCACGATGCTGCAGCCATCGTGGAAAACAACCTGGCAGTTCTTCAGAGAGTCACGTATGACCCAGCAATCCTACTCCTAGGTAGATAGCCAAGAGAAATGAAAACATACTTAAATTCACACAAAAACTTGTATGTGAATGTCTACAGAAGCATAATTCGTGATGGCCAAAAGGCTAGAACCACTCAAATGTGCATCAGCTGAAGACTGGATAAAAACGTGGCACAGCCACAGGATGAAACATTATGCAGCCATAAAAAGGAATGAGGCCCTGATAGACGCCGTAACTTGGATGAGCCTTGGAAACATGCCAAGTGAAAGAAGCCAGACACGGAAGTCCCTGTCCGTGCTTTCATTCATGTCAACGGCCAGAATACGGTAACACACGGAGACAGAAAGCAGATGAATAGTTGTGCAGGGCTGGGAGGTGGGAGGATGAGGATGGGGTGTAACAGCTAAAGGAGATTAATCCTTTTGAGATTAAAAAACAAAAAAGATCTCAAATTCACTGTGGTGACAGCTGCATAGCCGCAAATACTCTACAAGCTACTGGATCACACACTTTAATTGGGTGCAATGTCCAGGATGGGATTTATATTCCAACAAAGCTGTCAAAACAAAAAGCAATGAAAGGTATAAAGGGTCAAAATGCCCTGCCCTCCTCGGCCCTCTGTCCTGCTCTCTAGGCTTTACAAACAGTTAACCATCTCCCGGGTCCCGTGCCTAAGATTTTTTCTAGGATGAACAGCATGTACACGAACTTCCCTAGCTGTGTCGATGGCAGCTTTTATGTCCTACATCTGGAGCCATCTGACCATCCATTCCCCTCTCTTTAGTCCCTGCAGGGTTTCCTACTGTGCGTGTCCCTTATTAATGTGCATCCACCTTGCTCCTGGTGGCCTGCTGGGAGAGGTGGGTGCACAGAACATTTCCGCACGTCCGGAGACTTGGGCGTCCCTGTGCAGGGCTATCTACTCACACAATGTTTGTGGATGAACTGCCTTACAGACTCTTTTCTTTGCATTATTAGTACCAAGTGGGGGGAAAAAAATGATTTAGATCTGCTATTGGTTAATTTAGCTGAACAAGGTTTTAGTGCCTTCTATTCGCGCCCAGCTTCCCCCAGAACAAAGAGCAACTCACTCTTTCTCCCAGGCCTGGGCCCTCTGGAGCTTCTCTGTATCATTGTAGTAATTATTGACAGGAAAGGTAATCACAAGGGCTGTAGCGTTATTGTAGTTTTGATCTAGAATGGAAAAAAAAAAATGGGACATCCAGAAGATGAGAAGCATGCAGAAAATTAGACAAACACAAGGGAAAAATCACGAGACAGTAAGGTGACTGATTTTTCATGGGGCTGTAGACTGCTCTAAGAACAAAAACCAGTTTATGGACATCGTGTCTATGCAGCTCAGTTAATGAATAAAAAGGATGCTCTATCTGACATAGGCAGTTTCATTCAGGATGAGTAAATTCTTTTTTTTTTTGGTTTTAACTACAGAGCATGTGCACGGTAAAAATTTCAAGCAGAAAGATCTGTGCAGTCTCTCCTTCCCCAGGCCTCGTTCTATGCTTAGTTCTCATCCCCACCATCTGAAATATTTCCAGAGACACTCCAGGCATGCTCAAGCAAACACCTATATTCTTGCCCTTTCCTTTGTTTTTTTAAAAATATATATACATATATATTAAAAGATTTTATTCATTTATTTGTGAGAGAATGAACGAGCACGCGTGCACAAGCAGGGGGAGCAGCGGGCAGAGGGAGAAGCAGGCTCCCTGCTGAGCAAGGAGCCCAGTACGGGATTCGATTCTGAGATTATGACCTGAGCCAAAGGTAGACGCCCAACCGACTAAGCCACCCGGGCATCCCAACCTTTCTTCTTAATGACACAAATCGCAACACACTGTTCTGCACATTACATTTTTTCATTTATATATTGGAAAGGACTCCATTTTAGGACATAAAGAGCTTCTTTCTTTTTTTCTGCTGTATTGTATTTTCTTGCATAATTTAACCAATCTCCAGTTGATGGACATTTCTGCAATTTTTAGGATTATAAACAAAAGAAAAATCTGATAAATATTTTTCATGTGTAAAGTAGATAGGTGGAGAATCAATTATTACAAGTATAAGCACTGAATCAAAAAGTATGTGCAACTGCAATTTTGATAAATTCGCCTAAACTGCCCTTCAAAGAGGCTATCCTTTTTTTCATTTCTTTAATTTAACAAGACATCTACTGAGACCCTGCTTCATGCCAGGCATTATTTTAGGTACTCTGGATATGTATCAGTGAACACAAGAGAGGAAAATCCCTGCCTGCCTTGAGTTTACATTCTAGGAACCACTTACACTCCCCTAACA
Organism: Neogale vison; assembly: GCF_020171115.1. Taxonomy (NCBI): domain Eukaryota; kingdom Metazoa; phylum Chordata; class Mammalia; order Carnivora; family Mustelidae; genus Neogale; species Neogale vison. Next base: position 170,947,166 of record NC_058093.1, on the reverse strand, counting down.
ATGGGGTCCTACACAGGGTTTATCAGACTCTTAGGTCTTTGACCCTGTGTTGGATAGAAAGACTGAAGTGAGGTACATTTTACTATCCAGGAGTGAGGTTGGGCATTTTCCCCATGTAATGAACAGCCCCATGTATTTTTTCTTTTGCTAAATTTCATATAGCTTTGCCTACTTTTCTCCTGCGTTGCTGATCTTTTCTTTTTTTCATAAGAGACCTTTATATATTAAGGATACACTGTCCATTATGTGTGCTGCTTTTCTTCCCCCTCTTGTTTACTTGCCCTTTTTAATGTTTTTTAACTTTATGATGCTTGTTTTCCACATAGGAATTTAAAATTCTTACGTAGTCAAATTCATCAATGTTTTCTTTTGTGGCTTCTGGGTTTTGTGTCTCACGTAGAAATGTCTTCCCTGTTTTAAAATTATTTAAAAAAATATTCCTCCCATACTTTCTTCTAGATCTTAAATAGCTTCATTTCTTATACATCTGTTTTTGACAAATCTGGAGTTTATGTGGATGGAAGGAATAAGGTAGAAATCAAATTTAATTTTGATGGCTGTGGCTTGCCAGTGGGTGACACCATCTCCACCCATCAGAAGTGCCGCTTTATGAGGCAGAGTAAAATTTAAATATAGATAGGACTTCTCCCCTCCTATAGGGTGAGGAGAACAACATCTAATTGGCCTCTTCCTTGGACTGCAGAAAAACCTGTTGAGCTGCCTATAATCCGGCTTCGGATGCCAAAGGTGTCACCTGAATCATGACCCCGTCATACCTGATACAGTCTGTTCCAGGTGCTATAGGAACCAACCAGCAAAGGGCAAACCCACTGCTCCTTCCTCTAGAGAAGTGTCTCAATTCCTAACCAACTGGTTTGGGAGGAAAACACAGAACAACTTTGTTTCTTCTTCCCTGTATCTCACATATCATCTCTCTCCCATTTTCTTTTTTTAAAGATTTTATTTGAGAGAGAGTAAGAGAGCACATGCAGGGTGAGTAGCAAGCAGAGGGAGAGGGAGAAGCAGGCTCCCCACTGAGCTGGGAGCAGGATGTGGGGCTCAATCCCAGGACCCTGGGATCATGACCTGAGCCGAAGGCAGGCACTTAACAATTGAGCCACCCAGGCACCCCCACAGATATTCCTAACCTGATGTCCACAGACTCCCTAAAGGTTCCTTGAAGTCCTTGAAACTAAACAATGAATTGTGTGGAGGTGTACCATTGCACTATTCCGGGGGAAAGCCCTTGGCTTGTGACAGCTTCCCAAAGTGTGAGATTAAGAAGGCGAACACCATTCACTTCTTTTATGCCCAGAAGACACCCCAAAGCCAAAGCCCAAAGCAAACCCACACTTGGGAGTTAAGAGATGGGGAACTAGGGCGCCTGGGTTGCTCAGTGGGTTAAGCCGCTGCCTTCGGCTCAGGTCATGATCTCAGGATCCTGGGATCGAGTCCCACATCAGGCTCTCTGCTCAGCAGGGAGCCTGCTTCCCTTCCTCTCTCTCTGCCTGCCTCTCTGCTTACTTGTGATCCCTCTCTGTCAAATAAATAAATAAAATCTTAAAAAAAAAAAAAAAAAGAGATGGGGAACTAGAACGACAGCTCACTCCAGGCCATCTCTGTAATTACCACGGACTCTTACTGACAGAACCAAGACTACTTCACCCAGTAGGAAAAGTAGAAGCATCTCTTACTTACCATCATAGCCTCCTAACACAAGCCACGGGAACACTGGCCCACCAAACGTACCCAGGCAAGGGTCATGGAGCAAACTGGTATCATTCAGAGAGGCAGGAGCCCTGCAAAGGAGTGTAGAAAACACCTCCCAGTTAGAACAAGCCCCAAAACATCACAGAGACCTAAACATTTATTTTTTCTCAAGATTTTATTTATTGATCTGAGAGAGAGAATGAGAAAGAGAGGGAGAGCAAGCACAAGAAGGGAAGGTCAGAGAGAGAAGCAGATTCCCCGCCGAGCAAGGACAAGGAGCCCGACGAGGGATTCGATCCCAGGACTCCAGGATCACGACCTGAGCTGAAGGTAGTCGCCTAACCAACTGAGCCACCCAGGCGCCCGAGACCTAAACATTTACACAACAAACATTTGAAGACACCGATGATATCCTAGGTACCATATGGGCCCTGTGGTTCCTTAGGTAATGGGGTACTTGCCTCTGGGAGCTCAGAATCAGCGAGCGAGAGGCAGGCGAACCCAGCATGAGGCAGTCAGTACGGCATGGTGCACACGGGAGGACCCACGCGGTGCATGCCACGGAGCAGGGAGCAGCTAATACACGGGGAAGACTGCCGCCAGAAAGAGGAGGCCTGTACAGAAGCGGGTCTCTGAGGCCAAGGGACGATTCCCCTGATGAGGGGGCTAAGGGTGCTCCCACTACCGCCACATGGGAAGAGTGAGAATGGATGAAGGAGAAGAAAGGAACAAGACAGCCATGTCTGAAGCCACGCAAGTCCTGTTTAGAGCCTGGGGTGCCCACAAACGGGAGGACTTCTGAGGGAAGGGCCAGGGCTGGAAAGGGAAAGGGACAGTGAAAAAAAAGATTAAGTGGCCTGCTGCATGGTTCGGACTATTACACTGCAGGCACTGGGGAATGAGAGGCCCGGGGAAGAAGGATGCCATGAGCTGTTCTAGAAAGGTAACGGAAGGGGGTCTAGAAGTGGAAAGGAAAGGGGCAAAAAGGCCCCCCACAGCCCATCAGGTTTGTGCAAGGGTCCAGGCAAGGATGGTGCCGTGAAGACAGCCAGTGGGGGGACCAGCATTCCAGGACGCATCCTGAGCCAGACCTCTGCCGGGCACTCAGGAAGCTTCTCACTGATGATCCTAAGCTCGGCCCTTCAGAGCCCGTGGCTGATGGGCTCCGGCTGGAGGTCAGGCCACCTGCTTGGGGCAAACAGGCTACAGGGACGAGTCCCTGCCAAGTCCCAGCAGCCCCCACACACGGGACCCTGCCACATCGTGGATCTGAGAGCCCGTCCAGAGGCTAAAATCCATAAGGGAGGGAGGTAAGGATGAGGAAGGATGCGAGACAGAGCCTCAAGGTGGAGTAAGTGGTCGAGGTGGTGCCATCACACCGCATGGGGTGTGCATGGGAAGGAGATCTGTGCTTGGTTCTGGGTACGCCGGGATGGCCATTCCCATAGGACCTCAGGGCTGGGGGGAGGCCCACGAAAAGCTGGGGAGGGAGGTGAGAGCTAGAGACACAGAGGAGCAAAGATCCGCGGGTGGGAGTGACGCGGCCCACCGCACCGTTTCTGCACCGACTGAACTACATTCCCGCCGTGGAAAAAACACTAGTCTCCTGCATTCCTAACTGCCACAATTTTGTTGACCTACATTTTACAAGACAGGAAGCAAATAGCTTTTTCCTTTAAATATGAAAACTAAAGAATATTTCATTTTTGTCAATATTCAAATCTACCCATGGCTGTCCTGTTCCATCTATTCCGTGGAGAATGCTGCTGTAGTCTACACAAGCATGCACTCAGTGTTTTATGGGGAGAGCTCAGATTTTTAGAGGGGGCCTCCTTGAAATAGAGCAACCATAGCCTAACTACCTCAAGATCACGTCCCAGGAATAAAAACAGAACAGAGCTTAAGGCCACCAGGCCAGACCCGACGTCAAGAGTGGCTGTCTCCAGAGACGTGGTTAGCTGACAGCACACTCGAACATGACAAGGCATGGGGCGCTGGGGTGGCTCAGGCAGTTGGGCATCCGACTCTTGGTTTCGGCTCAGGTCATGGTCTCAGGGTCGTGAGATTGCACCCCATGTCTCTCTCCCTCTGCACCTCCCCCGACTCTCGTGCACGCTCTTGCCCTCTCTAAAATAAACAGATCTTTTAAAAAAGTGACAAGAAATAATTTCTCTGTCCCCAAGGTGACCCAACAGCCAGGGTGGTTGTTTGGCTGGCTGAACAATGGTCTCGAGGCCACGTGAGGGCATTCAGGGACAGCAGCCTCCAAGGGCAGGCGGCTCTCCCTGCTACAGGCACAGGCCTGAAGATCACCCCGCAGGTCACCAAGCACTGTGACTAATGTGCATGGTAAGTGCAGCCTGCCCCGCTGGACAGGCCTCCAATGGGAAGCAGCTTCACTGCCCTCCAGTCTAAACTGTGCACCAGTCCTACCCCCACTTCTCAAGGGGACGCCACACATTGTATTTCATTTTATTCTGAGAGAGCAATAGTGAGTGTGCACACACATGCACTGAGGGGGTAGAGGGGAAGGGGAGGGAAAGGAAGAGAATCTCCAGCAGACTCCATGCCTCAGCTGAGATCAAGAGTTGGATGCTTAACCAACTGAGCCACCAAATGCCCCAACATTTTAAAAATAATTTGATATCATGGTATAAATTCTTATCTGAAAGACAAGAAAAAGCACTACAAGCCTCTGTTTTTGTTACTGTGATAGCACTGGTGGTGTGGCAGATGCAACTATGCGTTATCATTCCAGGCATGAGTTAAATGCTGAGTGGTACCTGCCATTCCTTGCTTATATGCCATGAACACTCCCACCCCAGGACCTTTGTATTTGCTGCCCATGTCACTGGAACACGTTCCCCTCCGATATTCACAGGCTCCCTCCTCTCCTCTCCGTGTGAGCCGGTGGCCACCCATCTAAAGCAGCACACCCCACTGCACTCGTCTCCTTGCCGGGCTTAATTTCTCCAAAGCTCTCATCTCTACCCAGCATCAGAGCATCTGTCCTATTTATTTGGTGTTGGCCTCCCTCCACTAGAGCGTGCGCTTCACAGGGAGGGCCATGCTGTGTGCTTGCTGCCTGATCTCTGGCACCAACAACAGCGTGTAGTAAAAGCAAGTGCCCCTAGGTCAGGGGGATGAAGGAATGACCATCTCCCACCACGTACCGTACGCAGTACAGCAAGTGCGTGTGGTAATCTGCGTACACGTAGAAGTCATCGCCTACTTCGTGGTCCAGCATGGAATGGCTGTTCTGGAAGTAATTCAACACGCTCATGATGGTGCAGTTCTTGTTATAGGGTGAAAGCGGGGCTACGCAGATGTCCTGAAGTGTCACTGTCTCGTTGTTGTAAAAGGCAGTGATGTTTTCAATGGCGGTTTGTAAGTCAAGAACCTGAAAGATTTTAAAAACAAAGCCAGAAGCACATCAGATTTCTCTCAGATGGTGACTAATGCCATGACAGGTCAGAAGGTAAAAAGCATTTGGGGAAAATGCTTCCTCATGCAAGGGAGAGGACTAAGACATGCTGTGGGAACATATGTGACGGCACCTGGGGCCCCCTCTTAAAGACGGCCAGCTGGGACAGAAACCCTGCTGAAAGGCGTCCTGAGAGGCGGGAGGGGACACCATCACCAGGACAGAACTCAGTGCCGGACACACAAACAGCCCCCCTTCCACCTCCCTGCAGAGGTCAACCACAGGGCCACAGAGGGAAGATGGGGACAATGCGCCCTGTTCTCCTGACACACTACCCCTTACCGACAAAATGTCCCTACTGCCTCGCTCTGTGCCACCTTCATTCATGTACATTCCCGTACTTTCTAACAGAGAATGCGTTCCTGGAGGTAAACGACTACACTACACATCTTTTGCAACAAGCTGGGGAAAAGCAACAGATAGTCACTGGGCAGAGAAAAGACTGTTCAAGTCTTGAGACCATTCTGATGTTCTTTCCAGATACCACACTTTCTGTTGGCAAGAACCGTATTTAAAGGGAAGATCACGTGATTGTGCAACGTTCATTAAAAAAAAAAAATCTGCAGGATGCCAGTTGTTCAGAGATGGAGTTCTCCTAGGCAAGCGCAACCAGGGGAAGTGGGAAGTTTTGCAGGCGTCTGTGAGAGAGCAGGATGGATCTTGATCCGAGTGCAGCTCTTACCAAATGCAGGCTGGGGCCCACATTCAGGCAAGGATAACTTATTTCCTGCCGGGGGGCTCAGCATAGCTCCTCCCTGGGCCCCCGGCACAGCATAAGAGGCTTCACTCCTTGGGGTCCTGGCATGTTCCTTTTCACTTACCAAGGAAAAAATTTACTAAGGTGAATTATAAATACACTCTGCATCTTGATTTCAAGAAAGAACCCAGCCCTGCTACGTGAAGGAAATACAAAAGCCGTCTACAGTCAAGCTCTCATTAAATTCAACATCCACCATTTGCTTTCTTGAGAAGTAAATGAAAAGCCCCTTTCCTTCCCACTGTTGGGTCTTCAAGCTCTCCCACTATGTTCAGCCCCAACCCCACAGCAGGTGGACCCCTCCGACACAGTCCACGTGGAAAAGCCGGTCAGCACAACCTCGGGCTCCCGGGACTGAAGAGCACGTTACCTGGTGCAAGATCCCTCTGTCGAGCGGGGGTCCAAAGGGCACATCGGAGCCAGAGGGGTACGGCTGGTACGTGTGCGCGCTGGTGTGGGGGGCCTGGATGATGAGCTGCTCCGTGCGGAAGAAGGGCCCAAAATGCGTGTCAAAGTACTCTTTCTCCAGGCGCGCCCGGCTGCCGGGGGCCGACCACAGGTCCACCGGGTTGGTCGTGACCCGGACGAACACCAGGCCTGACGAGCAGGCGGCGATAAAGGCCAGGGAGAAGACGACGATGCAGCCTGGGTTTCGTACGCAGAAGGAGCCCCAGTGGGAGAAGAGCCGCCTCAGCCAGCCCTCGAATGCCGCCCCAAGCGCATCACAGCAGGACGCCTCCCCTGCAAGAGCGGACAGGAAGGGAGGCAGGAGGTTAAGAGCCAAGTGATTCCTGAGAGTAGGAACGACACGGGGACGGGCACTGAGCCTGCACCAGGGGGTGGCAGGAGATCCTGCGCTGCTCCCGACCCCGACCCTCAGCACCTCCCCGTGCAGGAAGCCACCCTCCTGGCCTGCCCATGGTGACAGCCATCCCCACACAGGGGTACGTGCTCTGAGCTCTCTGTCCACAGCGGGGTCCATCTAGCTCTGCGGTTGCCCCTGCACTCCGCACTCTGCCCGCTACGCCAGCTCCTCCAGCTCTTGCCCCGGTACCTAATTACCCTCCTGTAGGTACTCGGTACTTGGTTCCCGTCTGCCAGCCCGACCAGACGGCTACTGCCGCAGAGGCAAGGACTGGTCTGTCGGGATCTCAGCCGTGTCCTTGACACAAGCACAGGGCCTGGCCCAGACCCGATGCATAAATGCTTGCAGGAGACCCCAACGCCCGAGCCCACACGATCCTATCCGTGTAAGTACAGAGCTGCCTACCTTTGTCACTGGCATTTACGGAGAAAGCAATATTGCTGTCAATGGGGGTGTACTCGGAGACAAAATAGCGTTTTCTGAAAAATAAAAGCATGTGAGCAGTATTAGGGGACCTTCATCATATGAGGCTATTTTTCTGACAGTCCTGTAACCCCATTAGAAGCTAACTTCCTCATTCTGTTTTCTTCTTCCCTAACTGCTGGCTTCCCCCACCTGCCGTCCTGCTTCCCTGGTTCTAAGTCCTGCTCACCAGTCTCAGGAGAAAATTTAAGGTTTTTTTTTAGGATTTATTTATTTGAGATAGAGTGGGAGAGCAAAAACACAGAGATGGGGGTGGGGTGGGGGAGGCAGAGGGAGTGAGAAACTTTAGCAGACTCCACACCGAGCGCAGAGCCTGATGCAGGGCTTGATCTCACGACCCTGAGATGATGACCTGAGCTGAAACCAAGCGTCAGACACTTAACCGACTGTGCCACCCAGGCACCCCTTACAAGGTATTTAAAAACAGATTAACAAAGGATAGTTTCACCTTGTAGCCTTCATTTAGGTTTAAGACTTTAGGTCCTTTAAAAGCAGCGGACACAGCGCTGCAGCGGCAATGTGCATTCCTACCACCTAGGGCATCGTTCTCAACATCAGTCTCCAACACAAGGAACCAGGGCTCCCTGCGGAATAGGTGGATTCCAGGCTGGGGCAGGGAAGATACAAGATGAGTCTGGAACATCCTGTGATTCCAGAAACTAAAGACAGGCTTGACAAAGGTGGGGCCAAGGTAAAAACGAAACACAGGAGTCAACCAGAAGGTGCTCTCGATGGTCCAAACTGGAAACATCTGAGCAGCGGGACAAATGGCAGTGTTGAACAGAGCCCACCAAAAAAAAAAAAAAAAAATTCCTGATGTAAATATAATTGAATCAATAATTAATTAGAGCAGGAAGGATAGCTGTCTGTACAGAGTAAGTCCAATTCATAAAGGCGGAAGAGATACAAAACCACCAAAGCACCAAATCACCACCAGGCAAACGCCCCAGCAGTACCCGCTGCAGACAAGAGCCACCAATGGACGCTAGAGTCAGTGGACAGTTTTAGGAGAAACGAGGTATTAACCCAGTTCTGACCCATCTCCCTTCAGATACTGATCAACTCCAGAGGGAGAAGGGGCAACTCTGTAGGAGAGAAACGCAGCAGACACCCTCTCCACCCAGCGACCAAGGTTCATATCACCCGTAGGGAGGTGCCGGGAGATGGTGCGGCACCCAAATGAGATGCTGAGAAAGACTCATCACTTCTGTGATGCTCTTGCCACTGACACACACAGCCTCAATCTGATCACGAGATCAGATCGGAAAAAGATCTATCAGACATTCTACAAAATAACTGTCCAGGACTCATCAGAAGTGTCAAGGCCATAAAAAAACTCCAGAAAATCAGTCACAGACTGGGAGACAGTAGTAAACAGAAAGTGAACGTGGAGTGGGGTCCTAAATAGAACAAGGGCGGCAGAGGAAGGTTTTCGTGGTAGTAGCTGAACCAAGTGTGTGGTTTAGCTAATACAGCTACACCAGCGTTGTTTCTGCAGTCCTGATAAATACATACTACGAGCGCGAGGGAAGTCGTAACATTAGGGGAAGCTGTGTAAAGGATACATATAAACTCTATTTTTGCACCCTCCTGTTCAGTCTAGCATTATTTCAAAATGAAAGTTAAAGAAAATGTACTTCCTCATTGTGAATCTAAAAGGATTGTAGACAGTATTGCATTTGATCAGATTTCAATCAGATTCAGCTAAGACGGGCTGTTAAAGAATGGGTGATTAATGCACAGTGCTTTAAAAATCACTCAGTGATCTGAATAAATCATGAAACCAACTTCAAATGTTTAAATGCCTCAGCAGGCCTCTGACTGCCTACTAATTAAACCCAGGACACACACAATCACAGAGTGTATTCACGTGATACTTGTTTCTTGGTCTCATTAACCAAGAACTGCCAGGCGCAAGCTGGAAGGGCCACCTGGATCACCCCGCTCTTCTCGTCCTGGGGATCACACAGAACTGCTCACCTGTAGCACCACACGGCAAATACTGCTCCAAAGAAGACAAGCAAGAATGCCATGTAGGTGGTCCACATGATGACGTACATGGCGTCCAGGCCCAAGATTCTCCAGGGAGCCGGAGGGGGTGGCGGCTGGGGCCTGGGGCCACACACGGCCGAGCAGTCTTGGCAGCTGCACGGCCCTGTGACCTCGTCCACAGACTCGTCACAGCTCTTGGTGGCGTTGTTCATGGGCTCCATCCCATGGGCCGGAAGATCTGCAGGGGGATGGGCTTGAATGAATATCTCAGGGAAACAAACGACAAATTCTGCATTCGATGATATTGAAACCCAGTGACAAAGCACACAGACGACACATGGACCACCACCGTAAGAGCAAAAAGGACGGGAGGCTTTGTGATTGCATGAGGTTTTACTGCCTTGTCCTGCAGAAGTGTGAGTTTCTGCCAATAACTTCGGGCACAGGTTTGTCCCCGAGGTCGGAGCACCCCACATTCCACGGTACAACTCCATGGAGGAGCGAGTCTACTAGGATCGTGGGGCTCCTTAAAAGTCCTCTGTAATGCTTCGGTTTTTTTGTTTTTTGTTTTAATACAAAACAAAAACCCGGACTCATTCTTTCAACTGGGTAGCAACACCTGAAGGCAATTCCTCCTCCTCCATGCTCCTTGCCAGCCCCCTCAATTAACCAGGGGCGGGGAGAGACTGTTCCACTTAGCTCTCTCACTCCTGGAAAGTCCAGGAACTAGTTACCTGAATTTGTTTATCTTCCTGTTGCAGATTAAGGTTCCTGGGCTTGGGAGTCTACCTGAGAAAATGGGCGTGATGGTAAAAGGCGCCTGGCCGTTGTCCTTATTGAACATGTACTCGATCCAGTTGGTGGCGTTGCAGGCCCCGGCGTCCTTCCCACACAGGAGCCCCAGGGCTTTGTCATTACTGGAGGGGGCCTCCACGTCCCGGCAGGCGTTGTACATGGCTGGCAGAGGAAGGAGGGCAAAGGGCTGAGACACCATGCTGCTTTCGTCAAGGGGTGGGGGGGGGAGATCTTACAAAAGGCACCTCGAATGCGGACCAGCCATCGGCCCTGCACCCAGAAGCCCCTGGCCGGTGGGTGGGACAGTAAACAGCCAGGGCAGGAGTGGAGATTACCCCTGACACAGACTTATCACCCTGCCAGCAACACGCTGGGCTACATTCCAAATAACTTAAACATAAAAAATACACAGGAAAGGCTTTACATGATCCCTGAAGCTCAGGAAGTCTTACTACCACTGCAGAGAAGAATGAGCGGAGGCTGAGGAAGGAGAAGCAAGAGCCCTAGTGTCTATGCAGTCAGTGAAGCTGGTTCCACAAATCTGGGGCAGGAAACCCCACCGCTGAAGAGTTTGGAACTCTGAGGAGGAATTTGGATTTAGGGCAGAGGCCACGTGTGAATGAACCTACTACTGCTCTCTTTTGTCTCTGTTTTAGTGCACATAAAGACAACACTCGAAATGAGGGCAATGTCAATGACCTCTTGCACATAACAAAGCAGCCGTAATGGGTCCGGTATTAACACTCACTTACCAGTGCCCACCACAGAGGCCGCTGGCCACAGGCGGCAGGCTGGAGCAGAGGCCTGCTCCAGGGGCCAGCAGGTGACCCGGCCCCTACCCTCAAGCCCTAAGTGACCAGTGGGGCTACTTTCAACCAGGTCCGGATACCAACAAAGGGAGAGTTCCATACTCCCCATACTGCCTCATCTCCTCCCTTTAAAAGCAGCTCCCAGCCACTGCCTCCTTGCAGACAGCCCCTCTCTCCCCTGCTGTCCAGCCTGCTGCTCCCCCGCTCCCACCGTGCAGACTTCTATCCCCTTTATTCTGCCTTAGGTGATTTTTTTCACTGTCCGTGCCACTGGCTTCCTGCTGGTCCTCGTCCCACACCGGGGGCCCCCATCCGATTGAGAGACACCCCGTTTTAGACAGCACACCTACTTGTTAGAAACATCCCAGGATCTTCTTCTCTAAACTCTAAGGAGAAACTTAATAAATTCATTGTGTTTTACCCTCACTCCTGAAAGGTAGTTTGGGTGGAGTGACCTCCTTAGGAACATGAGGATTCCACTACCTTCCGGCCTCTGTCACTGCTGGTCAGGAAATCTCCAAATGGCATTCTTTTAAAACAATTCCTATCTTTTTTCTACTTCTTTTTAAGAGACTAGTCTTTGGAGTTCTATAGTTTTTCTATGCTATATTTATATATGGATTTTTTAACAGTTTTATTGAAATAGAATTGGCCTACCGTATAGTTCAGCTATCTGAAGTCCCCTGAACCCCTTCCCTATGAATACTTGCCCTTCCTGAAGGTAAACCACAACCTGAATTTGATGTTTCCTATGCACGTTTATGTATTTTCATGGTATGTTGTATCCATAGATATGCAGTACTATTTAATATAAAAAACATGTTACATATATCCTGTAACTTATTTTCAGTTTTTTAGGTCATTCGACTGATACAACTAATTCACACATTTAACAGTTTTAACTATTCTATTATAGACTATGACTATGCTCCAATGTTTATCCATTCCCCTCTGAGTTAGCATTTAGTGCCTCTAATTACTTATTTTTTATGAGATTTTATTTATTTATTTATTTATGAGAGTGTGAGCAAGCATGAGTAGGGGGAGGGGCAGAGGGAGAGGGATAAGCAGATTCCCCACTGAGTGGGGAGCCTGATTCGGGGCTTGATTCCAGGACCCTGAGATCATGGCCTGAGCCCAAGGCAGACATCCAACTGACTGAGCCGCCCAGGTGCCCCTATTTATTTTTTAATGGACTTCTTAAAAAGGAGTTTTAGATGGGGTGCCTGGGTGGCTCGGTTGGGCATCTGCCTTGGGCTCAGGTTGAGCCCCTCATCTGGGTCCCACTCAGCAGTGAGTCTGCTTTTCTGGCTCCCTCTGCCCCTTCCCCTCCCCATTTGTATCTCTGCTCACTCTCTCAAATATTTTTTTTTTTTTAAAGAGGAGTTTTAGGTTCACAGTAAAATTGGGCAGAATTCTCGTATAACTCCTGCTCACAAGCGCAACCTCGCCACCATCAACAGTGCCCAGAGGTGCGTCCGTTACATCTGATAAACCTATGATGACAGACCACTGTTACCCAAAGTCCATAGTCTATTTTGGGGTTCACACTAGGTACAGTACATTCTATGAGTTTTGGCAAATGTATCATGATCGTACCCACTGTCACAGTATTAAACAAGCCTCAATGCCCTTAACAACTTCAACATCAGAACTCTTAGATTTCAATCACTTTCAACAAATGCTAGATGGTCTTTCTCAGACTGTCCTATGATTTCTAGTTGCTGTAGTTCCCTTTCTCCTGCTGTTGTACCTGCTTACTGTCCCTTATGGTAGTGTGTTTCTTCATAGTCAAACCTCCCCTCCTCTACTTTCCCTTCCACACCCTCTCCTCAAGTTTTGCAACAACTCAGAAGTTACATGATTCAAATCCACTAGAAACAAAGTTCTAACGGCTTCTAAAGTGTACAGAAATAAGCTCGCATGCCCTAAAAATTTCTATGTGGAAACTTAGGAAGGAGTTAAGCAAATACTTTAAAGAGATTGTTTTATGGGTTGTAGCTCAAGTCTAGATACACATGAAGCAACACTTCGTGTTTCATGGGCCAACGGAATTAAAAATTATCCCTTTCACATAGCTAACAACCGAAAGGAACAAATAAATCCACTGCCCTGATCAACTATAAAAAAAGGAATAATTAGAAGTTTACTCACCATTGGCAAAACTCTCTCCAACATAGTACTGTAATTCTTTTACGTTTGTTTTCGTCTGGTTTGTAACAGGATCAACATAATCTTCAGTTTCTGTAACATTCAGAAACTGACTTTGCTGGGGGCTACACGTCAGCTCGCAAAACAGGTTCATTAGGTTATAAAAACAGGATGGACATCTAAAGAAAAAGTAAACTATATTTTGTCTGATCTCACAGATAATGGGGCCAGCAAAAACACAATTTACAAGAAGCAAAGACCATTTAAAATTTATAATAAAACGACAAATAAATTACCAAAGGACGTCTTAAACCCAGACATTCTCAACCCAAAATCGGAGGTCTCTTTAAAAACTGCCCCAAGTACTACACATATGTTGTCCAGGTGTAATTTCAGAAAGAGAAAAATGCTTCTGTGCTTTGTAATACATGAGCATGTTTTGTATTGAAGCTAAAGCGACTAGGGAGCGTCACGGTGACAATTCTGATGAAAAAGAAAAACGAGGGAAAAATCAGACTCACACGTTAGAATGTTCACCTTCCTACGTAAAGGGCTTTTTTCGAGCCCCAGGTAATCCCTTGGCCCTCTCTAAACACAAGAGGATTTTCCTGCGGCTTGAGGAGAAGCTGTAAGCACAGCGGAGGCGTTCTCCGACTGTATGCACTGCAGAAGCCATGGGTTTTCATGAGGACTACAGACTGCTCTCCTTCAGGTTCACGGTTGAAGCTCCTAATGTTGACCTGTTGGGCGGCAGAACTGGCTCCCCAGTCGGATTCACTGTTATCTACAGAAACTGCTGCTTCATTACACGGGCATTCTCACAGCACAGCCAAATCGCAGTCACTCTCGACTCCGATCCAGTCCAGGAGCCAAGGACACAGAACGGGGCGGGTGGTCCCAGCCTGCAATGCCCCTGATCTAGTGAGGGAGCAGACATGCCTTCAGGAGTCCCGTGCTTTCCCGTGACAAGCACAGGAACCACAATTACACCATCCTAATGGAAACTGCTCCTGGGGTGCACGGATTTCGACCACGTTCTATGGATTACGAACTCTTGCCATGTTACCACATTTAATCTCTGCAATCATCGATTTTGATAGTTGTACCATATTCCCTATGTTAGGCTTCTCATGATTCGCTATTACAAAGAGAGCTGACAACCGGAGGGACATTTGGTTATCTCTTGATCTTGGTTATCCTTATGTCTGTAGCGCCTGTCTAGAGGGGGTTCTAAATAAATGTATTCTGACTGAATGAGGGCTCCAGCCTCGCTCCATCAACATCCCTTAGCCTTCTGTGGGGTGTGCTGGACTGATGAGATTCTCAACTTTCTGATCTACTCTACGGTAGGCTGCCCTGAAAGGACAGTTTAGGGGTGGTTTTCCACTCCATATTGCCAACTTAAACCTCTGGGAAGAAGCAGGGTTTCCTCAGTGGATGCCAACTGTCCTGTCACCTGCCATGCTATGCGCACAGACGAGGGCTTCCCTTCTTCCCATGTCCCTCCCACCCACCTTTATCAGAGTGCTTCAGGGTAAAAAATTTAGAAAGATACCATGAGGTGCTGTTCTACAGACCCCCCACCAGCTTGCTCTTTTGCACATTTGAGAACCAGTGAGTAAGCTTCAAGAAGAACATCTACCATGCAACCCTTTTCACAGCCCTGGGCATAGAGAACGGCCTGGAGAGTGGACTAATTTTGACAAAACCAGCCAACTCTGCCAGAACAATCCTGTTAACAGGTACCAAAGGCCAGCTCTAAGGATGGCTGGGACTCTAGCATCTCAAGTCACTGCAGGGGGAGAGAGCCCTGTGCCATCCAGGGGCAGGGAGGGGAGGACAGCCACGCAGAGGACCTCGTGGAGGGGGGAATCTCTGGTCACACACATGGCAGGACCACCTGAACCTCTCCTCCTCCGCACATCACCCAGAGGCTCGAGAGTGAAAGGACCCAGTTCACAGTGCAAAGCCCCTTGGGATGGGGCCGTCTCAGAGGAAGCCCACGCCTCTGCTCTGCACGGAACTGGAAAGACCATGAACTCTGGTGACTCTTACTTTATCAAGAATTTATGCTCGATTTCTGAGAAGTCCTAAGGCTACGACTTATATTATTAAAATATATTATATTGAAACAACACAAAAACTAACTTTTAGGAGGAAATCAGAATGCCCCTGGTTAACAAGCGCTTGAAACCCATTGTTGTGTGCATGCTGGGTGGCCAGCCTACCTGGACAGAAACTGCAGGGGCAGCTGCAAGCTATCCTTCAGGGTCCGCAGCTGCTGCACGTCGCAGCACACGCTGACGTTGTCAAAGAAGAAGCCCGGGCAGAGCTCCTTTTGGGTGAGAAAGCACAGTTATCACAGCAGCAAAGTCAAATAAGGATACACATTCCTCAATGAAATAAGACCATTTTATTCACACAGTCCTTTTATTAGGTAAGCAAGATAGCTGTCTGCAAAGTTCTTACAGGATTCTTTTAAAAGGCTTTCAAATTGGGGGCAGCTGGGTGGCTCAGTCAGTTAAGCTTCTGTCTTGGGCCCAAGTCATGATTCCAGGGCACTGGGATTGAGTCCGGGTCAGGCTGGGGCTCAGGCTCCCTGCTCAATGGGGAGTATGTTTCTCCCTCTCCCCCCTACCTGTGTGCATGCACCCTCTCAGTCTCTCTCTCAAATAA
This sequence comes from Neogale vison, assembly GCF_020171115.1. Lineage (NCBI taxonomy): Eukaryota > Metazoa > Chordata > Mammalia > Carnivora > Mustelidae > Neogale > Neogale vison. Next base: position 170,931,444 of record NC_058093.1, on the reverse strand, counting down.
ATAAGTAAATACAATGTTTAAAACAATAAAAGTCTAACAAAGTTATTATTTATAAAAGAAGGAGTGGCAAAAATAGAGGCAGTAGAAATATTAAAAAAATATTTTTTAAAAGATTCTTATTCATTTATTTGAGAGAGAGCGCTCAAGCGGGAGTGAGAACAGACTCCCTGCTGAGCAGGGAGCCCAATGTGGGGCTCGATCCCAAGGCCCTGAGATCATGACCTGAGCTGAAGGCAGATGCTTAAACCGACTGAGCCCCCCAGGTACTCCTCAAATTTTTTTCTTATTTGGAAGCTCACTCTCCTCCCTTGACAGTCAGTTTTATCTCTTAAGTTTTATGTTTAAGTTTAACCCAAACGCTATTTACTACTTCCACTGGTTATTCCCAGGAAAGTCAGATGTCTTTCATAATTCTGATGAAAGCAGCGTGTAGGTTGAGGAGGCCTGGTGCCCCATGTCAACTTGATTTTACATTACTTAAGGCTCTAGAACCAGTCTTATCCCCTGGATTTTTCTAGTTCTTCTCTAATGTTCCTGTGTATCAGGAATGGTAAGCAGGACAGCAGAGAACAGAATCCTGGTAGCAACCAAAGCTCACAGATTCTGGGTGGAAAATGGAGGAATCACTAAACGGAGGACAAAGGAGTCATAGCCACCTTGCGGCCGTGCTGATTTGAGTCGTGAAACCCAAGAACCAAGGGGGGGGGAAGCAAACTTCTAGTACATTTTCAAGAAGCTGCAAAGAGCCACACTTAGGTACCAAGGTCAGTCCCACAGTAGTAACTTGCTGTGGGGAAACGATGAGAAAGGCATAAAGTCAGCCCCAGGGAAATTCCACCCCAGAATTATGTTATCTTCTGTGCACGGTGCACCCCAGATAAGCGTTTGGGATAAGATTTAAGCCTGTTAGTTTCAGCCCCACCCCACCACCGATATTTATGGGATAATTACAGAGGATCTCCGATTAGCATCTTGTGTTCCCAGTGCCACCGACAGCAAACTTACCTGCATTAAGTCATACCCGTCCTTCGGCAAGGGTTTTGGTGGCCCCGAATATTGGCAGTTGTATCTCTTGTCTCCAGATGCAATTCCACACTCTCCATACCACACACAGGACTGTGCCAACACCTACAGAGTCGACACAAAACTCCATCCATCAGGGTCTCAAAGGCTAAGGGAAATTTCAACAGCGAAACACCAGTACAGAACCTTCCAACGTTACCCATAAATTGAAGTGGCAGCAAGAGGCACTGGTAGTTAATGCTATTTTTTTTTAAATTTTTAAAAAAAATTTATTTGACAGAGATCACATGACCCCAGGACCCTGGGATCATGACCTGAGCTGAAAGCAGAGGCTTTAACCCACTGAGCCACCCAGGCACCCCGGTAGTTAATGTTTTGAAAAATAATTAAAATAGACCAGATGCCCACAATGGGCTTATCAAGACAGTCAGTCAAGGAGGTCCTAGACATTATTTACATGATTTCTACTTCCTGCTAATTTGTTGATGAAAGGAAGCTATACGTCCTGAAAGATCACTAAAAATCCGTGTAGAGGAAAAAAAGCAAGATAGTATGTGAGTCTGCAATTATTAAGGCCCTATTTTTGCACATCTGCATGTGAAACTAGCTCCAAATAACAAAGGAACATTTCCACATATATTTAGGTTAAATAGTATCAGAACATCATGAGTAACATGAAAAGCAAAACCCAGAACACCAACAAAACCTAAGAAAGAATGAGAATAAACATCTTGTCCTCAAGATTTAAGGAGAAAGCAAGGCATGTGCTAACTTTAAGGAAAACCACCTCAGCAATCTTCAAAGAAAAATGTTCAACTCTTCCATGGAGGTTTCTCAAGGGCCACTCATATTCCCCATGTGAGAGTCACAAGGCTGTCAGAAAGCTGGGAAGGGGAGGAGGGTGCAGCGTGAATCAGCATGTCAGCGAGCTTGGCCACGCTGACCAGGGCCACAGGCCTGCACAGGCTTGCAGTCATCTGTCCCACAGGGAAACAAAAGCTATCCAGAAGCAACCATGACTCCCAGGACACCTCACAGAAAAGCCATTAAAAAAAATCTGAATAGAAGTAACAGAGTGAATTCTCTCCAGCATCAGTGGCATATGACCCACACATAGGCAAGGAGGTCAGTCTATTTGCTGGTCTCTGGCATCAAGATACAAATCTTGCCATGGGCTCCTGAAATGCTAAAAACATGAAAAAAAAAAAAAACAGCTCACAGGAGGCTGGGGTGTGTATGTGCAGGGGAATCAAAGGGCTCAGAAAGACTTAATTCATTCTTCAGATATGTTAAGATTTATTTATTTATTTGAGAGAGAGTGCATAAGCGCAGGAAGGTCAGAGGGAGAGGAAGAGAATCCCAAGCAGACTCCCAGCTGACTGTGGAGTCTGCTGTAGGCCTCCATCCCAAGACGCTGAGATCACAACCCAAGCCGAAACCGAGTCAGATGCCTAACCGAGTAAGCCACCCAGTGCCTCTCATTCTCCAGATATTTTATTTTATTTTTAAAAGATTTTATTTATTTATTTGACAGACAGATATCACAAGTGGGCAGAGAGGCAGGCAGAGAGAGAGGAGGAAGCAGGCTCCCTGCAGAGGAGAGAGCCCGACGGGGGGCTCGATCCCAGCACCCTGGGATCATGACCTGAGCCGAATGCAGAGGCTTAACCCACTGAGCCACCCAGGCGCCCCTCCAGATATTTTAAAACAGACACTTACACCTATCAGGACTCATTAAAAGTTATATGTTTACCCACAAGGAAGGGAAATTATACAAAGGAGGAAGTGACAAGTATTCAACAATGCCACATATCAAACCTCTGCCTAGAAGTTGCAAAATTCCACCACCATTTTGATTTAAAAAGAATTGCAGCAATTAGGCCACGAACCTAGTGATTCCAGGGAAAGTACTGCTTTTTCCCAAACTCCAGTTTTACAATTAAAAGGAAATTATCCATCTACTGACATCTGAAAAGGCTTTTTGCCTTTTTTGCAAAGAAGGTGGCATAACTGCTGAGACTGACATTTACATACAAGTGGCCCCTCACCCCCAGACCTGGCAGAATGCTCAACAGACCCAACGGGCAAGCAGGCCCAGGCCTGGGGCACTCTGGCAAGTCACCCACCGGAGTGACAGAAACCCAGTCAACAAACCACAACTCTGGCATGACTAATGGGAGGCGGGTGTGGAGTCTCGGTTCCCTTTCCTCAGCGTTCAGCACTATGGAAGAAAATAAAGGCCCAGGGCACTGTGGTTCGCAGTCATCCTTTATAACCCATAGCTCTTGTTTCAACGCGAAGTTTCCACAGTCTGGCAAAATAGAGGTGGGACAAGGGAGTGGGGGAAGGTCAGGAGCCCCAGGTTCTGATCCTCAGAACCAGGGAGGCTCTTAATCAGCATGCACGCTGAGCCTGATGGTATGTGGGGCGGGTCCCCGGCCTGGGCCCAGCAGTTCTGCTCCCAGCGAATGGCTCATAACGGCTGCCAATCTCACAGGTTTGCTGCAAAGATCAGATACGGGACTATATGTGGAAGTACTTGGTAAACTCAAAAGCACTATACAATCCAACGCAAGGAATGATTACCGTCTTCTAACTGCTGGGACCTCAGTAAAGGACCTAAAGACCTGAAGTAAAACACCTGACATTTCTTTGGGCTCAGGAAAATTGTGCTTGACTCAATCCTTCTAGGTTTGCTTCCCAAGGTTGTGTTGCCTCTAGAAGCATCCCCAACCCGGTGGGGCCCAAAGCCACTTACAAGCCATCTGTTTATGTGTTAGGCCCTGTTGCACTGCTCTTCATATATTAATGCAATTAATCCTGATGAACAAGCTGATGACAGAGGTGCTATCATACCCATTTTACAGATGAGGAAATGGGAGGCACAGAGAAGCTGATTCGTGTAAGAGTGGCAGAGTCACAATTCAAACCAGAACGTTCTAGTTGCAGAAAGAGACTCTGAATAAAGTGTAATCAACTGCATAACTTAGGTCCTCAGTCTAGCACCACACGCCTCCCTGCCCTACCTTGCACGAGGCACAGGCATGGGTGCACTCACTTGCACAGCTGTGCTGGTGGGAAGCCCTCCTTTCCCCCCTCAGCTCTCTCTCGCCTCCCCTCCCTCTGATCACCATGGGCTGAAAACCTGAAAACCAGCTAGTCCGGCATTTCTCAGCCTCCTCAGGGGCCTCCACCACCTGACCCTCTCTTCTACCTTCTAAACTTCATCTCTTCGTGCATCCCTGTGCATCCTTTCGCCTGCTCCTACCGATAAACACCGCTCCTATTTCACCCTCCCTCTTGGTCAAACGACCCCGATGCCTCTCCAGCTGCACTTCTCGTGACCTGCCCCACAATCCCAGGCTTCCAAAGGAAACCAGTCCTTCCTCCACTGCCAATCTCTCCTCCTGGGGAAGCTCCCAGTGCAGGTACCCTTTCCCTGCTGAGCCCACAGCCACCCTTTGTTCCCCTGTGCACTCCTCCCCTGTGGGCCACCGCCCACCCACCCCTACCACCTCCTACACAGCCACCAGCTGGGCTCTTCCTGAGCTGGGGTGCCATAGCTTTCTGATGCTCCGACACCTTCCTGAGGCCTGTGAGACAAGCGCCAGCTGCCCCACCTGACTCCGGTGTGCACGCTCATGTCCCACCCCTCCATACCTTCTGTCCCACACTGAGGGGGACTGGCCCATTCCTGTGCCTTTGTGCCTCCTTCCCCGACACTCCCCATGCTCCTGCTACCCACCAAGGCCACTCCTTGACCACCACCTCCCCTGGGGTCCTGGTGGGCCTGTGGGACCCAGGCAAGCACAGCCCCTCCCCTCCCTGAGCTCCACTGGTCCAGTGGCTCCCTGGAAGGTATGTGGCCGCCTCTCCCAGCATCCAGGCACTGGATCCCTCAATCCTCAGATCTGGGGGGCTGGTACTGGAGCAACACCCTTGTACAGAAGAGCAAACTGCGGGTTACACAGGTAGAGTGACTCATCTGAGGCCACACCTAAAAATGGCCAAGCCAGACCCCACCCAAGTCCTGGCTGCTTCCTGGCTGTTCCGGAAGCCAGAGTTCCTTATGCCACAGGCTCCTCCCAGAGTCACCCCTGGCTGGGCCACGCTCATCTCTCATCTCACCAAGACCCTAGCTGGCGTTGGGATGACTGGATTTCCAGTCTCCAAATGGCCACCGCAGAGCCGGTGGTCAGGACTTTATAGGCCAAGATGACAGGTGCACCTTAGCATCCTCGGGATGCCCAGGCAGCATGAGCTGGCGCTCAGAGCAAGAATGCACCGTGCAACCAGCAGCTCGCACACACAGCACATGCCTCCTTTCTAGGCAAAGCACCTGCTTTTCAAAAGTGAGGTGTGGCTGAACACTGCCTTTACTAGGCTTCGAGAATGCCTGCTGCTGACTTCACATCCGCAAAGCCCACTTGGGGAAGCAACGTGGAAACAAACCTAGCAATGTCTGTGGTCTGCCGGGGCCCAAAGCGCGTCTGACCAAACCTGAGCTCACGGCTGGAGACGGCCGGTGGCTGCACGAACCGGCCGTCCTTCGGGTCACTGAGCTGTCCACCTAAAAGTTGTCCGTTTCATACCCTGTGTGTTTCGCCAGGAGACATGAGCTCAGACGTCCTTCACATGGGAGAAAAGCCCACTGGCAAGGACTGCAGAGAGCAAGCACGCTGTCAGTCACCACATTCAGACGCAGCAGAGAAGCATGACCGACCTCCAGGGCAAACAGAATCAGAAACTCCGGGTCTGACAGCCACGTGACACGTCTCGTTAAGGCGGCGCTCCGGGCCCAGAGATCCGAACCCAAAGGGTAATGATTCTTCACAGTAGGTCTCGTGGACACCGACCAGGCATACAGAGCTATTTATAACCACAAGAACCATCTTACTGAGCATTTTAAAATTTTACCGATTCCTAAAATGTTAAAAATAAACAACTGTGGGATTTATGTCCTCCTCTCCTTATGGACTCCATCCCTGCTCATCATAAATCTGCAACCTCACAGGTATATGCCAAGTAAGCACCCCCTTCTCAGATACAGCCAATGCTACTGTATTAGATCTGGGTCTTGTAGGCTTTTAATTCCTCCCAACAGGTAACCAGTAGAGACAGACAAGTGAAAGTCACTTTGAAACAGCTTTTTCACAAATAAGCCTCAACAACCCTGCACAGGCTGGCTTTCGGCTCAACCCAACTGCCCCACCGTATCCATCGGGCTCTTTCTCGTAGAGGGCCAAACAGGAAATATCGTAGGCTCACGGGCCGAAAGGTCTTTGCGGAGGATACTCAACGAACCTGTTGTAGCTCAAAAACAAGCCCAGACGCCAGGCAAGTGATGGGTGTAGGAGGCAGGGAGCAAACTTTATTCACAATGACAGGCGCTGGCCAGGCCGAACCTGTGGGCTCCTGCCGTGGGATGAAGCAGAATTCACGAGAATTCATTCAACGCCGGGTATGTGGGGAGAGAGGTTCCGAGGGCCGTTTCCGGCTCTCGTGTGGACTCCCTAGGAAGATGGCAGCATCATCAGGCACGGAGCCCGGCTGCTGTGTTTCCTCAGAGACTCTCTGCAGTATCTGCCCCTGCGCTTCCCGAGGCAGGAACCGTCAAGTCTCGCCATGAGCTGAAGGAGTTCAAACAGATGACGTAAGCAGTTCAGAAATGAGAACCACTGCTTGCTCTGGCTCTCCACCCGAATTCGGGAGTTACACGGCTAGACTGAGTCTGCTTGCAAAGGTCAGGTCAGATGACTATTTCACAACATGCTCCGGAGCTTAGCCATCGGGTACGCGACTGGCCAGGGAAGTTTCTTGCAGTAATAACAGGGGTGCAGCAAGTTAAAAAAAAAAAAAAAAGTCCCTTCTGCTACATGTCAGCCACTACAGCAATGGCTAAACAGACCCTGACGGGGAGCTCTACAGAAGCACATGGATTATGGGGAGAGGCTATGGACACCGGCAGCAGAGTACTGCACTCCAGGCGGCCGCAGTAAATCTCAAGGACTAACAAACTCATCAGAAAACGCTTCATGAACATCGGCCGCGTGCTAGACACAAAGTAAGGGGATTCCTTCCTTCCCACCTTGCCTACTTCTCAGATACCCTCTAGCATAGTAGGGCAGCATTTTACAGGTAAGGAAATGGAGGCTCAGGGAGGGCTCTCTGAGGTCACGTGGCTCCTAAGTGACAAAAGCAGTAACGAGAATGAAGATTTGGAAGGCCAAGTAAATTAAACATTCTCTATCCTGTCCCCAGGCCCCACTCCCCAGCTGCTCCAGCTCTGTCTGTACGGATGTCACCTCAGAGTGTCATACAGAGCGTCCCTCTGGGAACAAACGTGTTCACCTGTAGGAATAATGGTACTATTTACATCTTCCTACGGACGACTCTAGGCAGCTGTCAAGTCACATTGGTTACTGCTGAGCATCCTCAGTTGGAAGCCTGCGCTGGCCACCGCTCGGCAGGCAGAGTGCGGGCCCGGGTCCTATCCCTTCTGCCACTGTCCTGGATGGGCAGAGCTCACAGCAGAACCTGGAGCCACACCAGCTCCAGTGCCAGCAAGATGGGTCAGGTCAGGGGTAGGGAGAGGCCTATGAAGGGAGCAGAGAGGCTGGCCTGGCCGGTCAGGACAATGCAGGATGGGATAGAGGGAGAGACAAGGAGCATCCTACCCAGAGAGTAAGCTGCCTGCCATTTCCCTGGAGTCAGGGAGGCAGACTAAACAAATATGGCAGCACATCTGGGGTAGAGGCTGGTCTGGTATGACTTCCATTGATGGAAATCTCTGGATCTCTGTTTCACAGCTACCCTGGGGTGAACAGATCCACACAACAAAGGATACTCTGTGAGAGCACCAGGCATACCTATAAATGGGTGTTTCCTTCATACATTTTTTAGTTAGATGGACTTGGCTCATCTTCACTTTTCAAATTAGCCCTCCAGCTTGCAGTTGAAGGGACTTGCCCAAGGTCATACTACTAGTTGGTATTAGACATTTGCACCCACTGAAAAATAATCCAAAGCCACAAACTAAAACAAAACCATGAAGGTTGATGGGAGTGTATACCATCCACAGGTCTTTTCCTATGGAATGTTCACACAGTGTGGCAGGTGAACAAAGGGACAGGCCAGCAGGATAAAACGATCCCTGATTCATCAGTGGTTTTTGGAGAAGCCAGAATGGAGCTAGGAGCAAGCCCTGACGGAGATGCCCTATTGGCCATCTGGAACAGCTGCTGAACACTCATTCAATTTTGCCTGCTAAACATGAAGAATCTGGTAGCAAGATTTTGAATACATTTAGAGGACAAGTCAGAAGACCGTGGTTCAAGCCCTTAGTCCACCATTTACTAGCTATGTGACTTTGGGACACCACTTGATCCTTAGTATCTGTAATTTCCTGCAAAGCAGGAAACACAGCATCCCATGTGTTTTAGAGGGGTCCTGGAATGTTAAAACGAGACCAGAGTGTCCTTGCAATGGAGTACTACACACAAATTAGGTAACTCTTTTTTTAGTTTCTTGCAATCTAAAACATCGTTTTGAAAAAGTTTTGAGTTAACTTACATACCAAATTGATTGGTTTTTCGTAACAGCTAGATAACTCCCCCCCTATTTTCTCCGGTTTCCCTTTTGTCTACCTGGTTAAGCATTAATTTACCCTTCAAAGGTCAGTTCAAAAACTGCCTGCCCATAACATTTTGTTCTTCCCTTTGTTAGACTACACTTTGCATCATATTGTAATTTTATGTATCCCCCCTTCTTCCAGTCAACTGTGAACAAGCCAAGGGCAGAGGCTACCAACGTTTACACAGTTTATGGACTGCCTTCCGTACAGGGTCTACTTTTGTATCTACACTGTGCCCATAGCAACCACTTTACATTTATGAAACTAGTGAATGACAGGAACTTTGAGTTCCTCTGGCCTAAGGGACAATAAGAAGATAAAGAACAAATTTTAAAATTCCCCTCTCAAGTCCCCCAATAGCACACTTGCATCAGAAACAGGCTTGGGTCAAATATAAAACACAAAACAAATGAGAAACAGTTTTTCTTCTTTTTTCCCCCTCAGTTTTCTTGCCAAAGCAAATATTCCAAACACTGAAAATAAGAGGCAGAGTCCAAGCAAAGAAATTTTGTTGGGCCACAGTTGATTACTGATTATCACCCAGAAAGCCATGCAATTCTGGTTTCTACCACCTCTGAATCCTTCTATCTTATCCCTACACCTAAACCCACGAAGGCCAAATGACCCAGTGACTCAGAAAAGAGACTCTTGGCCATACTGGAAATGGTAAAATACAGTCCTTGCTCTCAAGGAGCCTACAATCTACTACTTCAATGCAAGCAATATTTTGCTCTCTTTCCATGAGAACCGTAAGAAGTAGGCATAGATGTTAACCCGATTTTACAGAGGAAGAAGACAGAGGCTCTAGGGGATCACTGGTTCGCCCAAGATTGCTCTTGGTGAGAGGAAAAGTCCAGACCAACACCCAGGTAAAGGCTGCTGCTGCAGTGTAAACACAGATTGAGAGGCTCAGAGAGAAGGACTTCTAGCTGGGGGACAGGATAACAAATCTCACGGATAATGCAGCATTTGAACTGGGCCTTGGAAGATGGGCAGGATTTCGACAGCAAGTAGTTTATTTGGCTGGAGAGCTGATGCCTTTCACAGAACTACAGGTGACAGGGCAGAAAGGGGCACCCACGATCAGATTAGAGATGGTCTAACCCTGGCTTCTGCAGTAGATAACGTGTCCTCCTTAAAACACCCTGAAAAGCCTCCCTTTGGGGAGGAGTGGAGGGTGGGGAAGGGTTACCCAGGAAAAAGAGAGCATACTGTCTTCACCCCAGAGGGATTCTTTGTTCTGGGTAATATGACAAACACTGAAGCAATACAAAGACCCATTCAGCAAGTCTTTTTCTTTCTGCCCACTCGCTAAAATAAAAACCTCATTTTCCCTTGATTACTTATGTTAATAAGGTATCTGAGCGCAGCATCAAACAAGGAGTAGGAGAGACTGGGAAAAAGTAACCATCTGAAATTGGGGTGAATGTAGATTTTCTTCAATGCTCTTGGGTCAAGAGATTAAACCACTGCTGATCTCTTCAGGAAAAATCATTTTAATGGCTTAAGTCCTACCCATACCTCCCTATGTCCCAAGTTCCTCAAGAAAACACCTGTAAAAATTACAGACAGGAGAGAGACACACGATTTCTCAAAACCACACACGTTATTTGGATGACCAGAAGGTTTACAAACCATGCAGTTTCATGTTCTTTCATCATCTGTAAGAACTAAAAATTAAGAAAGGCAAAAATCCCCCCCAAAATGTCTATCAGACCTTACAAAGGACAGTTAGGTCTGTTAATTCTGTGACAGAACTTCCTGAGTGCCCAGGCTCACCCCAGACAAGGTGCTGTCCCTGTAAGAATTCTAAAAGCAGAACCCCCCCCACACCCCACCCACCAACCACCTCCAGTCTATTCAGGGGTACTGGGAGCCTCTGCCCATGCAAGGGAATTAATTTGTAATATAACAAAGGTATATTTCCAGTTAAGATTTACTGACCTTCCCAGGCATTTTGCAAGTGACTCATGATGAACCTCTGACCTATCTAAAAAGCCCTAGGAGGAGAGGCACTCATTGGCCATCAGTCTTGGATATTATCTTGAGGTGAAAGGATTTCAGAGGCACGTTAAAGCTACTTACCAGTGTAAAGCCCGTCTACCAGATCCTGACCTAAAACTCGAGGCAAACTGAAGAGCTGTATTTTCTTTAAGGCACAGAATTGCTCCTGCTTCTTGAGTTTTACTACAGTGGTAAGGTCTCTCCATAGATCATGTTACCTAATAACCCCAATAATCCTACATGGTATTCTTAGTCTTCAAAACAAAAACAAAACCCTGAGGCTTGACAGAGTAAAAGGCCCACAGCAAGAGCTAGTGAGTCATCTACTCACTGACCCCATTCCAAACCACCCCCTGCTCCTCTGCCTCGCCTCCCAATGAGATGTGCCCTCCCACAAACCCACACAGTTGGGGATCCCCTCTACATACAGAGAGGAGGGAGCCACAGCTCTTCTCTTGGCTCTTGGACCCTTCCTGGGTCAGCAAAACCTACCTGCTTCTAAGAACTACCCAGAAATTTAAGGAGAAGTTTTCCTAATCCAGGGAAAGCCCCGAATCTGCTTTACTACCTCCTCCTCACTGACATGTACAGGAGTGGGCACAAGGACAGAATCCCAGAGCTCCAATCCTGCGTCCTCATCTGGTTTAATCAGCGCTGTATCCTTAGACTTTATCCCCCAACTCTGGTTTTAAAGGAGAAAACTGCAGACGCAGAAAGAGCAGTGAATGCAGCTAAGGGTTTGTCAATTTTCTCTGTACAAAGAGCCGGCTCTTAATTTCATTGATCCTTTCTCTTGTCTTTTCAGTTTCTCTAATTCACTTATTTCTGTTCTGATCTTTTTATTCCCTTCCTTCTACTAATTTGGGGCCTTGTTTCTTCTTTTTCTAGTTCCTTTCAGTATAAAGTTACAGTTACATTATTTGAGATTTTTCTTCTCCCTTGAAGTAGGCTGTATTGCTATGAACTTTGCTCTAAGAACTGCTTTTGCTGCATCCCATATATATCAGTAGGTCATATTTCTGTTTTAATTTGTCTCTAGGTATTTTTTAATTTCTCCTTTGATTTTCTTCAATGACCCACTGGTTGATCAGTAGCATGTAGTTTAATCTCCTCATTTTTGTGGGGTTTCCTCTTGTAATTAATTTGTCATTTCATATAAAGTGGTCAGAAAAGAGCTTGGTAGGATTTCGACCTTCTTGAATTTATTGAGACTTGTTTTGTGACCCGACATGTGATTGATCCTACAGAATGTTCCATGTACACTAGAGGAAAATGTGTATTCTGCTGCTTTTAGAGGGAGTGCTGTCAATATCCATTAAGACCCCCTGGTCTATTGTGTCATTTAACACTGATGTTTCCTTATTGATTTTTCATCCATTGATGAAAGTGGGCTATTAAATTCTCCTACTACTATTGCTTTCAACTTCTCCCTTTAAGTCTTTTAATATGTGTTTTATATATTTTGGTGCTCCAATGTTGGGTGCACGTATCTTTATAAATGTTGTATCTTCTTGCTGGATGGACCTCTTTATCATTACGTAATGAATGCCTTCCTTTGTCTCTTACTACAATCTTTGCTCTAAAGTCTATTTTGTCTGATATGAGTATAGCTACTTCAGTAATCTTTCCATTTCCATTTGTATGGCATGTTTTTTCCATCTCTTCACTTTCAGTCTGTGACTAGGGAAAAAGAGAGAGGGCTCAAAATAAAAAATGAAGAGAAGTGACAACTAAGATCACAGAAATACAAAGGATCATAAGAGACTACTATGAAAAAATTACAAACCAACAAACTGGATAACCTAAAAGAAATAGAGGAATTCCTAGAAATACACAAACTTGCAAGACTGAATGATGAAGAAATAGGAAATATAAAAAGAGTGATTACTAGTAAGGAAGTCTCCTTCAGTAATCAAAAAACTGCCCAACAAACAAAAGTTCAGGGACCAACCAGAAGGCTTCACTGGCAAATTCCACCAAACATTAAAAGGTTTAATACCTATATTCAAAGTCTTCCAAAATACTGAAGAGGAGGAAAAGTTTCCAAACACATTTTATGAGGCCAGCATCACCTGTGTACCAAAACCAGACCAGAGTGTTATTAAAAAAAAAAAGAAGAAAGAAAGAAAAAATTACAGTCCAGTATCCTTTATGAACACAGTTGCAAAAATCCTCAACCAAATATTACCACACCAAATCCAATAATACATTAAAAGGATCACATGCAATGATCAAGTGGGACTGATCCTATGGATTCAAGGATGGTTCAACATCTGTACCTCAATCAGTGTGATACCTCACATCAAAAAGATAACAGATAAAAATTATATGATCATCTTGATAAATGCAGAAAAAGCAGTTGACAAAATTCAACATTCACTTATGATGGATAATCTCAACAAAGTGGATATAGAAGGAACACACCTCAGCGTAATAAAGGCCATCATGACAATCCTACAGCTAAGATCATACTCAATGGGGAAAAGCTGAAAGTTCTTCATCAGAGAACAGGATACCTATTCTTATCCCTTTTGTTCAACATAGTATTAGAAGTCATAGCCATGGCAATTAGGCAAAATAAATTAAGGCATCCAAATCAGAAAGGAAAAAGTTAAACTGTCACAATTTGCAGATGATATGATACATGAATTCAGGAAAATCACAGGATACAAAATCACTACATAAAAATCTGTGGCGTTTCCCCACACCACCAATGAAGCATCATAAAGAGAAATTAAGAAAGTAATTCCATTTCCAATTACATCAAAAAGAAAAAAAAATCTGGAATAAATTTAGCCAACAAGGTGAAAACTGTAAGACACTGATGTAAGAAACTGAAGAAGACACAAAGAAATGGAAAGACAATTCTGTGCTCATGAATTGGAAGAATACTGTTAAAATGTCCATATCACCTAAAGCAATCTACAGATTCAGTAAAATGCCCATCAAAATTCCAAAGGCACACTTCAGAACAGGAACAGATAATTCTAAAATTTATGTGGAACCACAAAGCCAAAAGAATCTTAGAAGAACAAGGCAGGAGATCTCACACTCCCTCATTTCAAACTATGTTACAAAGCTATAGTAATCAAAGTAGCACGGTATTGGTATAAGAAAAGATACACAGATCAATGGAATAGAATTGAGAGTCCAGAAATAAACCCACACAGGTATGGACAATTAATCTACAACAAATGAGCCAAGAACATATGATAGAGAAAGGACAGTCTTTTCAATAACATGTTGGGCAAACTGGACGACTCTCTTACATTCAAAGTGTACTAAAGACTTGACTAGAAGACCTGAAACTATAAGATTCCTAGAAGAAAACAGGTGTTAATCTTCTGGACATCAGTCTTAGTGGAACTGACTCCAAAAACAAGAGAAATGAAAAAAAAAAAAAAAAAAAAAGAAGTGGGACTATACCAAACTGAAAAGCTTCTCCCCAGCAAAGAAAACTAATATCAAAATGAAAAAACAACCTACTGAAAAGAACATATTTGCAAACCATATACCTGATAAAGGGTTGATATCCAAAAATATATAAAGAACCATACAACTCAACATCACCAACAAAAAAACAACCCAATTAAAAAACGGGCAGAAGATCTGAACAGACATTTCCTCAAAGACATACAGATAGCACACAAGACATACAATAGCTACGTGAAAAGATGCTCATGCTCAAGAGCACTATTAGGGAAATGCAAATCAAAATCACAATGAGGGATCACCCTGCACCTGTTACAATGGATATTATCAAAGAGACAAGAAATGACGAGAGTTGGTGAGGGTGTGGAGAAAGGGAAGCACTTGTATACTGTTGGTGGGACTGTAAATTGGTACAACCATGGTGGAAAAGACTATGTGATTCCTCAAAACATTAAGAATAGAAATACCTTATGACCTAGATATTCTACCCCTGAACAGTTACACGAAGAAAATGAAAACACTAATTTGAAAAGATTTATGCACCCCTACATTCACAGCAGCATTATTCACAGTAATCAAGGTACGTAAACAACCTAAATGTCCACTGACAGATGAATGAATAAAGATGTGATATATTTATTTATACAATGGAATACCAATCAGCTATTAAAAAAAAAAAATGAGATCTTGCTATTTGCAACAACACGGATGGACCTTGAGGGGATTATGCTAAGTAAAATAAGTCAGCTAGAGAAAGACAAATACAGGTGATTTCACTGATATGTGGAATCTAACAAACCAAACCAAACCAAACCAAACTCACAGATCCAGTAACAGACTAGAGGGGAAGGGGGTTGGGGAATGGGCAAAATAGGTGAAGGGTCAACTGTATGGTGATGAAAAGTAAGTAGACTGTATGGTGATGAATAGTAAGTAGACTGTGATAACTCTGCAGTGTACACAGATGTTAAATTACAAAGCTGTGCACCTGAAACATGTAATAACAATAAACAGCAGCGAGGCATTCATGCCCTAGGTTACTTGAACCAAGGAAAAGCTGACCCAGGGAGTTGGGCCACTGAGCTCTAGGCCCCATTCTGTAGCTAGCTAATGCTGTGACAAGGAGAAACTCAATTACCCTCTGCTGGGTCCCAGTTTCTAAATTGTAAAAGAGAGTTAATGACAAGTAACTCACGCTGTCAATAAAACCAAGCTGAGTTACTCAGGACTGTTTCAATTTGGTACTTGGCAATTTGTTTCCCTTCTTTACCCTCACACCCCCGCCCCCACCATATCCAAGAGAGAAGAAGGGGAAATAAAGGGGTAGAATATTCTAAACAAATTCAGAAAGAGTTCGTGCGCTTGTAGCCGGATTTTTTTTTTTTACAGGCAGATTAAATAAACAGGATCCCTCCTCCTCTGTACCAGCTTTCGTCCTTCCCCGTGATTGCACATCCTAAACCCAGAAATTAGGTGAGCGCAGCTGGAATGAGCTCCAGAGATCAAGCAGGCTGTTTCCAGTTGCCACCTCTTCCAGACCAGAAAGAAGAGTGCGCGGCCAGGGAAAAAACCCGGAGCAGGGGTGGGGGTAGGGGTGCGCCAGGGGCTCCATCGCTGAACCAACTTCCCCAGGACCAGCTGGACCCGCGCCGGCCCTCGCCGCCTCGCGCCCCCGCCTCGTCCCCCCAGAGCCCTCGCGGGTCGCGGACCTCCGCTCACCTGCGCGGGACAGAGCAGCAGCAGGAGGAGGCCGAGCGCTGGGCCGCGCGCGGTCATGCTGCCGCGGTGCCGGGCTGCGGACAGCGGCGGTACTCGGCTGGGCTCGCCCCGGCTCGGCGCGCAGGGCTGCCTCATGATGCCGTGCCAGCCTAGGGAGGGAGCAGACGCTGGCGGCTGACTACGAGCGTAGAGCAGGAAAGAGGAAGGCGTCGTCGGCTCCTCCCCTTTCTGGGCGGTGCCGCCGACGGGACGCCCGGGACCCGTTCTGGGGCGGGGCCGACCCGGGGAAGGCGGGGAGGGGCGGGGGCGGGGCCTGACTGGGCAGCGCCCCTTTGGCGGGGCTTCCTCTGCAGGGTCAACTCTGCGTTTTGCGGCCCTGCGGTTTTGGGGGTGCGACTTACGGTAGGGATCCCAGACTGGGACAGCCGAACTTCTGGAGTCCGGCTGGGAGGATATTGCTGGAGTTGTGCCGAAAGTGTGTGGCTTTGATGTTTTAACTCTTTTTCCCCTTTTTGTCTTTCCCGGACGAGGGACGGTGGGCGAGAGGGTTTTTAGCAAATGGGAGCGCTTGGAGATTGTTTTCCCAATTCCGATCCCACTCCTCAGCGGAGTAGGTATTGATTTCGGCCCGGGTTAGCACTCCGAGCGAATTCTCCGCCCCAGACTCCGCAGCCAAAAAGGAATCCGTGCCCGGGATTCAGTTACGCCCCGAGCGGTGGCCTGACCGTGTGCTCACCTCGGAGCGCGAGGGGCGGAGCGTGGCGGTGGGCGGTGCTCCCGAGCCAACCAATCTCCGCTGGGTGACCTCGCGGGCGACGCTTGCAAAAGTGCTGGAACTGCGCCACCCTCTGGCGGAGCTGCGCGTAGCGTCGCTTTGGACCAGTCGGTGGGAGGAGACCCCCACCCCAACTGACCCCCCCCCATCTTACCGCAAGGTTGACCCAGAGGCGGGACCAGACTACGTTCTTAATTTCCAGGTGAAGTCGGGTAACACAAAGACAAAGAAGCGTCTTCAGTTTTGAGCCTTGCACATATTTTGTTTTGCTCTGGAGCTTATTTTTTATTATATGCATTTTTAGTAACACTGTCCCTCAGATTTCCATCATTGAGATCGCTCAAAAGCCTCAGTCCTTATCATTTTGAAGTTAAGGAAAGGTAAGTAAGGATCTCTTTTCCCAAGGTGGAAGCCAGTTTACAATGAAAAGACTAAATATCCATCTGTAACAATGATCAAACCCAGTCCTAGGAGGGACCGTGATGCAGGGGATAGTCCCAGCGTCGCTTATAATGCATCTGCTTTCTGTACTGTCTTGCCTCCTCACCTTCTCGGCCCTGGGATGTCCACCAGGCTGGCTGGGCGTTGAGCCTATAGGGATTTCCTCCAGACCTTCAATCCCAGATCCTACGTGAGAGCTTCCTGGCACTCTACCAACTGTGCGCTCTCTCACCCCAGGTGATTCATTTGAGATGAAGTAGTGAGTTCTGCAGGGACTCAAACTGTTGTCACTGAGCAGCAGTATGCGCATCACCTGGGAATTTGTTAGAACTGCCTCGACCCACTGAATCAGAAACCCGGAATGAGCCAGCTCTTTGAGTTTTAATAAGCCTTCCAAGCGGTTCCAATGCACACTCAAATTCTACACTTAACTGCTCTAATGGATTCCTGGGATTCTGGAGGATTAGTTACCCTTCCAATTTTAGCCAAGTCCTAATGGAAAAAAGAAAAAAAAAGTCTTCACTAAATAATTTACTTGAGTGAAGGAAATATGAGGCATTTCTGGGATGGGCAGAAATTTTGAGGTCTCACGCATTATGTTCACTATTCACCAAAACCATAACAAAAAGACCTTTAGCCATTTTTTTTCTAGTTCTTTTGCACGACTTCAAAAATACGCAAACATCTAGGAAATATTTTAAAAATAAACTATCATATATCTAAGAGAAATGTGGTTTTTTTGTTGTCGTCGTTGTTGATAAAGTAATTCATACTTATAGTAGAAACTGAAAATACACAAAAGTTTAGGGACAGAATAAAAACACTTTATAATTCCATCATGGGTAATATTACACTATGGTGTATTTTTTCTTTCTGTAAAAATTGTTTTAACACGGTTGAGATCCTAGAAGAGACTTTTTGTTAGTTTAGGTAATATTTAATACCGCTATCATTATAAACACCATTGAATATTGACTGCATAATAGTAAAAGAGAAAATAAGAGGGGAAATGAAATTATTAGACACACATCTTTATAAATATGCAGAAACATCTTTGGAAGACTCTGCATCTGTAAGTATATATGTGAATATAATATATGGACTTTTAAAATAAGTGGGACATACTGTACACAGTTTGAAGCTTGCTTTATCCCCCCCACATTTAACAATATGCTTTCTCCACCTCACTACCTCTACAAGCTCTGTAGGATTTTATTATGGGTATATAACATTCCTGAACCCAGAGTGATGGAGGGCAGTCTCAGGGCGGTACCTAAGTCAGTAAAATATAGTTCACCAACCAGCAATACTTCAGAATTACTCAAGTCTCAAATTGCCTTTCTGGTATATATGAAGGGTTTGTATGGCACCAGTAATACTGCAAAAATTCACCTTCTTTCTTCTATATGCTTCCTCACATTCCTGAGCGTGTCTGGATTCCACAAAGCTTTGCATCTTTCTGTGTCCACTGCTTTCCTCGTGATACTGTATCACAAAAGTCTAAAAGCTAGTGAACATTTACCATAAGGAGTTAGTTGGAACTCCTTGGAAAAGGAGTTCCAAGTTGGAAAAGTTGACCTCAAGCAAAATTTTCTTTACCTTGCTGATGGAAGGGGAAATCTAGAAATACTCAAGTTAGTAGTTTTGATCTATTACATAATTAATATCCTTTTGGACATTTAGTTTGTCACTTTGGTTACCGGAAACAATAATGCAATGAACATCCTTGTGCCTAAATCCTTGCAATCGTGTACATGTAGGACTGTTGGGAAAAATTATCATTGACTCAAAGGAAATGTTCAATTTTCATTCTGGCTAAATTGCCCTCCAAAGAGATTGCAATTTCTTCCTTTGTTAACAACATGTGGAAGTGCCTGATGCCCACCTCCTTGGCAACCCTTTTCTTTGCCATTCTGATAGGTGAAAAATGGCATTTGTGATTTTACTTATTTTATTTTGTAAAGATTTCATTTATTTGACACAGAGAGAAAGAAAAAGAGCTCAAGAGCAGGAGCTGGGAAGAGGAGCAAAGGGAAAGGGAGAAGCAGCTTCCTGCTGAGCAGGGAGACTGACATGGGGCTGGATCCTAGGACCCTGGGATCATGAACTAGCCGAAGGCACCCCTACTTATTTTATTTCTTATTTTTAAAAGTGGTGATGCTTTAATTTGTATTTTATTAATTATAAGTGAGATTAATAATCTTTGTACACTTGGGGTGGCTGGGTGGCCCAGTGGGTTAAAGCCTTTGCTTTCAACTCAGGTCGTGGTCCTGGGGTCCTGGGGTTCTGGGGTTCTAGGGTCCTGGGATCGAGCCCCGCATTGGGCTCTCTGCTCAGCAGGGAGCCTGCTTCCACCTCTCTCTCTCTGCCTGCATCTCTGCCTACTTGTGATCACTGCCGGTCAAATAAATAAATAAAATCTTTAAAAAAAGGAATCTTTGTACATTTACAAATGATTTCTCTTTGTCTGTTTTTTATTTTCTCTTATTTTCTTTTTCATATTGACTTGTAAAAGTTTTCAATTTACTAAGAAAATTAACCCGTTTACCTAGCATATATGTTGCAGATACTTTTACTTATTTACTAGTTTGTAGCATTAGAAATTATTCCATAGTTTCCTCTGGACCTTTAATAATTCCATGGAAATCATGATCTGGAATTATTTTGCTGTAAGGAGTAATGTAAGGGGCCAGCTCCACTCTTCCCCACAAAGCCTGGATAATCACAGGGATACCTGTTTTCATTAAAGTTATCATTGGTTTTTGTGTTGTCATCTCACTTGACCTCTTAGTGTATTCAACCTAGATGATCACACTGTCCTCCATAAAACATGTTCTTTAACCCTCTTGTGGGTTACCTCATTGACGAAACATCAACTGTACCTCATCTTCTAGACTTGGCATGCACTTTGAACAGGATATTCATGTTAATAAAATTTTATTACAACAAAATGCCTTTGAATCCTTCCAATATAGAAAATTTTGTCCCCCTGCTGATTTGGAAACTTCAAAATAGCCCATGGTATAAGTGGGCAAAGAAAAAAGAATACCTAACGATGGCACAGGTTGCAAATTTGCCTGGTTTCTAATATGAAGAGTGAAGTTCAATAACAGGTAATGAAGACAGAGCTGGGCCTTTGGTGTACCAGGAAGCAACTGACTTCACCTGGGGATATCTGAGCCCACGCTGATGGACCCAGCCCTTCTTTGCTTACTTTATTCACCTTTTCCCTTTGTTTTAGCTCAGGCTGCCAGAACAAAATACCACAGACTGGGCGGCTTAAACACTTATGAATCTGGGGTGGGGGAGCACGATTCAGTCCATAGCACCCCTCCTGTTGCTCCGGACTGTATTACGACTTCTGTGGGTCGTAGGCATCTTCACTTTTGGGTGCCCCTTTCTCCTTCCAAAACAACCAATTAAAAACACATTTTGGCCCCCTGGGCAAATAATACATTATATGTTAGTTTTTTTTAAAAAAGCACATTTTGCAACTGTAGGGTATAAAGACAAATATAATACAGGCTGGCTTCATTATTACATACTTCTATCATTACATTCTTATTTTCTTCTAATTTTAAAAGAAATAGAAATTAGAACATTTCTGTGTGAGCTTAAAAGTATCAGGGACCCTAGGCACTGTGTCTACTGGGCCTGATGGAGAAGTTGGTCCCTTTTTGGAGCTAATGTCAAAGAACTTCCTGTGGCATTCACAGACAGACATTGTAACTTATGCTCATGGACTGCCTTAAAAAAAAAGAGAGAGAAAAAGAAAAGAAAAGAAAAAGAAAAAAAAAAGGAAGGTCCAGGACTAGCAGTTAGCACTGGCTCCAAAAAAAGGAGGAGAGCATAGGAGACCTTCTTGGAGGCAAGTTACCACAGATCCACATAGCCATCACGCAGAGGAAGGCTATAGAACATTTTCAGCAGGGTGCCTGGGTGGCTGGCTCAGTGGGTTAATGCCTCTGCCTTCGGCTCAGGTCATGATCCCAGGGTCCTGGGATCCAGCCCCGCATCGGGCTCTCTGCTCAGCGGGGAGTCTGCTTCTTCCTCTCTCCCTGCCTGCCTCTCTGCCAACATGTTATCTCTGTCTGTCAAATAAATAAATAAAGTTTTTTTTTTTTTTTTAAAAAAAGAACATTTTCAGCACCGCAAAGGCTTCCTTAGGCCTTTTCCCAGTCAACACCATCACCCCTGTCCAGCTAAGAGGTAGCCACTATAAATCATTTTGCCAGCTCTTCAACTTCAAGTCCATGGAATCAGTCTCTGGGTCAGGTTTCTTTCACAGCCTTGTCGGATATGTGGATGTGACACTCATCCCCACTGCTCAGAGCGCTAACTCACCTTTTTTTATTGCTGAGTAGTATTCCATGGTGTAAAAATACCGTGGCAAACATTGGGGGTGTTCCCAATTTAAGCTGTTACATATAAACTGCTTTAAACATGTCTTTTGTTTGAAGTGTGCACTCAGTTGTTTTGGATTCTGCAAGAGCCTTTTAAAGCTCCATTCTCAAGCCCAATTTTATAGACATCCTCATTTAAAACAGCTGACACGACTATCACTCGTGACTTTGATGCCAGTGGTTAGGACTGACTCAGAAATGGGGGGTTACTTACAGTAAAACAGCCTCTCTGGTGAGGTCACTTGAGTGTCCATCCAGCCGTGGGCTGCATGTGACTTCCACTCAGAGAGGTTCCTACCAACGCAGGAGTAACTTGAAACTTGGCCATCACTGTCTCACAGTGGCATTGCCCTCTCTGTAGGATTCAGTCACATGACACAAATCCCTTTGCCTGAGGTATTTGGGGTCTGATCTTTCCTAAAATAGGAGTCCAACTCCTATAAACTGAAGATTTTCTTTCTTTTTAAGATTTTGTTTATTT
Organism: Neogale vison; assembly: GCF_020171115.1. NCBI lineage: Eukaryota > Metazoa > Chordata > Mammalia > Carnivora > Mustelidae > Neogale > Neogale vison. Next base: position 170,909,533 of record NC_058093.1, on the reverse strand, counting down.
ATTTTAGAGAGAATGAGAGAGAGAAAGAGAGCATGAGGGGAGGGAGGGTCAGAGGGAGAAGCAGACTCCCTCCTGAGCAGGGAGCCTTATGTGGGACTCAGTCCTGGGACTCCAGGATCATGACCTGAGCCAAAAGCAGTCACTTAATCAACCAAGCCACGCAGGTGCCCTGAAGACTTTCTTCCTAGGGCTAGTCTTAAAAGTTCAACCATGGGAAAGTGAGAGCAACAGCAGCATTTCCCTTGTTAAAAATCCGAAGGTGAAATCCTAGTGAAGGGAAGACAGAAGACAGTGGTGAGGGAAGGAGAAATTCTTTCTGTCATCAGAGACAAAGCGGACAAGGCATTCAAGACCCAAGATCTTTCATTAGCTTCCTTCAATTGGTAAAAGCCTGACTTGAGATATATTTTACAATCTTCTTAAAGTATGACTAAAACTAAGGGTGAGGCCACCAGAAAAAGATTCTAAGACTTTCCAGACCCACTAATGCATCAGTTATGTAACTGAGGGCTAAGTCTAGTTGGAGAGCCAGGAGAAACACCTGTCTCAGCTGTGGTTTATCTCACTGTGTTTGGTACGTTAGGTAGACTACAGACACGAGCTGGGCCATCAGCCAGTGGAATGTGGAATACATTTTTCCACTTTTTTTCTAGAGAACACATTACTTGTTTTTTTTTGTTTTTTGTTTTTTGTTGTTCCCCATATTTTGAAGCACAGGTGAGTATAAGAGCCTGAGCTGACATTGGACAAAAGCATGAGAAATCCTAATATGGTTGGCTTATTACAGCAGGGCCCCTCAGGGTTCTATGCACTAATTTTTTTTAGCATCTCCTTACAGTGAAATAACGCTCACCAAACCAACTGACCAGCAGAGATAAATGTAGTTTCTCTCATTTTTCCAGGAATGTAACAAAAACATTAACTCATAGGCCCATCAAGGTTGCAACCACACCCATCTTGCATCTCTAGGGTGTGGCACCAGGTGCAGGAACACCACACTTTATTGTGCTTTGCTTTGTTGTGCTTTGCAGATGCTGCTTTTTTTTTTTTTTTTTTTTTTAAATTGAAGGTCTGTGGCAACCCCACGTCGAGCAAGTCTACCGGCACCATTTTCCCAACAACATTTGCTCACTTCGTGTTGATGAAGTTCTAGAACATAGGTGAGGTTCGGTGGGGTGAGGTCCGGAACCGATGACCAAGAAAGAATTCTTGAGACATCTTTGGTGAAAAATGGTGGTTTATTAAAGCACAGGGACAGGACCCGTGGGCCGGAAGAGCTGCTGCTCCAATATCCTGAGGAGTGGCAGATTATATACACAGGAGTTGGGTAGGTGAGGACAAAGCGGGTGTTCAGAAGGGCTGTCACAGCAAAGAAGACTGTCAGGATACTGGAGGCCTGGTTATTATCAAGCCAAGGTTGTTTTCCTCTAACAAGGCACTAACATGAAGACAGTTGGGAGTTTTCTGGTGTAATGTCATATTCCTCCTATCACACATCCTTGTCAATGAACTTTAGGTTTAGAAGAAATTTAACTTTATTTATATTTTCCTTTCATCTCAGCCTCCTTCAATTTTATGGAGGAGAGGGCGGTGTTAGAGCTTTAGGAACGGAGTTGCTTGCCTCTGGAAGTTAGGCTATTGATAACTTAGCTTCTTTGTTGTTAATCACTAGGACATTTGTAAACCAAGGGAGACTCCTGTCTTGCAGGATTGTGATCTCTGCAAGTTAACTATTTGGTTATCTTTTAGGGCAGCCAGGGGTGCCTGAGGCATGTCACACTGTCACCGAGGTAGTGGGGAGAGGGAGTGTAAGGTACCAGCTTTTGCTTTGTCCTCAGCCAGCCTTCTGCTCCCTCATCAGTGTCTCTGTGTCACAACTTCATAATGCTTGCGATATTTCAAACTCTTGCATTGTTATCCTATCTGTCATGGTGATTTGCAATCAGTGATCTTTGGTGCTGCTATTGTAATTAGGGGCCCCACGAATTGCTCTCTCATATGAGGCAGTGAACTTGACTGATAGCTGTAGTGCGTTCTAGTGTGTTCTGACTCCTCCACACACCTGCCATTCCCCCTCCCACTCCCTCTTCTCGGGCCTCCCTAGTCCCTGAGACACAACAATATTGAAATTAGGCCAATTCATAATCCTACAGTGGCCTCTAAGTGGTTAAGTGAAAGGAAGAGTCGCGTGTCTCTCACTTTAAACCAAAAGCTAGAAATGATTAAACTTAGCAAGGAAGGGATGTTGAAAACCGAGACAGGCTGGAAGTGGGGTCTCTTGCACCAGCTAGCCAAGCTGTGAATGCAAAGGAAAAATTCTCCAAGGAAATAAAAAGCACTACTTCTGTGAACACATGAATGATAAGGAAGTGAAGCCGCCTTATTGCTGATACAGAGAAAGTCTGAGAGGTCTGGATAGAAGATCAAACCAGCCACAACATTCCCTTAAGCCAAAGCCTAATCCAGAGCCAGGCCCTGGCTCTCTTCAGTTCTGGGAAGGCTAAGAGAGGTGAGGAAGCTGCAGGAGAGAAGTCGGAAGCTGGGACAAGGTGGTTCATGAGGTTTAAGAAGCCTCCTCCGTGACGTCAAAGTGCAAGGTGAAGCAGCAAGTGCGGATAGAGAAGCTGCAGAAGATTGAAGGTCATTAACGAAGGTGACTACACTAAATAGATTTTCAATGTAGATGAAACATTCTTATATTAGAAGATGATATCTGGGACTTTGATGGCTAGGCAGGAGCAGTTAATGCCTGGCTTCCAGTCCAAAGGACAGGCTGACTGTCTCAGGGCTATTGCAGCTGGTGACTTTAAAAGTGGAAGCCAGTGTCATTGACCCATTCTGACAATCGTAGGCCTCTAAAGAATTATGCTCAATCATCTGTCTGGGCTCTAGAAATGGAACAGCAAATCCTGGATGACAGCTTGCGTGTTTACAACATAGTTTATTGTATATTTTAAACCTGCTGTTGAGATCTACTGCTCTGAGGAAAAATAAGAAAAAAAAAAAGTTTCCTTTAAAAAATATTACTGTTGGGCGCCTGGCTGGCTCAGTGGGTTAAGCCGCTGCCTTCCACTCAGGTCATGATCTCAGGGTCCTGGGATCGAGTCCCGCATCGGGCTCTCTGCTCAGCAGGGAGCCTGCTTCCTCCTCTCTCTCTCTGCCTGCCTCTCTGCCTACTTGTAATCTCTCTCTGTCAAATAAATAAATAAAATCTTTAAAAAATAAAAATAAAAATATTACTGTTCATCGGCAAATCACCTGGCCCCCAAGACCTCTGACGGACCATGAGATTGTCACTGGCATGACCCATGTTTCCCCCGGACTCAGGAAACTCCTAGAAGCTTCTAACTATCAATTTCATCTTCTAGAAACTAACCAACAAATTGCTGGAACAGGAAGAGAAACATTTGAGCAGATCCCATGCCTGCTCAGATGAATCAGAAAGTGCCCTACCAAGTTACCTCGGCTTTGTCATCTTTATTATAATGTTAAAATCTCCTCTGAATATTCTACCCCTCCCCCCCTCATAAAATGAGTCTGCTCAGCTAGGTTTGGAGAGTCATTCCACATGATCTCCTTGCTTCTATAATTAAAGGTAAGAAGACTTTGTGAGGGAGCCCCACCGGGTGTGGTTTCTGTCTATAACTCACCGAAGAGCGGACGCACCTTGGTTCTGTAACAAGATGAATGTGGTTCACATGCCTGTTAACACAACATCCAATCTGCAGCCCATTGGTTAAGGAGTCATTTTGAGTTTTAAGTCTTATTATTGAAGAAATACATTTCATGAGGCTATACTTTCCACAGATAGTGATTCCCTCTGATGGTTCTGGACGAAGTATTTTGAAAAACTTTTGGAAAGGATTCACCATTCTATTTTTTTGTTGTTATTTTTATTTTTTATTGTTTTTCATTTTAATTCCAGTATAGTTGACATACAGTGTTATGTTGGTTTCAGGTGTACATACCATGAATATTTTATGTATGTATGTATTTATTTATTTTATTGTTAGTTACCATACAAGTACATCGTTAGTTAGGATTCACCATCCTAAATGCTATTAAGAACATTTGTGATTCATGGGAAGAGGTCAAAATATCAACATTAACAAGAGTTTAGAAGAAGTTGACTTCAACCCTAGTGGGTGACTCTGAGGGGTTCCAGACATCCGTGGAGGAAGTCACTGCGAATGTGCTGGAAACAGCAAGAGAAGCAGCATTAGAAGTGGAGCCTGAAGGTGTTGCTGCATGGCTACAAGTTCATGAGGAGTTGGTTCTAATGGATGAGCAGAGTGGTTTCTTGAGGAGAATCTACACAGGATGAAAATGCTGTGGACATCATGGCAATGACAGCAAAGGATTTAGAATGTTACATAAACCTAGTTGATCAAGCAGCAACAGAGTTGGAGAAGACTGACTCCAGTTTTGAAAGAAGTCCCGTTGGTAAAATGCTATCCAACAGCATCACACACTACAGAGAAATCATTCGTGAAAGGAAGCGTCAGAGCAGCAAACATCACTCACTGTCATCTTACTTGAAGAAACTGCTGCAGCCACCCCAACCTCCAGCAACCACCACCCCCATCCACATGGAGGCAAGACTCCCGCCCCCCGCAAGAGCTCAGATGCTGGTTAGCAGTTTTTAATAATAAAGTATATTTTATTTATTTACTTATTTATTTATATTTTTATTATTTATTTGACAGAGAGAGATCACAAGTAGACAGAGAGGCAGGCAGAGAGAGAGAGAGAGAGGGAAGCAGGCCCCCTGCTGAGCAGAGAGCCCTATGTGGGACTCGATCCCAGGACCCTGAGATCATGACCTGAGCTGAAGGCAGCGGCTTAACCCACTGAGCCACCCAGGCGCCCCAATAATAAAGTATATTTTAATTAAGGCACCTACATTGTTTTTAAAGGTATAAAGCTACTGCATCCTTGAGAGACCACTGTGTAATGTAAACATATGTAAACATAGCTTTTATATCCACTGGGAAACAAGACAATTCACGTGACTCGCTTTGCTGTGATACTCACTTTGTCGGCGCGATCTGGAACCAGACCTAAATATCTTTGAGGTATGCCCGTACTTCCTTCCTCGGTGACAAAGTAGAGGCAGTGCTTTCTGATAGATGCCAGCGGTTCCTAGAAAATGTTAGATTTGGCTTCCCAAATATAGTTCTACCTATCACAACTAGAATCATTACTTGACAACCATTTATTTTCATTTAACATCAGCTCCAGGTCCTAACCAGTTGCCATCCTTGTCTTTTCCAACTCAGGGCTAGAGGGCACATAGCTCAGTGGTAGAGCATTTGACTGCATCTCAGGGCTAGAGTTCTGCATGGCTGAACAAGCTCATGAAGGGCAAAGTTGTGGAGCAGGAGTCTGGAATTTGCCAGCCCTTGTGTGATATGGTCACACACCGCTTGGGGTTTGTTGCCCACCCTCCTGGACTTCTTTGACTTCCTCCTCCCTTGATAAGTGTTTCACTTCCTGCTTTTGTCCGTTTCATCTCATTTCCTAGGCGGACTGCCCTTTATCCTTCAAAATCGCGTCTCAGGTTTTTCCCCCTCTCCCCGGAGTCTCCCTGGGGACCTCATTCACCCCCTGACTTTGACCATCACTTCTATATACCTGATGCCTGAATCAGTAGAAACAGTCTTGTCCTAAACATCAAGCTGCTGCTTCCAACTGCCTTCAGGAATCTGTTTCACACATTCTTTAAACTGAACCTGTCCAGACGCTCTCTCTCTGTCCCCACCCCAGTTCTGCTTCCCTCCTTCTCACCAGTTATTGTCACCATCCACCATGTAAGCCTTGGGAGTGGAAGAGAATCAACGTAACAGACCCAAGACTACTAATGTTAGAAAGTTTGCTTACGAGATTGACCATGGGCTGGCATCTGGGGACTTGACAAGTAACGGTTCCCTACACTGACCTAAAAGCCTTCCCTTAATGACAATGGCTTACCGTGCCTAACCTGTTTGTACCCAACAATGTGTTTTATGCTGAATGCCTGTTTTCCTTCTGAAAGTCTGGGATTTTGTTAAATGCTAGACAGAGGATACCTATGTGACCAGCTCCCAGCTGAAAGCCTGGGCAAGTCTTTAATGAGCTTCCCCAGTAGACAACACTTGTCAATGTTGCCATGTCTCATTGTGAGAGGAATTGAGCTCCCCCTGTGAGAATCCACTGGAAGAATCCACTGGAAGACAACTCTTGTGAGATTGCACCTGGTTCCCTCCATCTTCTATTTCTCTTTCCCTTTGCTGATTTTCTTATATATCCTTTTTCTGTAAGCCTAGCCATGAATATGACCCCATGATGAGCCCTGGGAGTCTTTCTAGCAAATCACCCAACCTAGGGAAGGTCCTAGGGTCCCCTGCCACATCTTAGTATAATCCTAACCCTCTTTTCCTTGATCTCTATGTTCAATTAATCACCAATTATCATTAGCTCTACCTCTAAATTTTAATTTTTTTTAAACTAAAAAAACTGTTTTTAAAGTGTTAAAGTAATCTCTATACCCAAAGTGGGGCTCAGATTCAACCCCGAGGTCAAAAGTCACATGTTCTGGGGCGCCTGGGTGGCTCAGTGGGTTAAGCCGCTGCCTTCGGCTCAGGTCATGAACTCAGGGTCCTGGGATCGAGTCCTGCATCGGGCTCTCTGCTCAGCGGGGAGCCTGCTTCCCTCTCTCTCTCTCTGCCTGCCTCTCCATCTACTTGTGATTTCTTTCTGTCAAATAAATAAATAAGATCTTTAAAAAAAAAAAGTCACATGTTCCATGGACTGAGCCAGCTAGGCGTCCCTCTACCTCAAAATATTTTAAAAATATATTAATATATAAACATGTATGTTTATATATTAATATATATGTTTATATATTAATATATATAAATATAATATAATTAATATAATTATTAATTATATATTATATATTATATATTATATAAATATATAAATTATATTTATATATAATAATTAATATAATTATATATTAATTATATAAATATAATATAATATATAATTATATTTATTAATATATATAAATATAATATAATAATAATATAATAAATATATGTTATATTTATATAAATATATTTTATATAAATATATATTTATTTATATAAATATACATATATAAATATAATATAATATATATAAATATAATATAATATAATATATAATATAAATATAATATTTATATATTATGTATATATAATATAATATAAATAAATATAATATAATATAATATATATAAATATAATATATAATATAAATAAATAAAATATAATATATATAAATATAATAAATATATAAATAAATATTATATATATATAATATATATATATATATATATCTCCTGCGTTCACCACCCTCATTGCCTTGAGGTGACAACTGTGACTGCATCTGGCCATTACTCCCCTCACTTTCCTCCACTATAGCAATCAAATCCCCAAGACTGGATGGAGAACAGCTCCAAGCTAATGTTATGAGGAAGTTTTCTCTCAAGGCCAGTTTCCTCAGCTGCAAGATGTAGATAGGATAACGGCTGTTTCGTAGTGTGGCTGTCAGGGGTTAATGAGAAAATGCATATGAACTCTTATGAGATTCTCTTTGTAAAGTGCTTAGCCTGTAACAATCCTTCTGTTTCTATCACTGTTATTCATGATCCGCAGACCACACTGGTCACTATCCCTGAGTGAGGCTCAGTCACTTCTTGCCCTGAAACCATCTTGTGCAATTGGGACCTCAGTGTTCTTACCCCTCTAATCTGCCCACCCCAAAATGCATCTCTGTGGAATCCCAAGTAGACTGCCGTTGGGGCCGGGGGTGCTCTTTTCCTCTGACTAGGTCTCCCGCGTGGGAGACCGATGAGACAAAGCTTTCTTGTGGTTGCCAAGGATGGGGGCAGCAGGGAAGGGAGCCAGAATGGTCACAGAGTTCTCCAGATACATGATGTTACCACGACAAATATTTACGGTTGTACAAAACCATCGGTTACTGCAGACGACAAAGCCACTGCACGGGGCTGAAAAGCCAGCAGCAGCACGGGCAATAAAGATACAAATTAAGACACACACAGGTCAGTATATGAGGTGATGGGTGTGTTAACTAGATGGGGGGAATCCTTCCACAATGCTTACAGATATCGAATCATCACAGTGTACAAGTCAAAGTTTCTGTTTTCAGAGTCTTTCATGACTCTCCCAAGACTTTTTGTCTGACCTTGTGGGATCAATATAAAAGTTCTCCACAGTTAAAACAATGAAATCATATAGCTTAAAGATCTACTCAGGCTTCCAAATATCAATGTATTTATTGACAAAGCAGAATTACTCACTTTGAAATTCCATACTATTAAAAATCACATAGAAATAACTAACTTCTGATTAAAAACAAACAGGAAGGGGCGCCTGGGTGGCTCAGTAGGTTAAGCCGCTGCCTTCGGCTCAGGTCATGATCTCCGGGTCCTGGGATCGAGTCCCGCATCGGGCTCTCTGCTCAGCGGGGAACCTGCTTCCTCCTCCTTCTCTCTCTGCCTGCCTCTCTGCCTACTTGTGATCTCTCTCTGTCAAATAAATAAATAAAATCTTTAAAAAAAACACAAAAACCAAACAGGAACAAGCAGCAAAGGTAAGTTGGGTAGTACATTAACTTTATTTTGAATTATAACATGGAATATGTCATCAACAAATGGATGTAAGGAAAACTTTTACAATTCAGTTAACAAATGATTTGCATAGGAACTGCTAGTTCTGTCTTAAGATGCAGAGCTCTTTGAATTGTGAATTAGATTAATATAAAATAAGAATCATAATAATTAAGAACCATCTACCTGTGTGCCAAATAAATGCAATTTTACTTCAAATAACAGACTTTTTGTTCAATCCCTGGTGAGCAGTTATTATAATCATCTTCCCTGCTATGGATAATGTCATAATCTCATCCAGACCAAATGTGATCCTTCTAAGCTAGAGACCTCTTACCTATAGTAGGAAAACCTCCATTAAGTATTGCTGAAGCTACTAGATTCATTTTTATGGCCCTAAAATTGATCAAGAACATTTCCCACTTAAAACAAAGGTCAAGGACAACATATCTTAGTGAAAACATTGCATTTGTGATTTCAACCCATTTTGTCTTTTGGAACTTTGTTATCAGTGTCCATAATACTGTTTTGATTTATATCAGTGATGAGCAACCAGTTTTGGCCTAAGGGCTAACAAAGGGGGGAAAATAGAAAGCATTTAAGGCCACACTCTCTTCCCCTTCAAAATGAACATAGTTTTATGAAATTCCCATGGGGGAAAGTGTATTTGTATTATTTTGCTAAGTAAAAGGAAGTCAGTGAGGAAACTGGCACTGCTTTTTAGCCACTAAAAGGTTTCTATCCAGGTATTTTAGCAATACAGACAGAACTTTCTAATTTTTTTATTCTGAAATTAGATTGTGGACTTGTTGCATAGTTAGGCTTAGACATGTCTGGGGGCTCTGTGGCTTGCCCATTACTGCCTTTGCTTGTAACATTAATTAAAGTAAGCTGATTTGTGTTGATTGATTATTTTATTGATCATAAAAAACTTTAAGGGACTATCCTCTAATTTCAAGAATTATATTCCGTCATTGACTGACTTAAAGACAACGCTTTTAGTGAGTACCACTGCAAGCTTGTTAAAAAAAAATTGGAGGACTGCATTTCCTTCCATCTTAACATGTCTTTACACAGAACATTGGCTGGAAACCAGAAAAGAATGTGAAAAGAAAACTAAAGAAGTATTTAAATAATAGAAATATCATCAGCGTTTATTATGGTAGATTATAGAAAGATGGTCTAATTTGTGTGTGTGCAATTAGGCACTGACTGAGGCATTTAGACACCATTGATAGTAAAATACATTGAACATAAATTTTGACTCCCCTTCAAGAAATAATTCATTAAAACTTGGGTTTCTTTTTTGAAATCAATCAGCTCAAGAACATGCATAGATGAACATTATTAAATACTAATGACAGTATTTTATTGCTTATACTCCTGCAATAGAATAGCAACATATTGTACTAGCATATGACATTTCATCCAAGGACCTCAAAGTCATTGTGTCAAGCAACAGGATTGCACAGCTTATTAAGGCTACCAAGTTATGGCATGGGGAGCAGACTCCCAACAAGAGAACCAAAATAAAAGTTCAAAAAGACAAAGCCTAAATTTCCTGTAATTTTCTGAGTTTCCAAATTTGCCACATACATCTTACCGTACCTACAATATTGATTCTAGGTAAAAATGATTTTTTTTTTTAATGTGTTAGGAATGAGATGAGGATCACCTCACAAATAAACAATCTGTCTTTTTTATAGTTCAATAGTCCATCTTGGAAAATCACATCATGGAATGTCAGAAGTGGCTCTTTAATGTGAATTTATACATCATTGCTTCCAAATCAACATGGTTACGATCTTTGGGTAGAAGAAAACATTTTACACTGGAATAACATACATCTATGTGTAAAATGCAAGGGAACTATATCTTTTAGCACACTTACAATTAATGCAAAAGCAGAAGTGCTTTGATTCACTGAAGATCAGACTTTCAGTCTTTTAAAGGCTTTTGTCATCTTGTTTAAACCTCTTCCATGGTTTAACTCTAAGAGTTTAACCGAGAGACCCAACTTAGTGTGGTTTAAAATGAGTTTCTGTGGACTCCACGAATCTGCCAGGCCCCACAGCGGTGGGGTTAAAGGCCAGCATGAGAAGTTCATGTGAGGGTAAGGGGTCCCAGAGCCTTTCTGTTCTTGACTCGGGGCACAGAGCCCAGCTCCCCTTGGTCAGGGATCCAGGGTGGATATTCTGGGCATTTCCTTGCTTCAAGGAATTTCCAACACTATTTGAAAAGCAACTTCTTTTTGGACAATGTGATTAGGGTTTCTATCTTTCAGTTGAATATGGAACTAAGTTAGCTCTTCCTATGTCCTTCTTTACTTCGGAGGAGACGCAGTATACGCTCATTTTTGGTTAGTTCTGCTGGAAGTTCATTTGCCTGGAAGAAGATAAGATAGACATTAGTGAATTCGCACAGTTGGGATGGTTTTAGGGTCTCCAAAGCAGGGCCTCTGACTCCACTTACTCCTCTGTTGATGAAAAACCCTACTGGACTCACTCTTATTTTAAGGCCTTAAAGGTCTCCTTTAATCATATAAATATCATCTGTTATTTTCTTATCTCATCATTAGATTTATTTTTCTTTCTAAGCTATATCTCTAGTACACTGATGTCCTGGAGGCCAGCATCCATGTATGATTAATCATCGTATCCTCATTTCCAGCCCAATCCCTGGTACATCTAGTACATGCTCAATAAACACTGGTAATGTTACATTTGATATTTTATATTTCATTAGTATGGGGCAGTGTGTCCACTAAGGACTTGAGACTAAGGACAGGTATCTGTTGAGAAAACAGAGTTAAGAAACATTTAGAGAATAAGAAATACCTGATCAGGAACAACTTCTGTGGCCACCACGTCCCTCCTGACACTAGGTTTTCACTGAATGGCCTTTCTTCTCATCATGCTGTTGAGACACATTCCTTACCCATTTATTTCATGAGTGAATCCTTATCCCATGAAATAAATGTAATGGAGCAGTGGTTCTCAAACTTTTTGGTCTCAGGACCTTTTTACACTCTTAAAAGTTAATGGGGATCCCAATAAGCTTTTGCTTTTAACTTCTTAGAAATGAAAGGAAGAACATTAAAAAAAACTCTTAACTCATTAAAAATCATAAATGCACTACAGAGTGCCATAAATAACATGAAAAAAAATCACATTTTCAAAAACAAAAAAGCTACAGATAAGAGTAGCATTGTTTAATAGATCTGTCTATCTGTTGAATGTGTAGCTTAATAGGAGACATTTGGATTTTCTTATCTGCTTCTGTATCCAAGCTATCGTGATACATTGTTCTGGTTAAAGCATATAAAGAAAATTCAGCTTGGCACAGATAGGTAGTTGGAAAAGGAAGGAAAGATTTTAACAGCCTTTTCAGATCATTGGAGATATTGTTTTTTGATGCTACATTCATACTAAACAAGGGACAGTTTCTTAAAGGAAACTGCAGTGTGGAATCTGAAACCATACCAATGAAGTTTTTACATGAAGAAGCCATACATCCATCTGTCTACAGCTGGTGTTTTCCCTCATGTATGATTTGTAACATCACACACCAGCCAATTGGAAAATATTAGTTCAATGAGTTATGCAGATCTTCTAGATGTGGACACATGGGGTCATACAATCTCCAAAGATCACCTTCATTAATATTAGCGCCGATTCATCAGAAAAGCCTGTGAGTTTAAGAAGCCGTCGGGCTCACATGGTGGATACCAGTGGTTCTTCGAAGTAAAAATGGCGCTCTGTGAAAAGGCACTTGGCTCACTTTGCTATTCTAATGATGTCCCTGAGATAACCATGCACCTGAGTAGAGACCAGGAAGGCCAGATGCATACTTCCCATTGCCTTACATAGAATATTAAAAAGATGTGTAACAAGGGTCCAGATTTAATAAAATTGAAATTGTTCATGGCTTCATCAAAGATGTTCTTAAGTAAAACTGGTATGTGTGTGAAATAATTTACAAAATTTGTAAAGTAACTCACAAGGTTGTGTAAAATAATTTGCTGGTACAGTTTATACCCCTGCTGGCAGGTGTTAGGGGCCCCTAGTTTCAGTCACCGTTAGAGCAAATGTTAGAAGCAACATTTGCTCTAGAAGTTAGAGCAAATGTTAGAAGCACCGTGAGAAGCCAATTTTCACTGTGCTTCTACACCATTAGAGCAAATGTCAGCACAGTGAAAAGGGCAGATGACATCTTTGTATTACTAAGTGTATTGTTTTGACTTCTTAGACCTCATGAAAGGGTCTTACAGGCCCTCAGGGGTCCACAGACCATACTGAGAACTGTTGTTATAGATGAATCACGGGATGTTCTCAGGATTTCAGGGGAGGCAGTTAAAGGGTAGAAAGGCACCCAGAATACAGGAGAGGGCTTGGATGTAGATGTTACTTGTCTCACATACTTTTTCCTCCCAGAGTCACACCTGGAACCCCCTGCTTTATCTGGGACCCTGATCCTAGGTGAAACTCCTGAAGTCCCTTCCTTCTTGGTTGGGTCCTGCTCTTTGGCCCGCACATGCCAGCTGGGACTTCATTTGTCGGGAGTTATGCACAGAGTCACTGGGAATTATGTTTGCCACAAATGATCTGCCGCACAGCGTGTCCTGTGGCTGCCCCCCAACCCACCACAAAGGACCCTTGATGCTGATGCTGTACTGAATCGGGCAGGAGATGACTATGCTGTGTTGCTGTAGACCAGAGGCCCCTCAGGCCTTGGAATTCTACTATTAGTTCCTGCAGGCCTAATGCCTGGCCCTGCACGGAAATGCTCCCAGTAGACAGATGTCAGCACCTTCTAGTCTCGGAGCACACTCAGGAATGACGGGGCTGTTCCACGTGGGTTACTGAAGCTCGGTGAGCAGGCTGCCAGGCAGCCAGAGGATCCTCTATGGTCCGGAAGAGGAGGAGATCTAAGAGGCTGTACTTTATCAATAAGCTTCCTGAGTTATAGTTCCCATGTGTAACCTTTATCACTGAAAAAAACCCTTATATCCTCAAACCGTGTAGTCAACTTTTGATCAATCACATTGCTGTTCTAGTGTCCTCCATATAGTTCTAGAAACCTGATCTCAGGCCTCCTCTCTCCAGGTTGGTCCTCACTGAATTCTCAGGTTGCTGAGGTTGTGTGGACTATTACGATGGCTGGTGCCCCAGGCTAACCCCCAAAGGCCATCTTATTCATTATGGGGCAGGACCACAGGCCCATGTTCATGATACCACAGCATCAAAACGCTCTCCTTCTCGGGGCGCCTGGGTGGCTCAGTGGGTTAAAGCCTTGGCCTTCAGCTCAGGTCATGATCTCAGGGTCCTGGGATTGAGCCCCGCATCGGGCTCTCCGCTCAGCGGGGAGCCTGCTTCTCCCCCTCTGTCTGTCTTCCTCTCTGCCTACTGATGATCTCTGTCAAATAAATAAAAACAAACAAAATCTTTAAAACAAAACAAAACAAAACAAAAAAAAACGTTCTCCTTCTCAACCGCTCTTGGGACACGCTGTGTTCTTAGATCGCTCGGCCATCCTGACGGGACAAGCTGTGTTCTGAATCTTCACTTGGGAGTATTGGGAACACAGGGCCTGCACCCATGGGGACAGCTGCAGTGTGGGGAGTGGCTATCAGGCCCATTGGTTACCCTGTCCTGAGGCATCCATGTCGCAGTCCCAGAGAACTCCACCCCTGCAGCAGAAGATTGCTTCTGTATTAGCTTGGAAGTCATTTCCTCTGGGAAGCTTCTAGTAGCATTTATTACTTCCCTCCTGACAGCTCTTGTCACTGTACTGCAATTTGTCTTTATTCTTCAGTAAACTCTGAGCTCTTTGAAGGCAGAGACAATGGGAACTCCATTCACTGTAGTCTCCCCAGTACACAACACTGCGCGTGGTATCTAGTGGGTCCTCAGTATGTGTTGAATGAATGAAGGCAAAGAATACCCCTTTCAAGAGTCCCGGGTGGCTGCCCGAATCCCAACACCCTTGCTTCTAGAGCTATCTCTAAGAGGCTGGCTTCTTTGGGGTGGCTGCTGGATGGATGGGATGCGGGTAGGACTCCCTGGCAACAACTCCCAGCTCTCTGAGGGCTGCTGGTGTATGAAACTCCAGCATGAGCAGTCGCCCTATATCTCTATATTTTCAAGAGTAGCTTTAGGGACAATCCGAAGTCCAGCATTTTGGTCACTGGAAATTCCCCATAACCATGATTGCTGAAGTCCCGGGAGACAAACAAAGAATTGCACATTGTTTCAGTTTCCATAAGCTACTGGATGGCTTAGTGAGAAAGATCAATCTCTTTAGGAAGTCTGTGTCCAGGGTCTAAAGATAAGTGTACAAGTCTGATTTCAGCTGCCTTATCACACAGCCAGGCCAGCTAATGGAAAACAAAATGGGAGTATCTCAGGAAGAGATAAGCAGAAGCGTTACATCTTCAAGCACTCTAATGGCAAGAACAAGGAAATAATAATGCCACATGCTAAGTAAAATGAAAATAAAAGAGACTCTTGGCATGTTGTCTAATTGTACCTCTTAATGGTTCCTTTCCAAAATGTCATGAAAAAGGTTCTGTGTGTTTGCTTTTATTATTAAAGAAATTAACACAGGACTAGATACTTATAAAAGTTCTAATAGTATAGAAGTATAAAGTGAAAACTGCTTTTCATACCTCCCTTGATGGATAAGCTCTGCTCCTACTTCCTCCTTTAAAAGTTCATAGTTCCATGTTCTCTCAAGACCTGCCCTATGCTGCTCTCCTCTCCCAGGTTCTACACTTGACTGTGCACACAGATGTAGAATAGGAAACAATGGGCATTGAGCATCTTCCCACCTCCATGTTTGACTTAATTGTAAACTAAGGATGTTGGCCTATGAAAGATATGGGTTGGTTTGGAACAGCAGTGCCAAGTCCCATTAACAGTAGAATAGCATTTCCCCCAAGAAGGTGTCAAGATATGCACGTTGGATGTATGCAGGATAGCAATAAACTACCAGAATGGGGACGTTCTTAGGACACTTCTTGGATGACACAACCCCATAACTGTACTCCCCACCCCCTGTCCTGGGAGGGCTGCACCACTGTTAGCCCACAACCACCCCTGCTAGATACAGGATTTTCAGCCTAATTCTCTGGGTCGAGATACACTGCTCGTTCCTACCTACCAACAGCCTCACATGCCCTCACGATGCCCAGGTACGAAGAGAAGGGATGGGGGGGCGGCCTGAGTGATGAGACGCCTGTGAGAGCTTTGCTCTCCTTCACAGTCCCTTTCGAAGGCCCATCAGCATCTAATCATATCCTCAGGTCCGCAGCCCACAGTGAATGGGCCTGTGTAAGTATTGCCAATGGCCCTTTGCAAGTGACACAAATGACATGGGATGGGTTATCGTGGCTTAGGTAGAAACCACCTTATCTCTGCACAGGGGAGTTAAAAGATAAGGAGGGAAAGGCCAGTACCTTGTTTCTCAGGGCTGGGTCCGCCCCTGCTTCCAGGAGCAGTGCGACTGTTTTAATATTCCCACTGAGCACTGCCGCGTGGAGGGCCGACGTCCCATTCTAGGAGAAAACGACAGTGTGTGTCAGGAGTGGGCTCACGGCCATCAGCACCGAGCCTGGCTTTCATCATAGCCCAGCCTAAGTGAGGAGACTAGGGTCGGAGCTTTGCTCTTCCTCACAGTCCCCCACTTGAGGGCACGTCAGCATCTAACAGAGTGTCCTCAAGTCCCCAGCAGATGGTCCAGGCAAACACTGCCAACATCCTCTGGCAAGTGAAACAAGAAATCTTGTCCAGGGTACATGTGACTTCGCGATCAGTCCATCGGTTTTAAACGTATTAGAACTTGCAGCAGCAAAAGTGATAATGCCACATTATTTTATTTTTTCTTCAAGGGCAACATACACAGTTTTCGCACTTCCAGCGAGCCTGGAGAAATGGCTGGTCAACCCAGGGGCTGACCTGTCAGCCCAGCTACCTGCTCTCCATGCACTGAGGTGAGAGGGAGCACCACTGTGGGCTCACAGTCTGTCAGCACGTGCAGTGAGGAAACCCTGAAGCCCCGAGGTAGAGCATTCTTGAGCATGAAAAGGGCCCATTGGTTGGGTTGCTGAAATTTTATTAAATATACTGCAAATATCTACTAAACCAAGGAAGCATCGGTGTGCAGCACATAGCCAGATTCTGGGAGGGGAGAGGAAGAGAATACAACAAGCCTGACATAAGAATGATGGGCAGTCACATGACATCTGTTCCAAAAGATGGATATGTCTACAAGCTATTTATAATAATAATAATAATAATAATAATAAAACTATTTTCTTAATTTATAAAAGAATAAAATATAATGCTTATAGAAAAATTCCAGCAAAGTAGCATTTTCCTTTCTAAAGCAGCATGTTTACTTTTATAACATGTATGACAACTCACTTGTCTGGTGATACTTCACTCATCTAAATCTTCACCAACTTGTCAACTTCATCTATTTGCAACATGGCTAAGAATATAATACCAAGCCAAAAAAGAGCTCTTTGAAACACCACTAGGTATTACAAAGTCCATTTCTGAAGCTCATTTCTTTCATTTGTAGAGCTCCCTTTCACAGACCATTTATTCCTACTTTACAAACAATGTTAATGAATGTATCTTTCCTGCTTCCCAGCTCATGGAAGATTAGAAGTTGGTCACTGGGACAGAGAGAGGGGCCAGCATTCTGACAGGAGGCCTGTATCAGCTGATCAGAGGGATAGAGCCTAAACACATAAAGATTAGATACAGAGTGTCCCAAAGCCTCTGGGATCATTCAAGGACAGGTTGACTATTTTATGTGTCAATAAAGCGAGGGCTAAGTGCTAGCCAGTGCTCCAAGTTTAGAACAGGTTTCTTGTCCTCAATTGAGGAAAACAGTAATGTAAACTAGGGGTCCTCAAACTGCAGCCGGTGGGCCAAATTGACCCTGCCACTTGTTTTTCTATGTCCTGGCCAGCTGAGATTTAAAAAAAAAAAAAGAAAGAAAAGACGAGTACTACATAAAAATATGAAATTCCAGAAACACAATCCATTCAAAAAGTGTGTGTGGAATGCAGCCATCCCTTGCCCCTATGGCTGCTTTCAAGCTACTAGAGCAGAGTCGAACAGTTCCAGCAGAGCCCCTATGGCCCATGAAGCCTAAAATACTTCCTCCCTGGCCCTTTATGAAAAAATTTGCCAAACCCTGGTTTATACTGTAATTTAAAAATATCTTCGTCTCAAACGGATAAATTTAAAAAAGGATTTTGGGGCTCTGCCTCCTGGCAGACCCAGTTCTCCAGGCTGACACACCCTTTAGGGTGTCCAGAGATGTGAGTCTTATTTTCTTTCATCTAAGATAACAATGTGGTTCTTTGCTCCAGATAATGAAGGGAAGAAACATGAGCACCTGTCCCCCAAGTTTCATAGGACACAAATTATGCATTTCATGAGTTGTGGAAGATTTTAGGCCTATGAGATATATATATATATGTATATATATATATACACATATATATATATGTGTATATATATATATACACACACACACACATAGATGTATATATATATATGAAGATAGATATAGATCTATCTATATATATGAAGATAGTTTACTTTCCAAGATAGTGATTTAATTACCACTATTTTTTTCCCCTGGAAAACTAAGTAGCAACAGCCTCTGGTTCACTCTTCTTATCACCCTGCCATTTCAACCAGTGCCCGTGAATCTCCAACATTAAGAAACTGTAGGTAAGTTCTTTCAAGAATGTAACTAACCATGTGAATTATCTCAGCTTCTCCTGCAGGCCTCAGGTATGGGCTTCTTAATTTTCAACTTCTCTTTTATAGATTGGTAAAATTTCTAAGTCTTACCTTCAAAATGCCAAGGGTGGGTGAGAATTTCAGCAGCTCTTCTATAACATCATTATATCCTTTGTTGGCTGCTTTGAGCAATGCTGTTGTACCATCCTTAACAGAGTGGAACAGAAAAGTTGACTTAACATATGTGTGTGTTGGCTAAGAACTAAATGTTAGTTGAGAACCGGGAATACACTTGTCAGAACAGGTGAAAGGGAAAAGGCCATGTCTCTTAATCTGGGAGCATTTTAGAGCATAATCAGTTCTGCATAAAAGAATGCTGGACAAAATATGTGACTTTCTCTTAGAACCCTGCCATTTGGGAATTCAGACTCTTCTAGTCCCTTAGAACACCAGGTAACACTGGAGAGTGGGGGATATCAAGAATATATTTTAGGACATGGATGGACCAAAGAGGTATTGTCTGTAGTTCATGGCTTAGTGGAAATTAATTTTAAACTATTTTTAATGACTTAAATAATTACTGAACTGTATTTACTGTTTTAAAATTTTGAATGTACTTTTCTTTTTGCTTTGTCTAATATACAACTTTGCTCCACTGGGCCTAGGTATCTGTCTGTGGTAGTTGGGGATGGGGAGGTGGTGAGTAGGAAGGGGACAGACTGAAATCTGTTAAAAAGAAATGCAAAAATGCAAAAATTTATATTCAGCTTCTGTCATCACTTTTTGGCTTGGGAAGAGATTTTCCAAATTCCTCCCCCCCACCACCCTGCTTTTACATATCAATTGCTGTATTTGGAGGATTCAGTTCACAGAATTCTGTAGTCAAGGAATTATCCCAGTCTGCTCTAAAGGTTTAATTTATCTAGAATCGGGAAGAAAGAAAATGTGATTAGAGGGTTTTTCTTTTCTGGTTTCAGAGATGTGCGAAGAAGAGATAAAGCGGGAGAGAGGACAGTGAAGTAAGCAGAAATGTGTCTTTACCCCTTCTGGGCTCAGACATGGAGAAGGTAGGTGCGTCACATAAGCAAGGGTAATAGTAAGGGTGAAAAGGCCAGACACTGTAAAAACCAAACCAAACCAAACCCAAAAGGCAAATGGCATAGTGTGGTCAGGCAGCAGGGTCTCCCCAAGCTGCCCTTAGTTCCTATGGGCTACATACAGGGCCTGGTGTGGGGCCCATCGAGGCAGACTTAGGTGACATTAGCATTGCTAGGTGGAGGCCAATGAGGGATTGTGGTGTAGGTGTCCGCAGTTGGGGAAGCCGTGTGAGGTGGAGCCCCAGGAACACTACTGGACCCCAAAACACAGACGCTGAGCCCCCACCTGCACTGCGGTCCAGGGCCAACAGGAGGCGCAGCGCAGCCAGACGCGCTGCAGCTAGGGACACCCCCAAGGACAGCCCCAGGCCCGGGCTCCTACCTCCAGCATTTCTCCCGGGTTCATCCAGGAGTTAGCTCAGGTGGAGGAGGATCCACGATGATTAAACATCTTATCCTTGGGGAGAGTGGGCAGCATTTGCTAAGTTTCAGCTGACTTGGACATTTACTTTGTTTTCTTGCTGAAGAGCGGTGGAGGTTGGGAGAAAACCCGGGGGAGTTACAGACCAAATAAAGGTGCGTTTTCTCCTTGCGTTTGAGCCAGGCTGAATTTTGGAGCTTTGGGGCATACACTACCCATCCCCGTCCCCACAGCCCCCACGTGCCGCAGTTGTGGCTCAGACTCACGTTGCGGGCGGCATCCCGGTCTGCTCCGCGCAACAGCATCACCCTCACCACCTCGCTGTGGCCCATCTGCGACGCGATCCACAGTGGTGCGGTCCCGTCCTGCCGGGGAGGCGAGACGCTTGCTACCACCCAGCAGCCGCCGAGCAGCAAGGCAGTGCCCACAAACAGCACCCCCATCCCCGACACATGAGGACGGAGATGTTAACCCATTTACACTGACGGGCACTTGGCAGTGCCTGGAACACCCGGAATGCGTGATTGCCAACATGGGGGTTTGGGCTTATAATACAGCCATTTTATGGCAGAATCTTTTAGCCCAAAGGAGGGTGAGTAAACCCAGGAAGGAGAGGCCAGCAGTTTATTTTCCCCGGATTCTCTGTTTGCTTTGCTGGTGGGTTCACACAACACACCCTGCTTAGTGGGGGCCTTCGTTTCCACAGGAGAAAGCAGTTTTCTTGGAGGTGATGTGAGAGGGCCAGACAACTAAAGACATTTCTCCCACTCCTCTATTCTAGTGTCTAGAATCCCCCACAGACAGCCATTTTTAGGGACTTCAGTTTCATACAGGATGTGATATGATTTCTTCTGGGAGGAAATGCATACTAGCAAGTTAGAGCAGGGTGACATTTTTGGTAATATTTCCGGAGTATTGTGCCCCCAAAGAGCCTGTTTATGTGAGCGCTGGGCGATGATATGGAGAGATATTGCTCCAGAGAAGAAAAGGTGAACTATCCAAGGGAGGGAAAAGGATTTAATAGGAGGGTTTCTGTGGGAGAGTGGGGGAGATGGAGGTCAGATGTGAGTGTCTGTGTTTTCCTCCTGGCTTGAATCTGGGTTAGGTAAGCACCCAGATAAAGTATGGTGAATTCCAGATGGAAAAGGATTTTCTCCTGTTCTCGGGATGAAACCCAGGGAAATTGCAGGCCTCTTAGAGAATCTCTGCTCCTGGCTGGTGCCTGAGAGAGCGAACAGAAATGGATGAGGGAGTCTGGGCCAATGGGCCCAAAACATCTGCCAGGATCCCTGATTCCCATCAATGAGGCATCTGCACACCCAGGAGTTCCTGTCTGCCTGTGGGAAAGTGGAAGTGCTGGGTAAACAGTGGTCAGGGAAGTTAAAGCCATAGAAGATAGTGATTTCAGGTTGACAGGCCAACAAGTTACCAGCCAGGATACTCACAGACAGGAAAGGCTGGAATGGCACAAGGACCAAACATGAGTGTCCCCACCCCACCTTAACGCCAGGATGATAGCCTGACCTCTGAGAACTTAGGCCAGTTTGGAGGGAAGAGCAAGGAGGAGGGCGGAGGCACTAGAACTCACTAAACATAGGCTCTGACGTAATGAAGACAATACGGTCCCAGGGGACTGTTTTGGTCAGATAAGACTGAATTACTCAACAGTGGGAATGGGGCTGAAGAGCCAGATGATTCCGTTAGAGAACATAAAGCTTCATTTTCTGCTGCAGTATATAATTTCAGCCCCATTCTACTAGTCACAGCAGGCATAGGATTCTTGCCCATTGCTGTCCAGGCAAAGGGATAGAGGACAAAGAGGTCTGAGTGGGGTGGTGGGTGATGTCAAATTAGGAACCTAGAAGGATCCAGGAGTGCTGAGGGGTGGTAGGAGGACACTGGTACTGTGTCTTGGGAGAGGTGGGAAAGAGGTGCTGAGTGAAACAGGGTGGAAAAAAGATGAACACCTAGAGCAGCTTCAAGCTTTTACAAGGACTCTGTAGGAATATTCTTGAATCTGAAGATCATTATTAGCAATAGAAATAATACCTTACTTTGTACTTTCGTTTTACAAAGGATGTCTACATTCATTAGTTAATTTGATTCTCCTAATTTAGAATCATTCATTCCTTCATTCACTCAACCAGTCAGCAATTATTAAGTATCTTCTAAGTCTCTGGCAGAATACTAAAGAAGACATGGTCTCTGGTCTCAAGTCTCAAAGGAACTTAGTCTAGTGGAGATGGGACATGGAAATTTCAAGATGATTACAGTGCTATAGTAAAGTATGGACAAAAGTGCCCAAAATGAGTCAGGAGAGGCACCTGCTTACTGTGTAGAGGTTACGGGGGTCAGTTGGGGTGATATCTGGGCTGGGCCTTAAAGGAAGACTAGGATTTTGCTAGGTGGGGGTGAAGGGGGAGGACATTCCGTGTAGAAGGAAGAGTATTTACAGTCACAGAGGCTTGGACAGGTGTGGATGGTTCAAGCAGAGAAGGAAATCCAGCGGACTGTGGTCCAAGCGGTGTGCGCTGGAATGGAAGGGGGCAGGAGAGGGAGGCAGAGCCCTGGAAACTCTTGTCCCTCCTTGCCTGCTCTGGGCTCACCTGTTCTTTGTCACTATCTCCACCAGAGGGCATGCAAGGAAAGGCAGCCAGCCACAAAGAGGCCCACTGGTGACTTGTTCAATGTGCCTTCCAAAGGCTTGCCTGTTAGTAAAATGATCTTAATTGATACTAACATGTGGAAAGATGTTGAGAGGTGGTATATTGGCAAAAAATATTAATAGCATCAATTCATAACAGTCACGCCAACACTGAACTTTTATCACTTAAATTGCAATAGTCATGGTAGGTGGAAAAAGAAGCCACCACTTCCGGGTTATGAGACCTTAGGCAAATCACCCTGAGCCTGTGTTCTCGTCTGCAAAAATGTAGCCTCCCAGAGATACTCATGGAAACATGCAGGAAGGTGCTGAGCACAGGACCGGCTAGCGCATGCTTAGAAAATACGCAGAATCTGCGTATTGATCATGAAAACAATGAAGAGCCTGAAAAAGCACATGAAAAACAATAATCCCCTTAATTTGTACTTGTGTTTATAAAACACTCCACATTCTTTGTTTCTCTCAGTTTTCCTGTGAGATAACTGAACAGGTGAGAATGGTAAAATGAGATTTGTGGTTAAACCTGGGAAATTGAATGTGAGTTGGAGCATTACTGTCAGATCAAAGCATTTGTTAGTTGATTATCTAGTTTGTGGAGAAAGATTTTCACTTCTTTCTGTACACCTCAGTTCCTGTTTTCTCTTATTTTTTCCTACTATTCTCATGGTCAGAGTCTTCGTTTTAAAGATGACTTCACAATGAAATGACAGAAATTAAGTCAACTTGGCTCCTTTTTGTTGAGTTTTGAGAGAATTGGAGCAGGAAAAACATTTAAAAATTTATATTTTTGTAAATATAGAGTTTTAAAATAAGTTGAATCAAATAAATCACAGTGAAATAAATCACAGGAAGTCAGGATGTCTCTGGTGCCTTTTTAAGAAAAGGAAATAGGACACTCAGCTTGAAGAACATGAGATTCACAGGGTTATGAGAGCTGTCATTTACTATTTGTGCGTAAACCAAGCAGAAAAGGATTTATTTATTTATTTATTTATTTTTAAAGATTTTATTTATTTATTTGACAGAGAGAGATCACAAGTAGGCAGAGAGGCAGGCAGAGAGAGAGAGAGGAGGAAGCAGGCTCCCTGAGGAGCAGAGAGCCCGATGTGGGACTCGATCCCAGGGTCTGAGATCATGACCTGAGCCGAAGGCAGCGGCTTAACCCACTGAGCCACCCAGGCGCCCGCAGAAAAGGATTTAGACCAATTTTGCATACCAAGTGGCATAAAGAGGGCTGATGGGTAAAAGTTACTTGAGATTTTGGCTCAGTGTAAGACAGAGGTGGTGGTGAGGGCTGGTTACAGACTCAATAGCAGTAATGAGTCCCTGCACCTGGACGGGTTCAACAGTGGCTGATTACCACTCAGCAGGATTGTTAAGAGAGGATTCGTGTATCTGATAGATGGTTACACAGGTGACTTGCACAGTTCCTTCTGACTGGGTTATCCCCTCCCTCCATCTGAGATGATATTTTCAAGTATCCTTTTATAACAGTTTTATAGATAGATCATAGCACGAGATGATGCATATGACATCATTTGTTTTAGAAACTAAATGTTAGTTAGTTTTAGTTAGGGTCCTAAAGATTATTTAGCAAATGAATTAAAATTATTTTGTCCATGGGAATGAATATATTTCGCAGCACTAACTTTTTGCTTCTGCTTCTTCTAGTCCTCACGCTTAGGCTACTTCCATCTATAGATTCAAGCCACACACAGGGGTCCCTGCTTGGTGTCTCCAGGCTGGAAAATAGGTCTGTAAAAGTTGATACGAGATGTCTGTCTTGCCCAGCCTGAGCCTATTTCCCCCATCCACAGGTGCTCATACCAAGGGTGGGCAGGCCAGCCAGTCCACTGTGGTCCAGTCAGTAGAGCCCAGTGGCAACCATGACATCGCTATCCCAAGAACTGGGTAGTCTGACCTATAAACTTAGGGACTATATGCAAGATGAGTAGGCAGAGGATGCTAGGAAAAAAGGGAGTAGGAAGACAGAAAGAGAGGCAAGAGGGGACTTTGAGATGACACAGACTACATGGCTCACGAGAGAAAGGGCGCAACCCTGACTTCTGATGGGTTTCTATTCCAGTGAGGCCTGGATGAAATAGAAATCATAACAGCAAAGGCACCATAGTTACCCTCGTTCAATAGATGAAAAAAAAAATCCTGGACTACATAAAAATAAAAAGCTTATATACAGCAAAGGAAATAATCAACAAAACTAAAAGACAACCTACTAAGTGGGAGAAGATATTTTCTTTTCTTTTTTTTAAAGATTTTATTTATTTATTTGACAGAGAGAGATCACATGTAGGCAGAGAGGCAGGCAGAGAGAAAGAGGAGGAAACAGGCTCCCTGCCAAGCAGAGAGCCCGATGCGGGACTCGATCCCAGGACGCTGGGATCATGACCCGAGCTGAAGGCAGTGGATTTACCCACTGAGCCACCCAGGCGTCCTGGGAGAAGATATTTTCAAATAACATACCTAATAAAGGGTTAATATCCAACATATATAAAGAACTGATGCAACACAACACTCCAAAAACCAAGTAATTCAGTTTAAAAGTGGGCAAAAGACATGAACAGACATTTCTCCAAAGAAGGACTATAGATGGCCAACAGATGCATGGAAAGATGTTCAAGATCATTCGTCATCAAGGAAATACAAATCAAAACCACAATGAGATAACACCTCACACCTGTCAGAATGGCTAAAATCAACAACACAAGAAACAACAGGTGTTGGTAAGGATGTGGAGAAAAAGAATTCTCAGGGTGCCTGGGTGGCTCAGTGGGTTAAGCCTTGCCTTCGGCTCAGGTCATGATCTCAGGGTCCTGGGATTGAGCCCCGTATCGGGCTCTCTGCTCAGCAGTGAGCCTGCTTCCCCTCTCTCTCTGCCTGACTCTGCCTTCTTGTGAGCTCTGTCTGTCAAATAAATAATAAATAAAATCTTTAAAAAATAAAAAAGAACTCTCATACTGTTCAGTGGTGGGAATGCAAACTGGTACAGCCAAGGTGGAAAACAGCAAGGAATTTCCTTAAAAAATTAAAAATAGAATTACTATATGATTCAGTAATTCCACTACTGGATATTTACCCAAAGAACATGAAAACACTAACTTGAAAAGATATAGGCACCTCTGTTTATTGCAGCATTACTTATAATAGCCAAGATATGGAAGCAGTTCAAATGTCCATCGATACAGGAATGGATAAGGAAGATGTGGGTGTACACACACACACACACACACACACACGTATATTACTGAGCCATAAAAAAGAATGAAACCCTGCCATTTGCAACAGCATGGATAGACCTAGCAGGTATAATGCTAAGTGCAATAAATCAGTCAGAGAAAGACAAATACCATATGATTCACTCATATGTGGAATTTAAGAAACAAAACAAATGAACAAGGGATTAAAAAAAGAAATACAAGCTAAGAAACAGATTGTTAATTATAGAGAACACACCAATGCTTCCAGAGGGGGTGAGGAGATGAGTGATACAGGTGAAGGATTAAGTGTTCTTACTGTGTTGAGTACTGAGCAATGTATAGAACTGTTGAATCACTCTGTTAAATGCCTGAAACTAATACACACTGAACCTTAACTGTACTAGAATTAAAATAATAAAGGAAACCCAAAGAACCCCTGAAATTCAGGAAATGTAAGTGACTTGCTCAAGGTCATGCAGTCAATAAGCAAAATGGACTGTGTTTCATTTCCTTAAGTTATCTATATCCCCATAACTCACAAGCGATTCTCCACCCAGAGGCGTGGATGTGGCTCCCTAGCTGGGTTTTACAGTTGTCCTGGCACTGGTGCCCAGGCCCTACAGGTGAGCCTTTTTCTAGTTTGCAGCCACTCATCACTATGTCTTCAGCCCTCCAGGCCTCACTGGAGCTCTGCTCGAACCATGGGGTAGCTTCTGGAGACAATATAAGTTTTCAGAGTGCCTACCATGTGCAGAGGGCATGCAAGAATTGGGGCCTCCCTGTTGCTGTATGCTTCCACCCCCAAGCCCTCAGGACACTGCAAAAATCCATTTGCTCCACTTTTTCCCATTGGCCACCACTGGGTTTGCCCCTCCAAGCTTGCAACCTGCGAGGACCAGCACTATCTGGGCCCCAGCATCTCTGCATACAAGTGCAAACCAAGGCCAGAGAAGACACTTTATGAGTGACCTTTCTCTCATGGTTCAAAGAAATCCTGATTAGCACACTGAGAGGGCAAGTTGGAGATGAGTGATCACAGGCCCGACTCAGCCCTGGGTAGACACTCAGACCATTGCCACTCCACGAAAGCACTGTTTCATAAGGGGGATGAGTTGAGTTAGGAAAAGTACACTTCAAAGCATTTTGTTGATAGAAAAACAGACTAAACAGCCATCTTAGCTGGTGATTAAAAAGGCCTGAGTGTATCAACTCTACATGCTGTGGTCACATAGAAAGAACCGAAGATGAATTTTTAGCTTGACTATAGACTACAATGATCTTGGTGACCTTGACCCTCTTTAGGATGAACAAGGCGGAAATATTTTTCAAGTTTCAAATCAAGAGCTTTCCAAAGTCTGCTTATGACTTTGTGATTTGGATTCCTTCTCACAAAAGCCCTAGAAAGGTTTTCAGTTCATCCATGATAGAGTTACAAGGAAAAGCCACTCCTGCCACTGTTCAGATTCCCTGAAGCTCGGTCTGAGGAATAATTTCAGCGCAACTCCGTGACCATGCTGTCCCAGGGGTACCATAAAATGTTGGGACCCCGGAGAATGTCAAGGAAAGAAATCATAAATCCAATTTATCTAAAAACATTAAGAAATGAAATCGGGCAAACATCCTTGCCTTTGTTTTATAAATTCAAGAATTTTCTGACAGGGACTCCATGTGTCAGCTGAGATTTTGGAATACTGCACTGGTTTCCAAATGCCCTGCTGATGTAATAGTCGAGCACTCACAGGCCATTTTAATGGAAACTTTTAGCTACCCTCTTTTTTTTTTTTTTTTAAAGCTCCTCATAACTTGTGACAAAGTCATCCAGGACTACTATCGCTTTTGCCATATTTATGACCCTGCTTGTTTTGTAGGAAGGGAATCAAATATGCAGAGTTTGCTTTTTTTTTGCTTTTTTTTTTTTTTTTTTTTGGTGGAGAGTTTACAGTTTCAAAGAAGACAGGACCTGGGCTAGTCTGACCTGGCTAGATAACCTTTCCTTATCAGCTCATGGCAGGTAATAAAAAGAGTATGGCTTGAAGGTACAGTGGGGTTAATGTACCCTATAAAAGGGAAAAATTCCATTGCTTTTTTCCCTCCAAAGCTATTTTTATTTTATAAAACACCCTTTTTCCTGAATAACAATTTTTTTAGAACTGGACTCATAATTCCACACAATTGCACTGGATGCAGTCTTTGAAGGGCATGTCACTTGCATTTTGATCTGAGGGAGGGGTCCTCCAAACAGCTGGACTAGGTCATCTTTGACCAGATCATCCTCACCATGAGGAATGAAAGCAGGCGTGGGGGTGTGGCCAGCCCCGTACTGTTGGCTCACTCTTTAATTTCTTGGCTTCGGGGTCATCTTATGACTCAACTTAGATTTGAGTGGTCACCATCTGTGCACTATTTGAAATATAATCTTTTTTAAAAAGATTTTATTTATTTATTTGAGGGAGAGAGAGAGAGAGAACAAGAGAAAGAGAGGTCAGCAGGAGAAGGAGACTCCCCGCTGAGCAGGGAGCCCAATATGGGGCTCAGTCCTGGGACTCCAGGATCATGATCTGAGCCGAAGGCAGTCACTTAACCAACTGAGCCACCCATGCACCCTGAAATATAATCTCTTATATCAACTTGTTTTTTATGAATAGTACCTGAGGCATACGGTTAGTACGATTCACTTTACAAATAGATTTGTCAAAGTGCCAGAGACTATTTCAGAAAGATGTACAGATAGAGAAGCCTGGTAATCTTGACAATCTTTCATTTCCAAATTCACGGTGGTACCCTCAATAATGGCCTCCAGATCAAACTTCTGCTATCTAAAAATGACCTTTGGCAAAATGAAGCATCCGATTCAGAATCAATCAAAACTTTTAAAATAAGGAGGACCAACAAGAAAATATTAAGCTCCAATCCCCAAACATCAACTCTGGCAGGGATGGAAGTGCAACTTTTTCAAAGAGCCTCCTCTCCCAAGGGTATTCCTGGGGCCATCTAAATCTAAGACTGTCTTTAAAACTCTAAAAGTTTAATCTTATGTAGCAGTATTTGGCGTACGTTAAGTGCTTAAGAAATATTGATTGAGTTTTGAATAAAACAGTTATTAAAAAGGGGGAGCTTGAAGAGATTCTCAGGGTTATCCTGTCCAGCCTCCTAATTTTCAGATGAAGGAAGAGAAGTCGAGAGATGTTGATTCACTTGTTCCAAACCACACAGCTAGTTATTGGCAAAGCTGGATCTAGAATTCAGGATTCCTGACCTCAAACCCACTTTGCCCAAAGGCCCTTTGTCATCTTAGGTTCCTATGCACTTGGACTTCTAAAGACTGAAGAAGCCTGGGTCCAAGAGCTCAGACCAACTTTCCCTATATAAACATATAAGCATATGTTACATTACATATCAGGTCACATTATTATGGGAATCTGCCTGGGTGTCATTTCCCGGGAAGAAATCAGCTTGACTTTTCCCCGAGAAAACTACCCTTAAAGTTATGTTACTTTAATCTGAAATGTTTTGTTAAAAACTAATTAATTAGTGCAGAAACCATTCCTATATAAGAGAAGCTAATTATAATGCCCTAGATTTGGATGGTTCTTTACCATTCATAAAGTGTGACCTATATTACCTGGTAGTTCTGTTCTTTTAGGTATCAACTGATTTGCTAGATGTTAGCTTGGTTTTGGTAAAGTCAGTCTCAATAGTGTTATAATTGGGAGAGATGAAGGTGTAGAACCTACTAATGATTCCCAGTGGGCTGAAGGGCTCATCTTCTGCGCTAGGGGTAAGAGATAAGACATTGTATCAGCAGAGGGACTGGAGAGGGGCAAGGCTACCTGACTCACCTCTATTTACCTATGTCCCAGGCGAGTGCACTCTCATGACCTCAGCGTAGCCGTAATTTATTTGAACAGGAGGCAGCCGAGTATGTACTTGACCTCAGCCACCAAACACCCAATTTTCAAAAACAGTAAATGGTGAAGTCAGCCCCGTATCACAGGCTTGCTGGTGAGCCCAAATAAAGAATAGGAGAAACCCTAATCCAAGATTAACTTCATCACTGAGGTGAAAGGGTTGAAGGATGCCCAGACTTGACCAGTTATCTCAGGAGCTGCTGCAGGACAGGCAGGCCCTCCCTGCCCCACAGCCCTGCCCACATGGACATTACCTGCCTTGGCTGGTTGACTTTTGCTCCTGAGGACAACAACAGTCGAATCACATCCAAGTAACCACCTTGGGCGGCGAGGAAGAGGGCAGTGGCTCCATCCTGAGAGATATCAGAATGAAAGGGTTCAAATCATCTTTCATGTTTATTTTAAAAGAAATTCAATTAAAAATACATCCATTTAATCCAACTTTCCACTTCTGTCCCCCACTTTGTTTTCATATTCAAGGTTAGTGTTTTATTCTTTGAAGAACAGGTCTAAAATATCACAAGAAGTCAGGTGGAAAGGTAGTGTTTCAAGTAGACTTAAAAGGATACGTTATAACAAATATAGAGACTGTTCGCTCTACACAATCTCGATCATGGAGTCTACCATCCACTCCCTTGGCAGCAGCACCCAGACTGTCCAAATAGCTAGTTATCATTTTTCTCTCATCTGCACAGACCTCTCGTTAGCTGTCACCAGTGTTCTTTGTGGGATCTCAGGGTTATCCCCTTTCGATTAGTTTAACAAATACATACGTTTAATACAGTTTTCCACTTCAATTCTTTGGTCAAGTAAGGGCTCAGTGTTAGTTTAAAGAACAAACACAAAATAAAGTCTATTAATTAAAAAACAATGAACAAGTCCTCCAAACCTGTATGGTATGTTTTTATGAATCAGAAGTTAAAGTGTCCTTTTAATTAGATCTTTCCTACCCCTTCCTCTTTCTTGCCCCATCTCCATATCCACCCCCCAAAATGCCATTTTATTAAGCTTTGAAACAAAAGATGCTTCTAGAAAAACTGCCCTGGTGAACTCCATGAACTCGCTCCCCGACAGCCCAGAAGACACCAACAACACGTATAAAGAATGAAGAAGTCCTGCAGGAAAGCTCAAAGCAAGCGCTTGCTTCCAGTTCCCTTTAGTGTGTTTTCCTTTTAACTGAGTGTCTAGGTCCTCTGGGCATTTCTTTCTTAAAGACCTGTCACTGGTAATGGCAGCGAACACAGCCCTTGGCTCAGAGCATGCCTCCTCCCCAGAGGCTCACCTCCTGTAGACAGCATTCACAGAGTGGGCTGAGCCTCATTATTTCTAGACCGCAGTGGAAAACCCGGGCACAAGCTAGTGGAAAACACCTCGCTCACCCAGTTAATTACCACCCCTCCCATCAGGAACCGTAACCACAAGTTAAAATAAAAAGTGCTTTTCCCTGCCAGTCCAGCCAGGTGGAGGGTGCTAGGTTTCTGGTGGGTAACAGCTGAGCTGCCAGACTCCTCTTCAGGCAATCATTAAAAAATTACTCAGCCTGTATAGATCTTTAAGCAGATGTTTGATATGGGGATGAAATATTCAGCTGCTCCTTACTGTGTGGCCACAGAAAATCCACGGTGCTCTTCGCAGCCGTTAACTTGGACATTCCCTAAAATGCCTGTCTAAGCATTGCAGTTTTTACTGCACACGACACATTTCTGTTCCTAGAAGCTTTCAGGAGTCATTGACTGGGGATCCTCCATGTTTTGATTGTTTTTAGTGGAAACATTCGTATTTGGACAATTTGGGTGAGGGTGAATGTCTTCGCATAAAATGGAAGTTTCAGTGCATGAAATTTCTTTTTTTTTCTTTAATCTTTTATTTATTTAATTGAGAGAGAGAGAGAGAGAAAGAGCATGAGAGGGGAGAAGGTCAGAGGGAGAAGCAGACTCCCCATGGAGCTGGAAGCCCGATGCAGGACTTGATCCTGGGACTCCAGGATCATGACCTGAGCCGAAGGCAGGCGCCTAACCAGCTGAGACACCCAGGTGCCCCAGTGCATGTAATTTCTTGAGTCACTTCACAACAGAGAATAATTTAGTACAGGAATGGGCTCTCCCCAAACTCTGCATTTCTAAGATTATTTGCCACTCTGGGGTGAGCCTTTTGGATGGAATGTTGTCTAACAAGCACAAATCTGCCAGTCCATTTGGATCGCTGACTATGAATGGTAATGGGATGAAAATCACAACTCATTTTCCTTTTCCAAAGACTTGGGTACTTCCTGTTGAACTACACACACACTCTCTCTCTCTCTCTCTCTCATTCATGCTCTCACATATACTTCATTATATGCAGCCAAAGAATTAGCCAAAGCTGTGGACCCGTGTTCTTAGACTTGGCCGCCCATTAGAACCATCTGCTGCCCTAGTTGTGCCCTCAGAGATTCCAGCTCTGTCTGGGATGGGCCTGGAAGTTCTCTCCCCACCCCCAGTTCCCTATTTGGTTCTAATGGCCACCAGAGCTGAGAATCACTCCCTCAGACCCGTATCAAGGAACTCGGTCACTGAAGTCAGAAAGCTGCGGGTTCAAACGGTGTTACAGATTTTGAAGTGCAAAGGGTGGTGTTAGCTGCTATGTGCTTCACAGAGGTCTGTGACGTGCCAGTTCATCGTGTAAACTCAGGGGAGGCTGTTCAAATGGAGAAGTTCCCACGGACACATCTCACTACATGTCTGTGAAGGTGTTGTGTGCGTGCATGTCTGCTGGTGGGATAGCAGACTACTATCTGGGGATAGTAGTAGGAACCCTTCTACTCCTCGTGATGACTCTATCAAGTCACTTCATCTCCTTATATTTTATTTTTGTTATTGTCCAAAGCCAGAATAACAGGAATGACGGCGATGATGGAAAGAGCCTTTGGGCCATGTGCTAATTGTCAGTTAGCTGCAACAGACCCACACTCGCAGCAGGAGCCTCTGGAAGGCCAGTGGTGTGCGTGTTCTTCAGTTCTTCACCCCTACCCCATCTCACTTCTCTTCGAATAACTTGACTTCTCCTTTATGTGTGCTCTTCCTCCCAGATAACTCTACGACAGGAGCATTATTCTGCTTTTCAGCAAGCCCATATGCCGGGCTGGTTATCTTATGGGTAAGTATGTGTCACGTGATTTTTAAGCTCCTGCCCACATACGTTATATGAGCTGCCGCATATGTATGAGAGGTTTAAAGGGTAAAACAAAGGTGGGTAAACAAGGTTATGTGCTTCTCCGTACAAAAAAAAAAAAGCTCATCTGGCTAATTCCAGCTTTTTCTTGGATCGAAGTCCTACCGCTCATTAAAATATTTTTGAAGTGGCATTTCCGGCATCTGAATTTAGACTGCAATGCTGTGGCTGAGGAGGGGGTAGGCAAGCGTCCAACTAACATCCCCGTGAAAACACACTCACGTGGAGTTGGTCGTGGATGTCGGCTCCATGCTTCAGCAGCGTCTCTACCACCCGCTTGTGTCCATACTGGCTGGCAGCCAACAGGGCCGTGCCCCCATCCTGCAAGGTAGTACCATGTTAGAAGGGTGCAGACGTGTCTACTGAGCAGATGCTCCCACAGAGGGAGAGCTTCGGGAAAAACTTCCCTCATAGATGACAACAAACTCACCTTTCCTTTTTCATCTCTTTCTCTTTATAGTCATGACAGGGTTCCTCCTGAAGGCATCACGTCATACATGTGGATGACTTGCTTGGGATACATTACAGTTACTGGACTATGTTATTGTGAGTTGTGGCCCGTGTCAAATGCAGAATTATCTATTTGCATCTCAATAAAGGAAATGAAGACTAGAAAGCCTGTACCAGTCACTTCTGTCTTGGAATTACCTGAAGTCTCCTGTGTCTTCTGTCTAGAGACCCTCTTGACAACTACTGGCTTCTCCCTGTGTTTTCCCCCAGCTGTGGGCCTCGAAGATTAAAGTGATTTATGGAGTAACCATCTGGGGCCATTGTCTTCAGGGGATAAGGTGTGGGTCCATTAAGAGTGGGTAACTGCATGTACCCTGTGAACCTCTCACCATCCTATTTAGCATTTTCCTTTGAACATGTGCCAGTCTGTCCAGATCTTTTAAAATGTGGGCCCTAGAACGACGAATCGGAGCCCAGAAGAGTAGATGTGGTCCGATGGAGAATGGGACATTCCTTTGTTCCATCTATTCAACTTTTATCTTGACAGCCTGAATTAGAACTAGCTTTCATGTCAACCACATCACACTACTGACTCACTGAGTCTGTGGTCAACTGAAACCCTTGATGGTTTTTCTCAGGTGCTGCAGCCAAGGCCATTATCTTTTCCCATCTACATCTGGGGAGCTGTTTGTTTGGCTCTGCGAATTGGTCTGTGGACATCTGTGCTCGTTGTAAATAACGTAAGAACATGTCATCTGGTTCTGAAATACAAATCCCAACTCTAAGAGAGCATGGTTTATAAATCTGGGGTACAGAGTGTTTATGCAGAACGCCGGCTCTCTGACTCCTACCC
The DNA here is from genome assembly GCF_020171115.1 of Neogale vison. NCBI lineage: Eukaryota > Metazoa > Chordata > Mammalia > Carnivora > Mustelidae > Neogale > Neogale vison. The sequence continues at coordinate 170,875,297 of NC_058093.1, read as the reverse complement.
TCATAGGGTCTGATTTTAGTGAGGCCCAGAAACAGGCTTTCTGACCAGTCGTGTGAGGGGACTGTGGTGTGAGGGTGGCAGGTGGGTCTCACTTGGAGAAACACTGCTCTAAGAGCTCCCTTGTTCACAGGCTGTGTGTGGGGAGTGGGCACTTGAGCTGTGATTTGAAGGGTGGAGAATGGAGGACAGACTGGAGGGCTGAGGCTGCTGGGGGGGGTGGGCCAATGTGGGTGGGGTGCATGGGCAACAAAAATCGCAATAGCACCGAGGAACACCAACATGTCCAACTATTGTTCTGTCAGTTTTTCTCTTTGCCTAATGAGGTAAGAGAATAGATAAAATATGGTGATTGTCATAGAAGAGCTGGTACCTTTTATTTTTGTTATTTTATTTATTTTTTAAGTAGACTCTATACCCAGAGTGGAGTCTAATGCGGGGCTTGAACTCATGACACTGAGGTCGTAACCTCGGCTGAGATCAAGAGTCAGATGCTTAATCCAGGTGCCCCTGTACCTTTTATTTATTTATTTTTAAATAGTTTATTTATTTATTTGAGAGAGAGAGAGAGACAGCATGCATCCATGATTTAGGGGTGAGCAGGGTGTCAGAGGGAGAGATAGAAGCAGATTCCCTCCTGAGCAGGGAGCCTGATGTGGGGCTCGATCCCAGGACCCCAGGATCATGACCTGAGCTGAAGGCAGATGCTTTACTGACTAAGCTACCCAGGTGCCTCTGTACCTTTTATTTTTAAAAACACATTTTGGGGGATATAACTTTAATAATGATGAGAACAACTGTTGAAACAAAGGTAATTTTGATGACAGGATCATATGAAAACTGAACGCCTCTTGACATTCTCTTCTTCCCATGGAAAGTTCTTGGACACCTGCAGGTGACCTAATGGAAACATTTGGAATTGCGCTCCAGGCCCTGTGTTCCATGGATTTCTGGGACAGCAACTGCTGCAGAGACATAGGCTGAAAGCCGGCATTAACTTGTTAACCAAGAAGACTAAAGCAGCCGTATGTATGCGGGGCATGACCATTCTGACTTAGTTCAAAGAGCTGAGATTTACATTTGTAGAACTTTACTTTCTATTTTTAGTTGTATTACTTTTATTATGACAAATAAAATGATAATTAGTATGAAAATACATACAAACATATTTTTTGGATTATCGTATATTATATGCAGCATGTGTGGAGGCATGTGTACCGTCCAACGGCACGTTCGGAACAGACCGATCTTATCTGAAATTCAGATCTACTTAATAGTTAGCATCTTAACAGGAAAAGAAAAAAAAATCCACTGGAAACTCCCCTGACATCCAAATTTCACATACGGTGGTTTAAGAAAGCCTGAAAGATTCCAAGTCAGGCAAATTTCCAGGAATTTTTTGGTTCTGATTAGGCTGGAAATAAGTTGACAATTCCAAAAATGTTAAAGCAGTTCAAATTCTCCTACTATAAACCTAAGTTATCATGTACAATCATATCATAAACACAATACTGATCTTTCTGTAACCTGAGTTTTCTTATCTGTATGTCGCGCATGAAGACTCAATGACTTCTTTAAAGGAAGAACCGCATTTCCTTGCCCAACTATGTAAACTGTATCATGTGTTACATACTTCAGTGAGGGCATCTCAAAAAGTAAACTGCCTGACAGATTGCCCTCCTTAGAAATCTCTCAGATTCCACTAAGAGTGGCTTAAATACTTTGATAGAGCACTGGGATTAATCTTGAAGTGTAAAAAAAAAAAAAAAGCCCACGAAAACAGGGAGTTATAAAGCACCTGCTATTGTATCCATCCTGATAACAAAATTTAGTGTCCCAGAATAGGAAGCTACCAGTGCAAGACAGAACATAAATAATGCCCCATAAAATTAGGAGCCCAGAGGGAAAATGCCATATTTTGAATTGATTCCTTAGGACTACCTCTCAACCATTACAAGTAACTTTGTGAAATCCACCTTCTTAGGCTTGAAAATCTTGTAAAAAGAGTGGGGTGCCTGCGTGGCTCAGTTAGTTAAGTGTCTGCCTTTGGTTCAGGTCATGACCTCAGGGTCCTGGGATGGAGCCCCATGTCAGGCTCCCTGCTCATTGGGGAGTCTGCTTCTCCCTCTGCCCCTCCTCCTGCTTGTGGTCTCTCTCTCTTTATCTCCCTAAAATAAATAAAGTCTTTTTTTTTTTAAAGATTTTATTTATTTACTTGACAGAGATCACAAGTAGGCAGAGAGGCAGGCAGAGAGAGAGAGAAGGAAGCCGGGTTCCCGTGGAGCAGAAAGCCCAATGTGGGGCTCGATCCCAGGACCCTGGGATCATGACCCAAGCCTAAGGCAGAGGCTTTAACCCAGGCTTAAGAAAAAAAAAATAGAAGCACAAATTCATACTATGGATGGAGAGACACGAATAATCATGATTGCTAAAATTCTTCAACGAGGTATGAAATCAAGAAAGTTCTCTTACTTTGGTCCTAAATTCAGTGGATGCTCCAAACTCAAAGAGAAATCTCACAACGTCATTATGTCCTTGCTGGGCAGCAAAGAACAGGGCAGTTGTACCTGACTAGGAGAGAACAAACAATTGGTTTTAAGGCATTTAGTTACATTGCATTTGTTTGTACATTTGCAAACAAAACAAAACAATATCCTTGTATGTAAGCCTTCTAACCTAGGAGAGAGTTACATTTGAACTGATTATCTTCCTTGTTCAGAGAAGTGAGAATATGAAAGGGGAACTTTATTGTTGGTCTAATGGGATGAATGACGGACCCAAAAGATATGTCCTTGTCCTAATTTCTGGAACTTGTGAATATTACCTTCTATGGCATATGATGGGATTAAGTTAAGGATTTTGAAAAAAGGCACTTATCCTGGCTTGTCCTAGGGGGCCCTAAATCCAGTGACAACTGGATAGAGACCCATTTGATATAGAGGAGGGGAAGAGGTAATGTGACCACAGAGGCACAGGGGATGCGGCCACAAGTTCAAGGAATGCCCACAGCTACCAGAAGCTGGAAGAGGTAGAGAAAGGGTTCTCCCCTGGGGCTCTCAAAACGAGTGCAGCCCTGTGGACACACCTTGAATTTTCTGGCCTCCAAAATTGTAAAAGTGTAAATTTCTGTTCTTTGAAGTCACCTAGTAGGTGGTAATTTGCTACAGAGGTCACAAGGAACTAACTACCATGCTTGGTGACATGGGCATTCATTCTTACAGGGAAGAGTTCTGGTAGAGTTCTAGCTACAGAGTTAAGTACCCCACAGTAGAAAGCTACCAGCCCAAGAAGAATCTAAGTAATTCACTCAAACAGACTCAAAATATTCCTCAAAAGAGGACATAGGAAAAAAAAACCAGCCTGGTTCCAAATGTTAAACCAGATCAGGGATACTCGGGAAACACGAGTTTGAGCATCCTCCCTTCCCAGCCATTTCCACAAGCCGACTCAAAGATTGGTAGCCAGATCATTGTGTGATAGGAGCAAATTCATTGTACCACTCTGTGGGCAATATCTATTTTCCATACAAAGATGCTCTTCATTCCAGTGCTTTGAGTAGGGATGAAGCTCACACGTTACACCTTCCCAGGCACAGTGAGGAGAGACACCTTCCACAGCTCACCCGGAAGTCTTAAAGTGGTAGGTTCTCATCCAGGTGGGAGAAGTCAGGAGGAGCAGGCCCTAAGGATTACTGATGACCTTGAAGCATGTTCTTAAGTGTGTGTGTGTGTGTGTGTGTATGAGACAGGGACCAATGAGCCCAACCACTGTGGCAGAACACAAGCCAATACCTTCCCAGTCATGACCTTCTATCTCAGGCTATGCCCCCAACCAGACGCTGCCCTGGGGAGGCACAGGTAATGTGACCATTCCCAGAGCCTTTCTGCCTGCCACACAGGAGTGACTTTCCCCTTGGTTCCCACAGAAACAAGTGGAAGGCATCCTTTCATTGCTTTCCTGCAGTGGAGAACACTGAGTTCCAGAAGCCTGAGGATGTAACCAGGTCTGGATGAAGAAACTTGGCTAGCATAGGAAAATCTTCATCTTCTCAACAGACATTAAATTTCAGAAACTACCAGAGACAATTTCTAGAAATTGTTTCTTCCCTAAGAAAAAGGACTTTTCACTAAGATTTTATGATATATTAATTGAAAAACCATATCTATAGCAGTGTGAATCAATTTTGGAACATACAAGTATCATTCGTTAATCATTGTGCACATGAATGTGGCCATCTGTAGACAGAGGAGCCAGACTTCAGCTGGAATGTGAATAAAGGTCTTAAATGTATGTGCTTTATTACCGTAACCCAGGGCCTCATGAAACTGCACACGCAGTTCCTAACCCTGAAAATTTTAGCTGATATTGCTGGTTCTTTAGAGCAATGATCTCTCTGGATCATTAGCTTCCTGTTCTTGCAAGCTCTGTGTACGTAGACAGCCATCCAAAGACAACGACAGGTACCTTTTCAGGAAACAAGTATTTTGATACGGATTAAATGGAAAAAATGGACTAAGAATGAACCCAGATAGAAGCCTGCTACATGAGTACCTTCCACAGCACTGCTAGGTACTCACCTCATGTGTGAGCTTGGGGCCTCTCTTTGGCAGCTCTGTCACCGGAGGCTGGGGAGGCCTCGGGAAATTCAGGGGACCACTGGGCATTCATGTAGCAACATTATTCGAGCCACAAGTTTACTTCAAAATTGGGCACACTTCAGTAAGTCCTTGAGGGCCATTTTTGTTCAACGCACAATAGTTTTCATACCCAGGAATATTAGTGGAGCGATCGGAATGAAACAGGTAAATATAAACCATAAAAACCATACATTGGCTGGAAAGCAAACAAATGTTTCTCTTCTCTCAGCTTTTCACAGTTGTTCTGAAGATATACTTGTGCGTGTTAAACTTGCCCTTCAGGATAAAGTTTTTTGAGGAGCAGATCTGAATCATATTGTTTTTATTAGAGAGAAGTTTGTCTATTCTTTAAAGCTATAATAAACCAAGACTGTGAAGCATAAAGGAAAAACAAAAAGATTAGGGTAATTTCAAACTATAATTCTAAATGGGCCCAAACATTTTCCTCCCAGAAGGAAATTAGCTGCTGACATGAAAAATGGCTTAAAACAATGCTCCAGTGTTGTGAAAATTGCTCCAAAGAATTTGTCTGTGAGACTGGATTTGCTATGGTCTGTCTGTATGGCTCCTCTTGATAGATCAGGCTTGCTGGCCCAGGCCTATGGAGAGCCAGACTCCAGAGTCTATTCATCAAGTGTCATTCTTCCATGGTCCAGAGCCAAGGTGACACCCAGAAGGGAGAAGGGAAGGACTATAGGTGCCCCACGGAATAGCCAGCCCTCACAGCTCTACTCAGAGGTAGCAGTCCAGGCTGGAAGACGGCGTGTACTGATTGATGAAAGTTTGGTTGATGAATCATCTTTTCTGAAACAACTGTAGGTTAGGCCCTAGGATAAGACTAGACCAAGGAACATCAAATGCTTCAGTTCAGTCTGAAGCTTGCCCCCAGGATTCCATCTTGGGTCTGAGTTACTGTGGACTGAGAGGTCAGATTCACTTTAGGGTTGGCCTATGAAAGGTTAATTTGCAAGGCCCTAGATCAGCTTGGGAATAAATGGATCCCCCTCAGATCTGACTCCCGAAGTATGCTAAAAGGTCCAACCTCCCACTGCTCTTCTACATTGGACCAAGAATGGATTCTCTAGCCAGACTGAACTCCCAAGGTGATCTTTGATGAAGCGTGGGAACAGGCTCACATTTTAGTTCAATGTCCACCACATGGCTTTTTGGGGAGAGCTTATTTAACACGTGGCCAGTCAGAGAAGCCCTTTGAAATCATAGTTTGATGAGGATGACTGAGATAGTCTAGGAAGTGAACCTCATTCAGAACAGGTTGGTGACCCAATCTTTTTAAAAATACAAAAAAATCTCCATGAAAATCCTTTAACTTCTATAGCACCTCTTCCCTAGGGAAGAAGGAAGACCTGATTTAAGCTTGGGAGGAAATGTATGAGTGCTCAGGGAATGTGGTTAGAGATTTGGTTACCTCAGACTATAACACACGCTTGAGAATATTCATTCCACTGATGTACACCCAATGGTCCATTCTAGGGCCTTATTTTAGGCACAGCAAAGTCCACAATCTGGGCATTAATGCCATGCAGGAAAAAAGCAATGATTAATCTGGTCTTCCTTACCAATTTACCACTGTAAAAATTTCGAGTCTCTGTCACCTGGGTCATTCTTATTCAAGTGTAAACCTGACCTACCTCTCTCTGGAGATTGATGTCTGCTCCTTGCAGAACCAGTTCCCTCACACAGTCTATGTGACCAGCATAGGAGGCGACCATGAGGAGCGTGGTGCCATGCTAGATGGAGGACAGACAGAGAGCAGTTACGTATGTTAGAGAGGGTCCTGGAGGAGAGGCTAAAGAGATGTCGGGTCCACTCGAGACACGTCCAAGTGCACAATTTCCCATAGTATTGAGTGTCTCATGAAAAACCTTATAACACAAAGTAGACAGAGAAAAAGCAAAGTGACAAACTGCTGCAGGTGTAATTTTCAATTTAAAAACCCACTTAATAGGGCGCCTGGGTGGCTCAGTTGGTTAAGTGGCTGCCTTTGGCTCAGGTCATGATCCTGGAGTTCTGGGATCAAGTCCTGCATTGGGCTCCCAGCTCTGCAGGGAGTCTGCTTCTCCCTCTGACCTCTCCCCTCTCGTGTTCTCTCACACACTCTCTTTCTAATAAATAAATAAAATCTTAAAAAGAAGAACACCACTTAATCCCATTACCTTCAGAAATGCAGTCCGAAGGAACCATAATCACTGTATGTGAAGGCAGTAGGGATGTAATTGTCTTATTTTATGATTCATATTAAATGATTTCTGGGCCCAAACACTGTTCTTAATGGGTTAGGTGGTACCTGTTGGTTTTCTGAGTTTAGAAGACTTTTTCTTAGAACTGATTCAGGTAAAAATGCAAGGTACCTCAATGATATGGGAGACCAGAGTAGTCAGTAGGAGTCTGGGGGGGTTCACGTCGGCCTCTATCATCGATCAACTGTGTCACTTGGGGGCACATTGCTTTTAATTCCTGGGGTTTAGAGTTTAATTTCCAGTTGTTTTTAAGGGCTTGGAACTGTGAGCTTGACCACTACCTTTGTGTATGCAGCAACCTGCCTTTCTGGGGTGGATAAGAGAAAGATGGTTCTTCACAGGAGGAAGGTACGGGGTGACGAGTGACTCTTACAAGTCTCATTTTAACTTCATGGGTGGGATTTTATAGGAAGGCAGTAGAGTTGACTGGTCCTTGACACTGTGATCTTGGGCTAGTTATAGAACCTTTCCAAGGTTCACCCTCCTTATCTGCAAAATAGGGAATAATAAAAGCATCTGCTGGATTAAATCAAATGGGTAAACGAGATAATGCAGGCAATGTGCTTAGCATAGTAATGTTAGCTATTAATTCAGTAAGTGTTAGCTATTATAATATTATGGTACTTCAGTAAATGTTAAGTCATCATCTGGCTTTTGTTGATTTCTGTGAATCTCAATACTAATTTTGGGAAAGTCTTATTTGCTATGTATGAAAAGTACAGGTAGAGTAAAAAAATAAAAAATAATGGCTTCATGTAAGTGTTCTATATTTTCTCTGCTTCCATGAGACCGTATTTGGTATTTGAATGTTAGACATTCGTTAGGCTGTACCATCCATTATCAAGTTGAACACCTTCCTCTGTATTTCCCAGGATTAGAATGACATGAAGTTGGTATTATTAACTTCCTCCTGAACATGAACAATTTTTATTTAGATTACAGATAGAATAATCTGATTTAAAACCAATCTGGAAGATTGCTGGGATGATAGTGAAGTAGGAGGACCCTAAGCTCACACAGATAGATACGTCTGACAGATGCAGTGGAGTATTGATAGGTATACAATGGGAGTTACAATAGATGATACTCTCATCATTGTAGATAACCTGGAAAACGACCTGAGGACTAGAACCAACTCCATAAGTAAAGGTAGAGAAGAGGTCACACTGAAGAGGGTAGGAAGGGCAGAGATGCATGGGGAGGTAAACAGACCACTGCTGTATGCAGGGTGAGGAGGGTTGGGTGGGGAGGGAGCTGTGAAGAAGGGAGGGAGACAGATTATTACACTGGGGAGCCTGTGCCAGAGACGATGAATCCCCATAATATTTGGTTCTGAAAGAGAGAGGAGCCAAATTTCATGAGTTCTTATAACCAGCAGGACTGAAAGCCTGGAATTTCATTTTTATCTAGTTTTTAAAGGCTTTTATTTTATTTTTAAATTTTATTTATTTATTTATTTATTTTTTGAGAGAGCGTGCGCACACGCTGTGTGTGGGGGGGCGGGGGAGCAGAGGGAGAGGGAGAGAGAGACACCTGGGTGGCTCAGTCAATAAAGCCTCTCTCTTCCTTAGCTCAGGTCATAATCTCAGAGTCCTGGAATCGAGTTCTGTATCGGGTTCCCTGCTCAGCAGGAAGTCTGCTTCTCCCCCTTATGACCCTGAGATCATGACCCAAGCAGAAATCAAGAGTCCAACGGCTAACTGACGGAGGCACCCAGAGGCAACCTAAAATTTTTATTTTTAAGTAATCTCTATTCCCAACGCGGGGCTCAAACTCACAACACAGAGATCAAAAGGTGCATGCTCTACTGACTGACCTAGCCAGGAGTCCTTGGAATTTTAAAAATCAGTGGCTCAGCTCTGGAAGAGGAGGGAGGGCAAGAGGAAACTGGGTCCTCACCCTTAAAGAAACAGCACCACAAACAGCCGACAGAGATACAGCACAGAAGCAGTGGTTTAAAAAATGCCTGGGGTACATGGGAAGGAGATTTGTTTACTAGTCTCAGAAATGGCTGGAGGAGCAGGGATCCTTGGAAGACTTCTCTAGGAGCAAAGGATCTGGTAGGCACCATTTCCTTCTCCTGCTCCCAAGCAAATTCCCATGACCATCTGCAGGGACCAGTGAAGCATGGATATTCACTACCTAACTGGCTGACATGCACTACCCCCTGTGTGGGTTGTGGATCTGCCCCCTCTGGTGTGCTTTTGCCTGGAACCAACTCAAACCAGACCCACAAACTGGGCAGTGTGCAAGCAGCCCCAGCAAGGGTCAGTGCCACTCCAAAGTGACTCCTGTCCTGGGGAGAGGGAGAGATAACCACACAAGCAATCATACTGAGGCCCCAGCAGTGGGCTGGGTGCAGACAGCTGGTCTGACTGCAGGCCCCACCTGCCAGTGAAAGCATCTCACGGACAACACAGGGAAAGCAGCTTGGTGCTACTGCCTGTCTGGCAAACTGGTTTGATTCAACTCAAGACTGGGTTGGCCCCAGACTGGCCCACAAACATCACCAGGACCAAACACTGCCCAAAATAGCAAGGAGAGTCACTGGGCTCTCCTGGGCTGAAGGAAAAAGTGGCTCAGCCATAACAGCAGGGGACACACAACACACAACACACATGGGAGACCCCCCTGCAGTGCCAGGTTCTGGGAACAGGGGACATTGCACTGCAGGATGCTACAGGAGCTCTTTTTCCACAAGGCCACTAGTTTCCAGAGTGGGAGACATAGCTGACTTTCCAAACACAGAAACAGACACAGAGAGCTAGACAAAATGAGGAGACAGAAGAATGTGTCCCAAATGGAAGAACAGGACAAAACCACAGCAACAAATCTAAGTGAAATGGGGATAAGTAACATGCCTGATAGGGAATTTAAAGTAATGGTCCAAAAGATATTGGACTTGAGAATCTCAGGATCCTGAGATCAAGCCCTGTGTCAGGCTCTGCACTGGGCATGGAACCTACTTAAAATTCTCTCTTTCCTTCGCCCTTTGCCCTTCCACTCATGCTTTCTCTCTCTCAAATAAATGAATAATCCTTAAAAAAAAAAACCCCAAATAACAAGACCCATCTATCTGCTGCCTAGAAGGCTCATTTCAGACCAAAAGTCACCTGCGGATTGAAAGTGAGGGGATGGAGAAACATTTATCATGCACATGGATGTCAAAAGAAAGCCTGGGGGACAATACTTATATCAGACAAAATAGACTATGAAAAAAAGACTATAACAAGAGACAAAGAAGGATATCATATAATCATGAGACAGTCCAACAAGAAGATATAATAATTGTAAATATGTATACACCTGGGCAGTGTGCAAGCAGCACATGGGAGCACCCAAATATATAAAAAGGTTAATAACAAACATAAAGGAACTAACTGAGAGTAATAAAATAAGAGTAGGGGACTTTAACACCCCACTTACATTATGGGCAGGTTATCAAAACAGAAAATCAACAAGGAAATGGTAGCTTTGAATGACACATTGGACTGGTTGGGTTTAATAGATATATCCTGAATATTCCATTCTAAAACAGCAGAATACACATTCTTTTCAAGTGTACACATAACATTCTCCAGAATAGATCACATATTACGCCACAAAACAAATACTGACAAATTCAAAAGATTGTAGCCATATTATGCATCTTTTCTGACCAAAATGCTATAAAACTAGAGATCAACCATAAGAAAAAAAAATCTGGAAAGAACACAAATACATGAAGTTAATAACATTCTACTAAATAATGAATGGGTCAATGAAGAAATTAAGGAGAAAAAAAACAAAGAAAAAAATGAAAATGAAAACACAAAGGTCCAAAAGTTTTGGAATATAGCAAAAGTGTTTCTAAGAAGGAAGTATAAGACAATATAGACCTATCTCAGAAAGCAAGAAAAATTTCAAATAAACAACCTAACCTAACATCTAAAGGAGCTAGAAACAAACAAACAAAAAAACAAAAAAAAACCCAAAACCAAAAGGAAGAAAATAATAAGGATTAGAGTAGAGATAGATGATAAAGTAAAAAAAAAAAAAAACCAGATCAATGAAATCAGGAGTTCGTTCTTTGAAAAGATCAACAAAATCGAAAAATTTTCAGCCAGACACATCAAAAAGAAAGGAGAGAGGATTAAAATAAAATCAGAAGTGAAAGAGGAGAAATAACAATGAATACCACTGAAATACAAAGAATTATTTAAATTCCTAGAAACATATATCCTACCAAAACTGAATCAGGAAGAAACAGAAAATCTGTTCTCCTTGAGGAGAACACAGGCAGCAACATCTTCAACCTCAGCTGCAGCAACTTCTTCCTAGAAACATCGCCAAAACCAAGGGAAGTAAGGGCAAAAATGAACTAGTGGGACTTCCTCAAGATCAAAAGATTTTGCACAGCAAAGGAAACAATCAACAAAACCAAAAGACAACCAACAGAATGGGAGGAGATATTTGCAAATGACATATCAGATAAAGGGCTAGTATCCAAAATCTATAAAGAACTTATCAAACACAACACCCAAAGAACAAATAATCCAATCAAGAAATGGGCAGAAGACATGAATAGACATTTCTGCAAAGAAGACATCCAAATGGCCAACAGACACATGAAAAAGTGCTCAACATCAGTTGGCATCAGGGAAATACAAATCAAAACCACAATGAGATACCACCTCACACCAGTCGAAAGGCTCAAATTAACAAGTCAGGAAATGACAGATGCTGGTGAGGATATGGAGAAAGGGGAAACTTCCTACACTGTTGGTGGGAATGCAAGCTGGTGTAACCACTCTGGAAAACAGCATGGAGTTTCCTCAAAAAGTTGAAAACAGAGCTACCCTACAACCCAGCAATTGCACTGCTGGGTATTGGCCCTAAAGATACAAATGTAGTGATCCAAAGTGGCACATGCACCTGAATGTTTATAGCAGCAACATCCACAATAGCCAAACTATGGAAAGAACCTAGAGTCCATCAACAGATGAATGGATAAAGATGTGGTATAAATAAACAATGGAATACTATGCAGCCATCAAAAGAAATGAAATCTTGCCATTTGCAACATCGTAGATGGAACTAGAGGGCATTATGTTGAGTGAAATAAGTCAATCAGAGAAAGACAATTATCATATGATCTCCCTGATATGGGGAATTTGAGAGGCAGGGCAGGAGGTCATGGGGAGTAAGGGGTAAAAATGAAACAAGATGGGATCAGGAGGAAGACAAACCATAAGAGACTCTTAGTCTCATGAAACAAACAGGGTTTCTGGGGTGTAGGGGGTTAGGGAGTGGGTGGCTAGGTTATGGACATTGGGGAGGGTATGTGCTATGGTGAGTGCTGTGAAGTGTGTAAGCCTGATGATTCACAGACCTGTACCCCAGGGCAAATAATACATTATATGTTAAAAAAAAAAAAAAAAGTCCAAGACCGGATGGCTTCACAGGTAAATTCTACCAAACATTTCAAGATAATTCCTATTCTTCCCAAATTATCCAAAAAATATAAGAGGACGGAAAACTTTCAAATTCATTCTGTGAGGCTAGCATTACCCTGATACCAAAACCAGATAAAGACATTACAGAAAAAGTCTTAATGACTACAGGTCATTAAGTCTGATGAACATAGATGCAAAAATCTTCAAAAAATATTATTAAACAGAACCCAACAATACAGTAAAACAATCATTCACTACAATCAAGTGGGCTTTATTCCTGGGATGCAAGGGTGGTTCAGTATTTGCAAATCAATGTGATATGTTATATCAATAAGAGAAATAATAAAAACTACATGAACATTTTAATAGATGCAGAAAAAGCATATGACAAAGTACAACATCCACTCCTGATAAAAAAATCCTCTGCAAAGTAGGAACATAGGGAACATATCTCAACATAATCAAGGCTATATATGAAAAATTCACAGTGCACATCATACTCAATGGGTAAAACCTAGAGCTTTTCCCCCCAGATCAGGAACAACACAAGGATGTCTACTCTCACAACTTTTATTCAGCATAGTACTAGACATCTTAGCCACAGCAATTAGACATAAAAAGGAAATAAAAGGCATCAAATTCATTAGGAAGTAATAAAACTTTCACTATTTGCAAATGACATGCTACTATACATAGAAAATCCTAAAGACTCCAATGAAAAAATACTTTAGAACTGATAAATGAATTTGGTAATTTGCAGGATACAAAATCAATGTACAGAAATCCCTTGCATTTCTATACACTAATAACAAAGTAGCAGAAAGAGAAATTAAGAAAACAGTCCCACTTGCAATTCCACCAAAAATAATAGAATACCTAGGAATAAACCTAACCAAGGATAAGAAAGACCTGTATTCTGAAAATTATAAAACATTGGTGAAAGATATTGAAGAGGACAAAAACAAATAGTAAGACATTCTATGCTCATGGACTGGAAGAAAAAAATGGTTAAAATGTCCATATTTCCCCAAACAATCTATAGACTGAACACAATCTGCATAAAAACATCAAAAGCATTTTCTATAGAACAAATAATCCTAAAATTCATACCGAATCTCAAAAGACCCAGAAGAGCCAAAGCAATCTTGAAAAAGAAAAACAAAGCTGGAAATACCACAATTCCAGATTTCAAGATATATTATAAAGCTGTAGGAATCAAAACAGTATGGTACTGGCACAAAAATAGACACATAAGTCAATGGAACAGAATAGAGAGCCCAGAAAGAAACCCATGGTGTTAGGGTCAATTAATCTTTGACAAAGGAATCAAGAATATGCAATGGGAAAAAGACAGTCTCTTCAACAAATGGTGTTGGGAAAACCAGACAGGGACATGCAAAAGAATGAAACTGGACCACCTTATTTACATCATACCCAGAAATAAACTCAAAATGGATGAAGAACCTAAATATGAGACCTCAAACCACAGAAATTCTAGAAGAGAGCACGGACAGTAGTTTCTGTGACATCAGCCATAACATCTTTCTAGAGATGTCTCCTGAGGCAAGGGAAACAGAAGGAAAAATGAAGCATTGGGACCACATCAAAATAAAATGTTTCTGCACAGCAAAGGAAACAATAGACAAATCTAAAAGCCTACTGAATTGGAAAAGATATTTGCTAATGACAAATCTGATAATGGGTTAGTATCCAAAATGTATAAAGTCATATAACTAAACACCCCAAAATCAAATAATTCAATTTGAAAACAGGCAGAAGACAAGAACAGACATTTCTCCAAAGAAGACATCCAGATGAACAAAAGACACATGAAAAGATGCTCAAATCACTCATCCTCAGGGAAATTCAAATGAAAACCACAATGAGATACCACCTCACTCCTGTCAGTATGGCTAGAATCAAAATCACACACACAAAAAAACAAGTATTGGCGAGGATATGGAGAAAAAGGAACCCTCATGCACTGTTGATAGGAATGCAAATTGGTGTGGCCACTGTAGAAGATAGTATGGAGATTCCTCAAGAAATTGAAAATAGAAATACCCTAGGACCCAGGAATTGCACTACTGGGTACTTGCCCAAAGAATACAAAAACACTCATTTGAAGGGATATATGCACCCATATGTTTATTAAAGCATTATTTACAACAGCCAAGATATGAAAGCAGCCCAAGTGTCCATCAACAGATGAATGGATAAAGAAGATACCTATCAAAAAAAAAGATACTTATCTATACTTTATAGATATATATATCTATACACACACACAGGAATATTATTCAGCTGTAGAAAAGAATGAAACCTTGCCCTTTGCAACAACATGGATTGATCTAGTGAGTATAATGTTAAGCAAAATAAGGCAGTCAGAGAAAGTAAAATACAATATGATTTCACTCATATGTAGAATTTAAGAAATAAAACAAACAGACAAAAGGAAAAAAGGAGACAAACCAAGAAACAGACTCTTAACTACAGAGAACAAACTGATGGTTACCAGAGGACAGATGGTTGGGGGACGGGTGAAATAGGTGGAAGGGATTAAGAGTACACTTATATTGATGAGCACTAAGTAATATATGGACTTGTTGAAGCATTATAGTAGACACCTGAAATTAACTAACACTGCATGTTAATTGCACATTAAATTTTAAAAAGAAATCCAATCTGAATAGAGAGTTATTCATCCTTTCCATGAGAGGTGAGAAAAAGTTTTTATTATAGGTTATACTTCTTTTAATATAGGTTATACTTGCTTCAAAATAAAAATCAATCAGGAGACACAAGGAGTAGAGAGCAACTTAAATTTAAATATTTAAAAAGAAAGATAAAAAATGTTATATGCATCTGCTTTAAAGGAAGGAGCCTTGAATGAAACAAAATATAAAAATACTTTATAGATTGTATTTCAACTTCACATCATGGTCAATTGAGAAAAAGTCAGAGGTTGAGGCAAAGGAGAGAGAATAAAGAACTAGTATCTGTTGATCTATTTACTAAGCTAGACAAAAATGTTTCCTTTATATCCAAAATTATCAGGCTGGGCAAACCATAATTCCCTAAAGGTTAAGGTTAATTTATTTCACTGGCTGATGTTAAAATGTACCTTTTAAAACCAGCTGATTTTGAACATTGGATACAGTAGATATAAATGTGGCAAGGACCACAACAAACACTACAGTGACACATACCTTCGTATATCTCAAAAGGCTAGAGGGAGCTTGCCAGTGCTCATCTGATGGTTAGTGTGCATTAGAGAGATAAAGGAGGCAAAAAATGTAAACATCATGAGGAGACCACTTTAATCTAGGAATGAAGGTGAAATGTTAGCAAATCAAAGATTTGCTGTGTGGTGGGTGGCCTACAGATAATGTATTCATACTTCAAATGTTTTTTGTTGGAAGTTTGAGCATGGCCATGAACTTGAGGTTGAGAGCAGTTCCCAAGAGAGCCCCAGGTCCTTTCCTTGCACTGCATCAGCTCTCCTAGGAGTTCCAGGAGGACCAGATGCGGGGCCCCATTGGCCAGAGCAGGACTAGTCAGAGGTCATTCACCACCAGGGTCATTCTGTAACCCAGACTCTATGTCCAGGTGGCACCTGAAGGAGGTAGAAATCCTCCCAATGAAATTTCAAGGGGAACCAAGTCCTGTATTGTTCCCAAGTATCTTTCTGTCTCTGTTACCGCCAATCTTACATACCCTTTCAAAATCAACAAGCTGTCTGAAATTACCATCTAGACTTGCTCCATTGTTTTTTAAATTTTTTAGATAATTTATTTTTTTAAAGATTTTTTTATTTATTTGACAGAGATCACAAGTAGGCAGAGAGAGGAGGAGGGAGACCCCCCCACTGAGCAGAGAGCCTGATGTGGGGCTTGATCCCAGAACCCTGGGATCATGACCTGAGCTGAAAGCAGAGGCTTTAACCCACTGAGCCACCAGGCGCCCCTAAATAATTTATCTTTTAATGAAAATTTTAGGTAGTTAACATATAGTGCAATATTGGTTTCTGGAGTGGAATTCAGTGATTCATCACTTACATACAACACCCAGTTCTCATCGTAACAAGTGCCCTCCTTAATACACATCGCCCAGAGAGCCTATCCCCCATCAACCCTCAGTTTGTTCTCTACTGCTAAGAGTCTCTTGGGGCACCAGGGAGGTTCAGTTGGTTAAGCGTCTGCCTTCAGCTCAGGTCATGATCCCAGGGTACTGGGATTGAGTCCTGCATCGGGCTCCCAGCTCAGTGGGGAATCTGCTTCTCCCCCTCCCCCTGCCCCTCCTCTCCACTTGTGCTCTCTCTCTCAAATAAATAAATAAAATCTTTTTTAAAAAATTAAAAAAAAATTTTTTTAATTAAAAAAATTAAAAAAAAAAGATTTGCTTATTCATTTTATTTGACAGACAGAGATCAAAAGTAGGCAGAGAGGCAGGCAGGGGATGGGGTGGGGAAGCAGGCTCTTCAACATGGGTCTCGATCCCAGGATGCCGAGACCATGATCTGAGCTGAAGGCAGAGGCTTTAACCCACTGAGCCACCCAGGCACCCAATAAAATCTTTTTTTTTTTTTTAAAGGGTCTATTATGGCTTGTTTCCCTCTCTCCTTTTTCTCTTTTTGCCCTTTCCATATGTTCATCTGTTGTCTTTCTTA
Source organism: Neogale vison (assembly GCF_020171115.1). Taxonomy (NCBI): domain Eukaryota; kingdom Metazoa; phylum Chordata; class Mammalia; order Carnivora; family Mustelidae; genus Neogale; species Neogale vison. The sequence goes on along the minus strand of NC_058093.1, from coordinate 170,858,301 downwards.
AATTCCATATGTGAGTGAGATCAAGATGGTATTTGTCTTTCTCTGATAGACTTATTTCACTTAGCAAAATACACTCTAGCTCCATCCATTCTGTTGCATATATAAGATTTCATTTTTGATGGCTGAGAAATATTCCATTAACATACACACATGTGCTTGTGCACATACCACATCTTCTTTATCCATTCTTCCGTTGAAGGACATTTGAGGTCTCTCCACAGAGAGCTATTGTTGATAATGCTGTTATAAATACTGGGGTGCATGTTTCTCTTTGAATCTGTATTTTTGTATCCTTTGGGTAAATACCTAATAGTGCATGAGAAGATGCTCAACATCACTGGGCATCAGGGAAATACAAATCAAAACCACAATGAGATACCACCTCACACCAGTCAGAATGGTTCAAATTAACAAGTCAGGAAAGACAGATGTTGATGAGGATGGAGAAAAAGTGGAACCCTCCTACACTGTTGGTGGGAATGCAAGCTGGTGCAACCACTCTGGGAAACAGTGTGGAAGTTCCTCAAAAAATAGAGCTATCCTATGACCCAGCAATTAGACTCACTCCTTTGGGTTAAGGAATCATCCTTCCAGAAAGCTGTGAATAAAATGAGTTTGGTTGTGTTTTTGTTTTTTTTTAAAGATTCTATTTATTTGACACACAGAGAGAGATTACAAGTAGGCAGAGAGAAGGGGGGGAAGCAGGCTCCCCGCTGAGCAGAGAGTCCAATGTGGGGCTCGATCCCAGGACCCCGAGACCATGACCTGAGCTGAAGGCAGAGGCTTAACCCAACGAGCCACCCAGGTGCCTAAAATGAGTTTTTATTTCAAATGAGGAAGAGTAAACATATTAGTATCTGTTCATAGAAGCAAAATGTCTGATTGAGATAGCAGACCAAGAGAGACAGAGGATGAGCTCTGAGGGGAATGGAGGTAGCAGGACAAGTCACACACTTTCCAAGGAGGAAAGGGTGCTGGGGAGGCTGAGAGTACGGGGTACTTACTATCTTGGGGGCAGAATGTGTGTGGCACTGAGAGGTGGCCCTTAGGACACTGAAAGTCAGGAAAAAGTTATAGGGGTGACTGAGAAAAGGTGACTTCAAGGAAAAGAGGAAACGTGGTCATCACTGCGATCAGAGGGTGAGGCCCCAATGAAAACCAGAGCTCCTATGCCATTGTGGCCCAGTGTGGCCCTGCTGCCCAGAAGACCCATGTATGACTGGTGTGACAAGTTCACAGATGCCTGACCTCCTATCAGTCTGGGTCCCAGCAAGGAGCAGAGGGCGTAGTCACACTGGGATAGATGGAAGAAAGTTCAGTGATTTTTAAAGCTGTGCCCCGGGCATAGGACACTACGAGAACAATGTTGGACTGGGAGCTAGCGGCAACGGGGCTCCCTTGCCAGCCTAGCCTGAAGGCACAGGGTGGTGGGGGAGGGCAGTGATTCCCAGGACAGAACTAGAACACTGCTGCCAGACAGAGCAGGACCACCAGGTTCCCCGACATCCCTGTCCTCCCGCCCTCCGATTCCTACCAGCGCTCCCACCGGCCACCCCAACTGGAGGCCAGAGGGAAGCAAGTCCACTAGGCCCTCCCTTTCAGGCTCTGGGACACAGAGCCAGCTGAAGAAGGGTCTGGGTGGGTCTGGAGGTGCAGACCCAAGACACTGCACACTGATGCCCCCAGTGGGCAAAATGGAGCCAACCCGGATATCTCAGGGTGCAGCTGATCACACTTACCAAACCTGTGCAATACAAGTTGGAAATGCCACATCCTGTTTTTGGGAAAACTATAAGGCTCCCTTGAAAACATTTTTATCCCTAAAATACAAATACTTGTTCTCTCTCTCTCTCTCTCAGTCTTCCTGATCCCTCAAGATGCATCATCCTGCTGAGTACAGAGGAATCCCTGCTTCTCTCTGGGGAGGGAACATCATTCCCAGATGATGCCTGCCAGTGGGCAGTAATATCCATCTTTATACCCTTACTCGCCAGTGAGTGTACTGATGTTTGCAATGATAATGAAAGGTAAGAGGCTGGGAGGCAGCTTCCGTTCTCAGTTCTCTTCTCCTTGTAGAAAAACCCAACTTACACATTCATGGCAGTCCTCTTCTGCTCTGAATTATCTCCACTTCCCATGGAAGCCGTTGGTTTGAATTCTGTGACTAAAAACGCTTTTCTTCTTGGACCTTGCCAATTCTAATTCCCAGTGAAGTGCCTCTTTCCTTACTGTGGTTGCTTTCCGTTTTAGGCATGTAATGGTTTCCCTAATATGTCTTTAAATTTTTAAAATATGTATTTATTTGAGAGAGGAGAGAATGCGTATGCGTGTAAAGTGTGTGAGTCACGGGGAGAGGCAGAGGGAAAGAATCCCAAGCAGACTCTCCACTGAGCGCAGAGCCTGACTCGGGGTTCAATCTTATACCCCGAAATCACGACCTGAGCAGAAATCAAGAGTTGGACCCTTAACCAACGGAGTCACCCAGTGCCCCCTTGCCCCCAATATGTTTTTACATTCACCAGGGTACCCTGGACTTTATAAAGGATAAAGCAAGCATAGAGAGCGAGTAGGTAAGCACCATAAAGGGCAATGTATTCGGGAGCTGCTCTCATGCCGGCAGGGGAAATGGTGTGCCCTTGGCATGCATATACCGCAGGAATCCATCCGTACACTGTCCCTGCAGTCCACATCCACTCGACCGCTGTTCAGCAACAGCCTAAGCAGGGCCAGGTTGCCTCTCCTTGCTGCCCAGAAGGCGGCGTTGGCAAGTGGAGTTTCCTTCTGCAGAAGCAAAATGAGACAGGATCTTAAACTTGACATCCGTTAATGTGCTTCTACGCAAAGATATGCCATTCAAAAAGCAGAATTTCCAGATGTGTCGTAGCATGGAAAAGACAGCTCCTCCCGTGACGAAGGACTGTAACATACTTGGCTATGGAACACATTCTATTTTGTACCAGATACGGGAGTGCTGTTACAAAGAGCAGCATTGTTGATAATATAGCACTATTAATACCTCATTTCCCACCAGTGCTCTCACTTTCCTGCCTCTGTGTCTTTGTTCACAGTTTCCTTTTTGCTTGAGAGGAGTTTTCCCCCATCTTTCAAGACTAAGGCTCTGCTTAAATGCTATTTCCTCCCTGAAATGTTCCTAAATCCTTCTTCCCCTTTAAGCGGAGAGAAATCTCTCCCAATTCTGACCTCCCCAAACCACACTTTTTCTAAGCCCTCAGCTTTCTATCTGAGTCCAGCTTTCTGGGTCAAGGCCTCCCCTGCGCCCTTCACCTAATTTTCTTTGCTGGAAACTTGCCAGAGGATTCAGTGAAGAATTAGGAACTCTGGGCAGAAAACACTGTTACGTGTCCTCATACAGATCTTTCTTTCCACTGCTGCCTTATTTTAAAGTTGCAAAGTTAATGTTGGAACCATCCTATGGAAGGAATAGAGCTGGCAAACAGCTCTTCAAAAACCAGAGTGGCAGAGTTGACTGAAGTACAGCTGCCTTTCCTAAAACACAGCAGTTTGGGTCTATAGGGAAGAGTCCACGCCAGGGGAGGGTGGGGGGTAGAGGGGAGGCTCTGGAACCAGACACCTCTGGGTTTCAACCCTAGCCCTGGGCAAGTGACTTGGCCTTGGTGAGTCTTACACCACCTGCCTTGAAGTTTTAGGTAAGGATTAAATGATGTAGGTTAATTGGTGAATACAGTATCCAACACATCATAAATGCTTACAGGTACTAGCTTTTTCCCCTCTGTCTACTTTTCTTTAGAACGTTAGAATCAGTAGGCAAAATTAAATTGAGTATTGGTACTATGAAGAATTTTTCTGGCTTCAGGAAATTTTCTAGCATTCAAATTGTTTAATAAAAGCATGTTTTGGATGGGCTTAAAACACCCATCTCACCCCAACCCCTTTTATGTGCTATTATCTGATAAAGTAGTAAAGTATATACTGATAAAGTAGTAAATTTAGTATCTTACTCACCTATGCTAAGTTAAAAAGAAAACACAACAATGTCACCCACAACAAGGAGCCATCTGATAATAAAATTTTTTTTTCTTTTTTAATTTCTAAGTAATGTTCACACCCAGTGCAGGGCTCAAACTCACAACCTTGAGATCAAGAGTCTCATCTACTCACTGAGCCAGCCAGGCGCCTGTCCACAGAGCCATCTAAAGTGAGAGCATTGTGAGAGCACCATGAAGCGGGTATTTGTTGGTATGAGGATTTCTCTTCTGCAGCCCTTCAGCTCACCCACAATTTACTGCTCTCGTGTGTGCTTGGAGGAGAGCGTGGACAAGTAGGGAGTGCTAAGCACGTTGCAAACATACTTTGAATAGTTTCCTGGCTCAGGTAGGAGGAAAACAAAAATCCCTTCAAATTCCAGATGAACAATGTGCTTTCCCTAAAAGCATAAATGTTATGGTCCTAGTTTTCAGGCCAAATTGCAATGGTGACCTTCACACCCAAGGCCGGGTCCCCTGTACCAGGCTGGGTCCCCCATTACAGCTGTCGGTGATTGGCTGAAGTGATGGCCAGCCAGGTCTGACTTGTATCAGAAATCACGAAACAGGGGTGCCTGGGTGGCTCAGTGAGTTAAAGCCTCTGCCTTCGGCTCGGGTCATGACCCCAGGGTCCTGGGATTGAGCCCCACATCGGGTTCCCTGATCAGCTGGAGGTCTGCTTCTCCCTCTGCCTGCTGCTCCCCCTACTTGTGCATGCACTCTCTCTCTCTTTCTCACTATCAAATAAATAAATAAAGTCTTTAAAAAGGAAAAAACAAACAAACAAAAAAAACAAAAAAAAGAAAGAAAGAAAGAAAGAAAAAAAAGAAATCACGAAACAATGCCCTTTCCATAGGGAGATTGCACAAGGCCAAAATGAAGCCTGGAGGGTAAATGAGGAAGAGAACTTAATTCGTACCAGGAGCAGCTCTGCTGGCTTTTCCTGAAACAGGAAGACTTGAGAGTAATAAATTGTAAATCATTTTTAGTGATTTTGTTGTTTCTCTTTAACCTCAAATTATTTTCAAAAACCTCTGGAAACCACAAGCTTCTATTGTCATAATAATTTCTCTGGCCTTTAGGATAGCCTCAGGGCTTTCTCTCCTGTCAGAGCTAGATTCCTTGGTTTTAGAAACTGAGCTTTGTGAAAAGCCAGACAGATTTCATTCTCCTTCAAGTGTCTGATATACTGGGAGGTGGAGGCAAGGAGAGTTGATTTGGGCTAAGAAAGAGCTGAGTTCGAGTCCTGAGCCTGCTACTTCCTAGCTCTGTGACCCGGGGCATGTTATTTAACTTCTCTCTGTCCCACTAAAATGGGACTAATAATGCCAGGAGTAGTGCCTCTGCCATGTGCTGTTGGAGAGTTAAAGGAAAGAATACATGTCAATTCAGTTTGATGACGAACACTCAAGAAATGCTAGCTATAAACGCACAGTCCTCACAGCTCTTTGAAATTCATTTGCTTGGTCACTGGCCTGTATTAGGGACAGTGGTACTGACCAGGGTTTAGGACAAGGGGTATGAGTCAACCTTGATCTCTGCTCTAATGGCTTTACAGCCCAGTAGGGAAGCAAGTCGTGCCAAAAGGCAGCAGATGTAATCCCAGGTACTAGAGCAGGAATGCGGGTTACTTGTGAGAGCAGAGAATGGCTGAGCCTTTATGAAGGAGGTAGCCAGGAATGGCTTCAAAGAGAAGGAATTCTCGAAAACAGTCTCCAAAGATGAACAGGGAGCTGGGTAAAGAGCATCCCAGGCAGACAAGGCAGTGAATCAAAGACATGGAGGCTCACCCCAGTGTGCTGGGAACTGTCCTTAGCTCAGAACAGCTGGACTGAAGGATGGGAGTGGAGAGAGGTCAAGGGACTGATAGCAGCAGGGCCGGATCCTGAAGGATCCTCTGTGCCGTGCTATGGGGTTTGCCTGGGCACTGGGGAGCCAAGGCAGAGCTCTAAGGCGAGGAGATACTATTGGTTTTGTGTTTTAGGAAGATCCCTATGGCAGCCTCAGGGAGAATGGACTGATGCCTGGAGCCGGACTAAGGTTGGTGTCTATGGGGTTAGGGAACTAGTGTATAGACAGGGCAGGAGAAAATGAGGGCCCAAGCTCAAGCAACAATAGTGGGGTGGGAGAATGAGAGAGACTAGAGAAATTTTAAGGAACCAAACTGAACAGTTTTGGTCTGCGACCGAATATGCAGGAGAAGGTGGCAGGAGGCCCCTGGACTGACCCCTGGGGTTCTGGTTTGAGTGCCTGGTTGAGATGGTGCCATTCCCAAGAGTGGGAAATGCTGTAAGAAGGGCAGGCTTTGGGGGAAAATGATGAGATCAGCTGTGAACCTGCTTTCAGTGCCTAAGGGGCCTTGTGGGGAAATGACTACCATAAACATGGCTAAGCTCTCCTACCACGCTGCTAAGGCGGACACAGTTAGTGGAGGGCAGGTATCTTGCACTAAGACTTACTAAGTGCTTATGTGTACCACTTGGTACGTGCTCTGCACATACTACCTCATTGAACCCCCACCAGAGCTCGGTGAGGTGGGCACTGTCGCTTGCCACTGCTCAGGTGAACTAAGGGAAAGACGACAGGCAGGCTTCGGACCTAGGCCGTCTGGTGCTCGGGGCTGCCCTTTTAGCTATCCCACTGGCCGGCCTCTGGAGGAATTCTGTAGAAAGCAAGGAATAAGGCAGCACTGACCCCGATGGCCTCCTTCCCTGTCTCATTCCAAGTCCCCTGACCTCCCTTCTCTTTGGGGTCGATGCACATCACCTTGGCTCGATAATTTCCAAATCTCCTCTGGCCTGAAACGCATATCATCGTAAGTACTGGCGAGTGAAACAGGGGCAAGCCCTTTAGCCTTTGAAGGGGATGATGCACATGGAAATGCTTTACTATTTAACCTCTTTCTTGGTTTTTCTGATCTCTACAATGAGGCCGGTGAGCCTCGCTCAGGCAGGCTTGTAGGTCTCGACATCAGGAGGACAGCAGCTCCAACCAACACTGACATCTTGCTCTGTACTGGGTGTCCTTCCACTGCTCTGATGCATTAATTCCCAGAACAGCCGCATGACATCGGTGTTTTTTTTTATTCTTTCCGTTCTTTTTTTAAAAGATTTTATGTATTTATTTATTTGAGAGAGACATCAAGAGCACAAGCAGGGGAATGGTTAGAGGGAGAGGGAGAAGCAGGCTCCCCGCTGAGCAGGGAGCCCAACATGGGGCTTGATCCCAGGACCCTGGTTTCATGACCCGAGCTAAAGGCAGACATTTAACCAACTGAGCCATCCATGTACACACATAATCCCATTCTTAAGATGAGGTAATGAGGGGCGCCTGGGTGGCTCAGTGGGTTAAGCCTCTGCCTTCAGCTCAGGTCATGATCCCAGGGTCCTGGGATTGAGTCCTGCATCGGGCTCTCTGCTCAGCGGGGAGCCTGCTTCCCCCGCTCTCTCTCTCTGCCTGCCTCTCTGCCTACTTGTGATCTCTCTCTGTCAAATAAATAAGTAAAATCTTTAAAAAAAAAAAAAAAGATGAGGTAGTGAGGCACAGTAACAAATCACTCAAGGTCATAGAGTTAAGAAGTAATAGAAACGGCATTCAAACTCAACTCCAAGTCGAGTCTGAGGTTTTATATCTTATACCCTGGGAGAAAAACTAAGTGTAAACTTCCACATATGCCATATTTTCTTCTCCTTTTCTCCCCTTTACTGCCAGGATTTTGGCTCATGCTCTGTTCATTATTACACTACCAGCAATTAGTCACAGGAAGGATGGGAAGAAGGAACACAGAAGGGAAATTGTTACTTGTACAGAACTGGAATTCTGTTTAAAAGCTAAGAGGGGGTAGAGATTTTAAACCATCAGTTTAAAAAAGGGTTTAGAATACTGTGGGTTTCGATTGTTAATTCCACCAAGAGAACATTAGTAATGAATTTCTTCGATGTTAGCAGCCACATTAAGTAAGGATAGAATGCAGGACTGAGAAGCCATGAGCAAAAGGACACTTGTGCGATGTCACTGTCTATTCTTTTTACGATTTTAAAATTAATTTGAGAGAGTGAGAGCAGGGGTAGGAGCAGAGGGAGAAGGACAAGCAGACTCTATGCTGAGTGAAGAGCCTGATATGGGGCTTGATCTTAGGACCCTGAGACCATGACCTGAGCCGAAACTAAAAGTCAGATGCTTAATGGCCCAAGCCACCCAGGCACCCTGTCACTGGCTATTTTAACACATTGTCCCCTTCATGCTAAGTACTCGAAATTTTCAGAATGCTTGATAAACATTACAGAAGCCTAAATCCTCTGTTGTATTGTTACACTTCTAACGATGATGGGAAACTGGAGAGAAAAAGTACGTGATTTGCGCCAAGCATTCTACCTTAGAGGTCAGTAGCATTTCCAAACTCAGAACTCGAGACCATGTGGAAGGTCTAAGACATGTATGTCAAGAATAGGCTTATCTATAGAGATAGAAAGTAGAGTAGCAGTTATCTATAGCTGGGATGTTTGGAGTGGGGGATAGAGAGTGATTGCTAATGGGCATGTGATTTATTTGGGAGGGGATGATTAAAATATCCTAAAATTGTGCTGATGGTTGCACAACTCTGAATATACTGAAAACCACTGAAATGAACACTTTCCATGGGTGAGTTATATGGTATGTTTCAATAAAATTTATTTTCCTGTAGTTCAAGTAATTTTAGCTGACTGGTAAACTGAAGCCAATTATGAGATGATTTATGCACTTTCAGAACAAGGATGGAAAATACAAGTCCCCCTACTTTTAGCCCAGCCATGAGCAGCTTCTAACACCAAGGTGAAACATGGTATTGAGACACTCTGTCCTCTCCGGGAAGACGTGCTCAAGAAAGATGCAGGCATTGTTTTATCTCTAGCGATGTTTCCTCTGTGGTGGTGACCTCCTTCACCCCCGTGAAGAGTCTCCTTCCTCATTGTGTTAGGTTTTTGGCAACCTCAGGCCTGAAGAGTAAGTCCTGATACAGTCGTTTACAGAGCCACAAGTTGGTAGACTCAAATCTGTGACCTTTATTCCACAAAAAGGCTCAGACCTGCACTCTGAGTTTGCTTTTACTTTAAAAATAATTCCAAACGTGTCTGTTTTCCCAACCAGAACAGAGGAGAACTTGCCAATTTTGAAAGAGGAAGTTTACTGGAGGAAGACGGCGATTGCTGATAGCTTAATGGAGCAAGGAGGAGCTGCAAAAGGGTCTGCGTGGCTCAGAAGCAAAGAGCTCTACGCGCGGTGACTCTAAGTTATCCATACGAGGCTAACTTGTGACTAGTGATGCCCTGTTGGTCCTCCCACAGACTCGGCCAACCGCTTTGGAGACCCAGGGACGAGGGCCTATGAGACTTTCAGAGTCCTGTGAAAATAAAGTTAATCTATGGCTCTAAAATCAACGTGAATGAATAAAAGAGTTAGAAAATGTACCATCTTTGTCAACTCTATTCACTGCTAAATTCGGTATTCATAAAATATTAATGGCACACGAAAATAATTTGTAGGTCTGATTTTCTCTCTGCACAAGAATGATCATATATGGACACTGCAGAAAAATCATGGGCCAATATAAATTAAATGTTACTCATGGCTAAATTGCTTTAATAGCAATATAATAAACACCCTTCCAAAAATGTACAATAAGAAGTCTATCAGCTTGGGCAGAGGGCACATTTTAATATGCTTGATGGTATGCCTGCTAGGGCTAGTGCAGGCTCTGTCAATGGGCGTGCAACTCTGCTTCCCTTGCCCTCAGGCCTTCCCTGTGTGCTGTGTGGAAGTCCACTTCGTGGAAAATCAACTCCGTGTCCTTAACCTAACACAGTGTCTCCTCTGTCTCCCTGCTCTAAGCTCCAGGTGCCTCCCAGCTGTTGAGGACTAAGCCTTCTCCCACACCAGCCCCAGAGTGGAAAATGCCCTTAGGCTCTCCTCACTTGTTTTGGAGATGCCGCCCTTCCGGTTAAGCATACAAACCTCTGCTCCTTCAGGAGGACTCAGGCCATCCCACCTGCTTCTCCTGTGCCTCACCTCACCTAGTAGCTGTCACGTCCTGGTCATTCTCCCTTCATCACGGCAAACTCTGGCATTTTCCTTCCTACCCACCCCAATTCTGATCTCATCCTGGCCTTCACTTTACAAAACATGGATAAGGTTTGCTCAACCTCACCTCCTTTCCTCTAACCCCAACGGAAGAGAGTTTCCTCTCCACCTGTCTGGGGGAACCCCTATAACGAATGAAGCCATGCTCTCACACTCTGCCTCGCCCCCCTCCTGCATGCTTCCTCACTCAGCTCAGCCATCACCTCCATTGAGCCTCCCTATCATCATTTCAAATACTTATTTATTGAGATTCTGATTTACATACTACAAAATTCACCCTTTTAAAGCATATAATTTGGTGGTTTTTAGTGTGTTCCTAAGGTTGCATTACCATCATGATTCCAGAACATTTTCATCACCTCCTACCTATTAACAATCTCTCTCCATCCTCTGATTCTTCCCTAGCCCCAGGGGACCAAGAATCTGCTTTCTGTCTCTATGGATTTGCTTATTCTGATCATTTCATATAAGTGGCATCATATAATATGTGGCCTTTTGGGTCTGGCTTCTTTTACTCAACATAATGGTATCCAGGTTCACCCACATTATAGCATGTGTCACAGCTTCCTTCTTTTTTATGGTGAATGATATTCTATTGTGTGGATACACCATGGTATAAACTGAAGATTTGTGTCCCTCCTTGCCCCCAAACTCATATGTTGAAGCCCTAGTTTCCAATGTGACAGTATTTGGAGGTGAGTCCTTTAGGGAGGTAATTAGGTTAGATGAGATCAAGAGGGTACTGCCCCCATGACGGAATCAGTGTTCTTCCAAGAAAAGGAACAGACACCAGAGATTTCTTTCTCAATAGGAGGATCCAGTGAGAATGTGGCTGTTACCAAGCCAGGAAGAGATCTCTCACCAGACAGCAAATCTCCAGCACCTTGATCTTGGACTTTCCAGCCTTCAAAACTGTGAGAAATTAAATGCCTGCTGTTCAGGTGCCTGGTTGGCTCAGTCATGAAGTGTCTGCCTTCAGGTCAGGTCATGATCCCGGGGTCCTGGGATCGAGCCCCACATTGGGTTCTCTGCTTGTGTTCCTGCTCTCGCTGTCTCTCTCTCTCTCTCTGTCAAATAAATAAATAAAATCTTAAAAAAAAAAAAAAAGCCTGATGTTTAAGCTACCCACTCTATAGTATTTTGTTATGGCAGCTCAAGCTAATACATACATTTTGTTTATTATCAATGATAAACAAAATGATGGGCATTTGGGTTGCTTCTACTTTTTGGAAATTATGAATAGCAAAATGAATATTTGTGTACAAGTTTTTGTGTAAACATGCATTTTCATTTCTTTTGGGTATATATGCAGGAGGGGAATTGCTGGGTCATATGGTAACTCTACGTTTAACTTTTGGAAGAACAACCAGACTGTTTCCTAAGACGACTGCGTTACTTTATACCCCTACCATGGAGATATGAAGACTTGACTTCCTCTACATTCTTGCCAAGACCTGACACTGTTTTGTTGATTATAGTCATCCTAGTGGGTGTGGAGTGATGTCTAATTATGGTTTTGATGTGCATTTCCCTAATGACTAAAGGCATTGAGCGTCTTTTCAGGTGCTTATTGGCCATTTGTATATTTTCTTGGAAGAAATGTCTGTTCATCTCCTTTGCCCGTTTTTTTTTTGAAGATTTTATTTATTTATTTGACAGAGATCACAAGCAGGCAGAGAGGCAGGCAGAGAGAGAGAGAGGGAGGAAGCAGGCTCCCCGCAGAGCAGACAGCCTGATGCTGGGGCTCAGATCCCAGGACCCTGAGATCAGGACCTGAGCCGAAGGCAGAGGCTTTAACCCACTGGGCCACCCAGGCGCCCCTCCTTTGCCCATTTTTAAATTGGGTTATTCTTTTTATTGTTGAGATATTTGTCATCATTTAAAGATGGTCACGTCTCTACCATTTTAAAGCAAACAAACCCTTGGCTAACTCCAAATCCCTACTGTGGCCACTGTTTCTTGCAGAATTTTTTGAAACAGCTCTAGACCCTGGTGGTTCCTACCCACTCTCTTTTGAAGCTATTGCAATCAAGCTCCTGAAGCCAGCATTTCACTAAAACTGCTCAGAACAAGGTTACCAGTGGCTGTTTGTTACTAAACACAATGGACACTTTTTAATTCCCAGCTTGATTTCTCTGTAGTATTTATCACTGAGTTCCTCCCCAACTTTACCAAAGGATTAGAGATCCTTGGCTTACATATCAGCACACGCTTCTGATTGTTCTCATACATTGCTGGCCGCTCTTCAGTTTTCTAAATGGGCTTCTCTTATTCTGCCCATTCTCAAAGTCTGATCTTCAAGATTTTGTCTTCAGTGCTCTGCTTTCCACTTTTACATGGTCTCACGGGGCAATCACATTCATTCTCACGGGTTTAATTACCACCTAACACTACTCACTCCTATATCTCATCTCTACCTCCTGCCTAGACTATACTCCAGGGTTGACTATACTCCGGGGTTCCCAGTTTGTAGATCTGCCTAATCGACATCTCTTTCTGGACTTCCGTCCATCCTTAAACTTTACATGTCCCAAACCAAACGTTTTATCTTAACCTCTCTAGTGTTCCCTAACTTAAGGAAAAACATCAATTACAAATTTCATGGATTAAAAATTTTTTAAGTCACTCACACTTGTTTATTTCCTTCCATTCCAGACACCTGTTCCCTAGTCCCTACCATTTAACAAGACGACCCCAGCTCTGCCTCCCTTCTTCAAACTGTGGCCAGAGATCTTTCTAACATGCAAATCTCAACATATCAGTCCTCTTTATAGGAGTTACTGTAGGAGATGGAAGCCAGACACATTAGGGTTTCAATGTTAAAACCATTCATTTACTGGCTGCAGGACCGTGATGAGTTACTTAACTTTTCCATGTTTTAGTGTTCTTGCTTTAAGGAAAAAAAAAAAAAAGGCGAGACACACACGAAAGTACCATTTCACGGATCTTCCTGAGGATTCAGAAGGTGCGCCCAGATGCCCTTGGCTCAGAGTCAGGCACATTTTAAGTGCTCAACACATTTTAATTATTTTTATTAGGACCTCTCAATAGAGGCAAATCAAGTACCGTTACTTTCATCCTGAAATGTGAGGATTAAATGGAATGACCTGGAACTCTTAAGACTCCTTTGGACACTGAAGCCAGGTAATCAGCGGCAGCTCCATTCTGCTGGGCACTCAGCTTCAGCGTCCAAAAAGTGCTCTGGAGAGGAGGCGACAGGGGTGCCGCTGGCATTCAGAAAGGAGGACCCAGAATTAGGATTGGTGCCGCAGCCCGGGTCTCTCCCCGGGGCGCGGCCACGGGACTCCGCTGACCTCGGGCTTCCTCCCCGCCCCCGCCCGTTACCCCGGCGACAGTCCCCGCCGCCCCTTCGCTCTGCGGCCGCAAGTACCGAAAGCCTTTCAAGCAAAGCCCACACCGCCAAACCACCAACCACAGGAGCCACACCAGCCCGGTGCCTTCCCTGCGTCCCCCGCCAGCATCCAGGGCGGCGCTCACTCCATCCTGCGGGCCCCGCGGCGCCAGCCACCCCGGGAGCTCCCCAGGTGCGGGCCCGCCGCCGGAGGTCTTCCGCCCGGCCCGGCACTCCCTCCCCGAGCCCGCGGCGCTCACCTTGAAGGACATCCTGCACATGTCCGCGGCCACGCCAGCGAGACCGCGGCGCTTCCGGCCCGGGGCGCCCGGGCGCCCGCCCCAGCCCGCCCTCCCCTCCCCGCAGCGTTCCGCAGTGGGGCGGTCTCCCGAGCCGCGCGCTCCCGCCGCCGCCTCAGACCCGGCCGCGCGGGGAGGGCGGGGGCGGGACCACCGAGGGCGGGGCGGGGCGGAGGCGGGGCCGCCGGGGGCCCTGGGGAGTGGGCCTGCTGTGCGGGGCGCGCGCACGCACCCACCCGCTCCGGCCCGCCGCTCACCTACCCCGCACACGCAGTACTCCGCTGGTGTTTTGCGGGCTCTGCACGCACACAAACACAGCACACTGGTCACACATCCGCAGCCTCACACACACACCAGTGTACGCGCCACGCTGCGCACATTCTCCGCGTTCATCACACAAGCGGTCTACACTGGCGTCCACGCACCGGCCCTCTCCACGCGTTTTACGTTCATCCGCATTGCTGTTACACACACACACACACACACACTCACACAATACTCCCACACTCACATCCGCATATACGCACTACGCACCCGCCCCCCTCCCGCACCTCACACATCTTCCAAAAGAGCGCGGTCTGCATCAGAGGACTCCCAACCATCGGTACAGCACAGATGTTGATGATGCGGATGGAACGGGAGGAAAAAATTCACCCATCCTCCCTCCACCCTTCCAAATAGTTATTTTCATTTTTATTTTAGTCGTTTTAGGTTTTCTTTTCTTTCTCTTCCTTTTATTTTCTAATAATGTATTTTTGTTTTGTTTTGTTTGTTACGTTTTCCTCCTGGGAAAGTGCTGGGAAACAAGTTTTTTGACTGAAAGGGTGATATGTGGTATTTTCCTTTTCAAAGGTGGAGGGCAAAATTGGGGATGTTACTCAAGGCCATCCCACTAGGATTACACCAGCCGCCTCCCACTTATGACCTTTTGCCTCAAAGCTGGAAAAGCTCAGGAGCTGTTCCCTCCCTCCTTATGCATATCGCCTTATTGCTCGCCCAGGGATGGTTTGGGGTAAGTAAAAGTGGGAGAATCGCATTTTTTAAGTTAAAAATATATTGTTTTTAAAGTATAAAAAGGCAATAATAGCCTTTTTAGAGAATTCAAATACTAAAGTAAAAGTAGACGTCTCATACGCTCATACTATAAGAATCTACTCATTTTCTGCTCACCTTTCCGTGCCTCTTTCCTTCTTCTCAGTTGAACTGATAATGAATACTTATTTCAAAAGTAGAAAAAATAAAACAACAAAAGTTCAGGATGAAATCAGAATGTTTATCTGTTGTAGATAAATCATATTACTTTGTTCTTAATTTGTTTTAAAGATTTTATTTATTTTTTTGAGAGAGAGAGAAAGAGTGCACAGGCAAGGGGTAGGGGCAGAGGGAGAAGGAGAGGCAGAGAATCTTAAGCAGACTGTGCTGAGCATGGAGGCCAGTGTGGGGCTCCAACCCACCATCCTGAGATCATGACCTGAGCTGAAACCAGAAGTCGGCTGCTTAACCAACTGAGCTACCCAGGCTCCCCGCTTTGTCTTTAATTTTAAAATAAGAACTTTCCAAAATTTGGTAGAGAATTTCAAGTTTTAAATCAAGAAAGACTTGAAACTTTTCCCTGCCTTTGGTGTTAATGGATGAGACAGTTTTGACATTGCCATGCAACATTATTAGATAAGATTGAGCACAGGAGGTTTTGCTTTAAGAGTTTTGTTAAGCAAAAGGAGGGAAGAGAATATATTTTGAGTGCTGTCTGTGGGGTAGGTATTATGCCCATTGCACAGCCTAAAAACTAAGGTTCTGAGAGATGAAGGTATTTGCTAATGAACGATGGTGCTAGACCTTTAATGAAGTTCATCTGGCTCCAAAGCCTGTTTCCTTTTCACTGCCACACTTGTTGCTCGAAGTTGGTTTTGGCAGTGAGTCCCAGCCAGGCTGCTGATGGGATTCTTGTCAAAGTCACAGGAAAGAATGTGCCTGTAGATCAGCCACACACCTGGCTAAGTCCGTTTCACAATAAAGACTCCAAATAGAACAGCACCCTCATTTCTTTTTTAGATTTATTTATTTATTTATTTGTCAGACAGAGATCACAAGTAGGCAGAGAGGCAGGCAGAGAGAGAGGGGGAAGCAGGCTCCCTGCTTAGCAGAGAGCCCAATGCGGGGCTCGATCCCAGGACCCTGGGATCATGACCCGAGCTGAAGGCAGAGGCTTTAACCCACTGAGCCACCCAGGTGCCCCAGAACAGCACCCTCATAATCGTCATCAGGCGACTCCATCTACAGAGACTCTCTCCCAAAACCTAACAGGCCTAACACATGAAATTAAATCCCCATGACCCTGTTCTCTCTATCCAAATAATTTCTCACGACCCACCAGAGTGTCTCCATACTTGTCAGAGCGTCTCTTTGTCATCACCCTCCCTCCCATCCATATGGCTCTCATCTCTCCCCCCTCTTCTGTCTGCCCTAACTCAGACCCTGGCCCTCCCAGGGGTTGCTCCCAGCTCAAGCCCCCCTCCGGCGCCCCGCAGCCATCTCTCTCCCAGCTTTGCTGAGCTCCTGCTTCCGTAGCCTTGGGTGTTGCTCTAGACCCCACTTGGGTTCTTTTTGACTCCTCCAGCAGAGTTGAAATTCTTCAAAGCAGACCCTGGTCTTCTACTGTATCTTTTTATTTTCTTCAGGGGATAGTTCACAGCTGGAGATATGGTCGGTGGCCAACGTTTAGGAACTGTTCAATAGAAGAGTCAAGGGATTGGGTTCTCCATATCTCCATGCTCAGAAATATGCCCAGACATCAGTGTTCATCTCCGATGAGGCCATATTTGTTGTCACTATCTGCTCATACCAGCGCAGACTGTCCTGCATTTGCTCCTGATGGGATACGTCCCAGTTTATGCTCCAGCAGAACTTGCTCTAGACAACACTGTGACATAGGTCAGACTGGTTCTCCTGAGCCCTCTCCCTCCTCTGTTTTGTGATCAGGCCTCTTCACCCCCACGAAGAGTCAGCTCTGGACAACTTGCCTTCTCTGCATTCCCTGTGTGCCTCCCCCAACCACATCTCCCAGCTGGTTAGCTCAGTCTCATCTCTTGGGATTTACAATAGACGAGGCTTCATGCAATCTACAGTGTAGCAACACAGCATTGAATAATCTGCCCTGGCATCCGTGGTTCCTTTCCTTTCCCCTAGCTGAACACTAATTTTGCTCAGGCATCTACCAGATTCCACCTTAGGTTGTACTTCAGGGGGGCCCAGTCCCCTTTGCTGTCCAAAGCTTTCTGATCTAGGCTGGTGGTAGTATCTGGATTAGGTGTAGGCATGTGACAAATCCTGACCTCTGAGACTGAGAGGAGGTGTGCTGGGGGCTTCTAAGAAAGGTTTTCTTACTTCTAAGAGAGAGATCCTGGAGAAGGTCCTCTCTTCCTTGGGACACTCTCCTGCATGGATATGATGCCTAGAATGCTGCAGCCACCTTGTGACCATGAGGGGAGCTATTCCCTGAGGGTGGCAGGACAAAGAGCTGGTGTCACCAAGGTCTGTGTTGACAAATGGGGGCTGCCCTGTCCCTGGACTTCTCACTGTGCAAGGCACTTTCTTTTGTTGTTGTTGTTTTGGTTTTTTTGTGGGGGAGGTTTTGAGTCATCAATATGTTTTTATTAGTCTCACCCATGGCATATATATCATATTACATATGTGCATTGATCATATCTATGCCTTTGTGCTATATATTTATGCACAATATATTTAGTCCTTATTCTGAAATGTAAAATATAAATGAAAAACATTTAATATTATATTCTGGAAAATCATTATAAGTAAATGTAAGCATCTGATTACATCATTATGTCATGTAGTATAGACATGCCTGTGTACCTATATATTGTTTTTTGTTTGTTTGTTTTTAGGTTTGTAAGCCACTTTCTGTTGCAAGTATTCTGATATAGAGTGAGAATGGAAACAAGGGATGGGGACACAAGGGGGCAAGAACGTTTCCCACATTGATCTGTGCTCATTATGTGCTAGCATTTTGAATGTGTCATTGATTTTATTTCTATTCCAACCTCCTTTGAAATTTATTATTGATGATGAAATTGAGACTCAGAGTGGATGCCGAACTTGTTCATGATTACAAGGAATGGAAGTATGGAAAGTGATATTTGAACCCAGGTAAAGGGAGTAGAACTTCTCTCTCCATCATGCTGTTTTACTGCGTTTGTACACAAATGTTTGAGTAAATGTCAGAATGAAGTTTCTGGTGCTGCATTTTGCAACCTTAAGGTTATAGATAATATCCCTCAAAATAAAAGAATTGCTGACAGGGTGCTCTGAGAAGGGACAGGGGCACTGTATACAAGTGATACACATAGATTTTTTTTTAAAGATTTTATTTATTTATTTATTTGACAGAGAGATCACAAGTAGGCAGAGAGGCGGGCAGAGAGAGAGAGAGGAGGAAGCAGGCTCCCTGCTGAGCAGAGAGCCTGATGTGGGGCTCGATCCCAGGACCCTGGGATCATGACCTGAGCTGAAGGCAGAGGCCTAACCCACTGAGCCACCCAGGTACCCTAATATCGCTGCCTTTCACAGGCAATATCCCAACCTATAACTAAATCTTAAATGATGTATATAGATTTTGATTATTGCCTTTGATAGGCAATATCCTTACCTGTCTACTCAATAAATATTCTTAAGGTGGAAGTTTTAGCTAGTCAAATTTTTTCCCAATTACCAGCCCAGAATACAAAAAGGAGGGAGAATAGGAGAAGAAAACAATGACCCATAATACAGTTTCCCAGAGTTATCAGAGGTTAGATACACCCCTGATCTTTTCTTAAGCATGTAGTAACATAACTGGAAGTAAGCGTGCTTGCATTTATTATTATTATTATTATTAAACATGATCATGTGAGCATTTTCCTCTGGCATTAAAAATTCTTAGAAAATTTTACATTTAAAATTAGCTATACTGTAATTTATTTAGCATTTCTCCTATTACAACACCTTTTGGTTCTTTTTCCTATTATAAGACCTTTCTCTTAGTATAAGTTCCTTTTAGTTTTTGTGATTAAAAATAGTGCTAATAATTATTTGATATCTAAATTTTATCCACATTTCTTATTATTTCCTTAGGATACATTTCTGGGATTCCAGAGTCATAGCATATGAAATAATTGTGAAAACTGCTAATTCCTAAGCACAAATTGCTTTTCAGAAATGCCATGCCAATTTTATACTTCCATCAGAATGATTAAATTATTTGAGATTTTTCTCAAAACTCCCAGTGATTCTCTGTAAGCAGACTTTGTAGCCACTAAGCTTCCTATATATCTGTTTGCTGTTTATAACACCGCCAGATATTGAATAAAACAAGGTATTAATAAAATAAGAAATTTTAAAATGGGAAGGAGAAAATTGAAAATGGGAAAGATAACAGAAAGCCAGGAATGAGAGAAAACATAAAAAGGGAAGCAGGAAGGACACACACTTGGCTCTAAGCTTTTTAGCAACCAATGCTGAAGAGGGATAGGATCATTTTTGTGATTCTTCAGTGTCCATAAGATCAAAACTCTCCACTTGCATGACAGAAGGCCAGCTATTGCAGAGAAAAGTGAAACCTATAGAACAATGCACAGTTTCCTCAATAATTTTTTTCCTTCAAATTTTTATTTAAATTCTAGTTATTTAACAAATGGTGCAGTATTGGTTTCAAGGAGTAGAACTCAGTGATTTGTCACTTACATATAAGAACCAGAGCTCATCGGGGCGCCTGGGTGGCTCAGTGGGTTAAGCCGCTGCCTTCGGCTCAGGTCATGATCTCAGAGTCCTGGGATCGAGTCCCGCATCAGGTTCTCTGCTCAGCAGGGAGCCTGCTTCCCCCTCTCTCTCTCTGCCTGCCTCTCTGCCTACTTGTGATTTCTCTCTGTCAAATAAATAAATAAAATTAAAAAAAAAAAAAAAAGAACCAGAGCTCATCACAACAAGTGTCCTCTTTTATACCCATCAGCCATCTTGCCCTCCCCCCGCCCACCTCTGTCCATCAGCCCTCTGTTTGTTCTCTATCTTCAAGAGTCTCTTATGGTTTGTTTCCCTCTCTCTCTCTCTTTTTCTCCATTCTTCCTATGTTCATCTGTTTTGTGTCTTAAATTCTGTATGTGAGTCAAATCATATGGTATTTGTCTTTCTCTGTCTGATTTGTTTTGCTTAGTATAATACACTCCAGCTCCATCCACATCATCGCATATGGCAGGATTTCATCCTTTTTGATGCCTGAGTAATATTCCATTGTGCATATGTACCACATCCTCCTTATCTATTCATCAGTCGATGGACATTTAGGCTCTTTCCATAGTTTGGCTTTTGTTGATAATGCTGTGTAAACACAGGGGTGCATAAATCCTTTCAAATCTGCATTTTTGTATCCTTGGGGCAAATACCTAGTAGTGCAATTGCCAGATCATAGGGTAGTTCTATTTTTAACTTTCTGTTCCTCAATAACATCTTAATGACAAGTGCATCAGTGAATTTCATGGAGCTGTTTTGGGGACAGTCCTTTATATAAACTGACAACCTAACGTCAAAGGACTTCAGGAAACCTCAACATAGTGCAGTTTATGGACTGCATCTGCTGGGCTGGCTTCCAGGAGGATGGGTGCACTCCTGACCCTTGGGTGGTCCTGCCTAACTACTGTTCTCCTTGAGTCATCAAGTGACTCAGTTTGAGGCTTATTCTCCTGCGGGTACCTGGGATGGAGTTAGCTTAAGTGTGAGGTTAAATCATGTAAACAACAGTAGAACAAGGAGTTAGAACTCTCTGCTTATAATAGTTCTGAAGCCTGACATGAACTTAAATACCCTCACATCCAGGAGATAGATAGAGCACAGGAAGAACACATAGCAGGATGCTACTGAGCCCTGGTAGGCAGAGTGCTTGACCATGGACATCAAGTGGCCACATGGCCGGAACTTTCCATCCTGAACTAGGTTCTGTCCTAAGGTTGGTGGGCCCAGAAACGATCTACCATGAGAAGGGAGTGACCTATCTGGGGTCAAGCCTGAGCAGGATCAGAGGACACAAGCAAACCTGCACGAGCAGGTCACCAGCACCTCTCTTTCAGTTCACACTTGCTGTTTGTGGCAAGCCCTTAGGACAATGTGATAGAGAAGGGAAAAGCTAGCGCTTGGTTAGTGGCTTGCCTGTTGCAATGCGGGGGGATAGATACCAGTGTAAGCTGAAACTGGATGGTGGCTACACAATAGTCCCACTTAGGACTTGATGGTGGCTGGAAAAACAGAACTTCAGGTGGAAGACGTGGTCTTCCACTTTGTATAGAAAGAAGTGGCCCAAGGTTAGACTATACATGACTCATGGGCAGAGGGCAGTGGCTTGACCTGTGCTCAGAACTGAGGAAGGAGTTAGACTGGAAAATGTGGGAGAAAGAGCTCTGGGGTAGAGGTCTGTGGATGAACATATTGGAGTAGGCAGAAATGTGAAGAGTTTTGTGTTACATGCTAATTCTCAGTGAAGAGAACTCACCATAAAAGAGGCACTAAATGACCAAATAGACAAAATGACTGAACCAGTTGACATCAACCATCCTCTATCATTGGCCTCCCCAGTGCTGGCATGATGAGCACATGTGTCTAGAGGCATCAGGTGAGAAGATGAGTCACCATCCTGACAGTGATCAAGGTAATTGACCTTGATTATCGGGAGGAGGGAGGCATTATTATGTCATGGGACAGAGGGAATATTTGTAGAAACCAGGTACTGCTCATAGTTGGCCTTATGAATTTTATATTCCTGAACTTTTTCTTATGAACCCTAGGAAGGGAAGAGCAGAACTACTCCAAGACACAAGTACACAATTTTTGTCCCAAAGCATTCAAGTGGGATGTGCCTAAGACCATGATGCCTGTCTTGAACTTGAGCTGGATGTGTTTCAGAGAAGACCAAGGGAAACTAAAATGACATCATCAGTAGTGACAACAGCAAAAACTAACCTGCCAAACCTGGTGCATTGTTACTCTAAATTGAATGACACTTATAACAGAACCCATTAGTTTGTCTTATTTGACATGGAGCCTAGGGGAAGGAAAATAAATAGAAAGAAGTATAAAATGTTACTAGGCATGTCTTAAAAGCATAATGTATAGATGACTAACATCCATCAAAATAAATCCACTCACCCTTGTATTCCTAGAACCTTTCATGATTTCTGGCACATACTACGTGATACTAATGATTGGTAAGAGCAGGAGTTTGGATCTCCTACTAACTTCCTAATCCTGGTAAAGTTTTTGGGTTGAGCTGTAAGAAATTGCCAATTTTCCAGGTCAAAATCATGAAATTGCCATTTAGCACATCAAATTTGGCAAATACCAGCAGTTTTGTATGCTTTACCCTAATGCTAATTTCTCTACACTTTGGTTTCCTCATCTGTAAAATGGAGATAATAATACAATCTTCCTTATTGGATTGTTGTGATGATTAAATTAATGCATATAAAACATGTAGCACTGGGCCCATTAAGTTCTAGGTGCTATTATTGATATTACTATGACTATGTCAAAAGTATTAGTTGAGGGCACCTGGGTGGCTCAGTGGGTTAAGCCGCTGCCTTCAGCTCCGGTCATGATCTCAGGATCCTGAGATTGAGTCCCACATCAGGCTCTCTCCTTGGTGGGGAGCCCGCTTCCTCCTCTCTCTCTCTCTCTCTCTGCCTGCCTCTCTGCTACTTGTGATCTCTCTCTATCAAATAAATAAATAAAAATAAAATCTTAAAAAGTACATTAGTTGAATGAATCAGTGAATGTGTGAATGGAAAATAATCTAAAATCAAGGCCATTTTTCAGTCTACTGAATGGGAGAACATTTTTGCAAGTCATGTATCTGATAAAAGGCTAATATCCAAAGTATATAAAGAACTCATACAACTGAAAATAAAAACCAAACAATCTGATTAAAAAATGGACAGAAGAGGGAAGCCTGGGTGGCTCAGTCAGTTAAGTGGCTGCCTTCGGCTCAGGTCATGATCCCAGGGTCCTGGGACCAAGTCCCAAATTGGGCTCCTTGCTCAGGAGAGCCTGCTTCTTCTTCTCCCTCTGCCCCTCCACACCCTCATCAACTCATGCGTGCTCTCTCTCTCTCACTTACTCTCTATCTCAAATAAATAAATAAAATTTTAAAAAAAATAAAAAATGGGCAGAAGATCTGAATAGACATTTTTCCAAAGAAGACATAGAGCTGGCCAACAGGTACATGAAAAGATGCTCAACATCATTAATCATCAGGGAAATGCAGGTCAAAACCATGATGAGATGTCACCTCACACCCCGTAGAATGGCTGGTATCAAAATGATAAGAAATAATAACTGTTAGTGAGGATGTGGGAAAAAAAAACAAAACGTTGTGCACTTTTGGTGGGAATGTAAATTTGAGAAACCACTGTGAAAAACAATACGGAGGTTTGTCAAAAAATTTAAAATAGAACTACCATATGATCTGGCAATTGCACTTCTGGTATTCATCTGAAGGAAATCAAAACACTAAGTTGGAAACATACATGTGCACCCTGTTTATTGCAGCATTATTTATGATAGCCAAGACATGGAGATCTCCTAAATATCCATCAGCAGGTGAATGGACAAAGAACATATCACACACATGTACACACACACGCTGGAATATTACTTACCCATAAAGAAGAATGAAATCTTGCCATTTGTGTCAACATGAATGAAGCTTGAGGGGATTATTCTCAGTGAAATAAATCAGACAGGGTAAGATAAATACGTATGACCTCACTTATATGTGAAATCTAAAAGCCAACCAACCCAAACCAAACTAAAACCAAGCTCATAGATATATAGATTGGTGGTTGCCAGCAGCTCGGGCGGGTAAAATGGGTGAAGTGGTCCAAAAGGTACAGATTTCCAGTTGTAAAATGAATAAGTCATGGGGATGTAATGTACTGTGTGATGGCTCTAGTTCATAACACTGTACTGCATATTTGGAAGTAGCTAGGAGTAGATCTTCAAAGTTCTCATCAGGAGAAAAAAGATTTGTAACTATGTAAGGTGATGGGTATCAACTGAACTAGTGTGGTAATCATTTTGCAATCTATGCAAATATTGATTCATAACATTGAACACCTGAAATTAATATAAGATTATGTCAATATTATCTTAATTTAAAAAAGGGAAAAAATTAATGCCATTCTTACTCTGATGAAAATAATTTTAAAAATGTTTAGTCTGGGGGTGCCTGGGTGGCTTAATCAGTTAAATGATGGACTCTTGATTTCAGCTAAGGTTGTGATCTCAGGGTTGTGAAACCGAGCCCTGCGTTGGGCTCTGGGCTTAGCTTGGTCTTGCTCTCCCTCTCCCTTTGTTCCTCTCCCTCCTTACTCATTCTCTCTCTCTTTCTCTCTCTCCCCCTCTAAAATGAGTAAATAAATCTTTAAAAAAAATGTTGACTCTGATATTGAAGGATGCCAGGGGTGCTGTTGGTAGGCTGTATCTACGTCGCAGGGTCTTTTCAATGTATTTAACATAATGTAGATACTTCTGTTGATTAAGCTATATTTCCTCTGAATCCATTTCTTAAGAGATTCCGCCTTTGACAATCTATTTTTCTTTATGGTATTTTCTTTTCTTTTCTTTCTTTCTTTTTTTTTTTTTTTTTCTGTCAGAGAGAGTGAGCACAGGCAGACAGAGTGGCAGGCAGAGGCAGAGGGAGAAGCAGGCTCCCTGCCGAGCAAGGAGCCCGATGTGGGACTCGATCCCAGGACGCTGGGATCATGACCTGAGCTGAAGGCAGCTGCTTAACCATCTGAGCCACCCAGGCGTCCCTTCTTTATGGTATTTTCTGAAAAGAATGTTGTTTGGGATCTCATTTGCTAACATTTTTCTAGTGTTTATTGACGAATTAATAAAGTTGTGCCCTGCGTTGTTTCCAAAGCACTCTTTCTCTCCTCCCGCGTGGGGCATCTGAATGTTGCCTTAGGTCGAGTGGTGCTTGGAGTCCTGGTCCTGGCTTGTCTTTGCATGAAGATTCTACTGTACCTCTTTTCCCCAGAGAGAGGAGAGCCACGCTGACATAGAGGAACTTCACAAAATGGCCCCACTTTCCCCCGAGAAGCTGAGAGCCACCCAGGCCGTTTTTATACTTTGCTTTTTGGTACACTCTCACATCTTTGCATTTATTATTCATCATAGTGACATCACAGAATGTTAGGTTTCCCTCCCATCCACGATAGGGTTTGATGATGCTTTCCTGGGGGCCAGTTGCCTTTGGCAGAGTTCCATCAAATACTTGCAGTTAGTTGCATGAGCTAAAATTCATGGTGAACCGTGAGCTCTACAAGGCAGGGAGCCTCCTCTGTGACCCAGTGGACTAAACCCTGTGGTGGAAAGGCCAGCCCCGCAGCTCTCACCCCCTAGCCAGATGCCTAGATTTTTGTCTGAAGTGTTTGGTTTTCATTTGGAGGCTTAGCATGCTTGTGTAACTCTCCCACGTCCCTCGGAGTCTAACATTTATTTAAAGACAGTCAGGTTAATAATTGGAAAGTACCCTCTCACTGATCTGGCCCTGGGGGATAAAAGCTTTTATTATGGATGCACCCAGAAGAAATGCATCCTAACTGGAATTGTTTTTAGCATTCCACTGGGGTTGTGGAGAGGTTGCATGAGAGCGTTGTCTTTTAATGTACCTTTGCTGACTCCTTACGTTTTCTTATCCACTTGCTAAACCCATAAAGGGCAAAAGTGTAGCAGACACATACGCACAGACTTAGTTTCAAATTATTTGCAAAGTTGGCACTTGTTTCGCTTAATCTTTAATTGCACCAAAGCCATTTTAGAGAAGCCCAACAAAGCTGGGTTCAGTCCGTAGGGAAAATGGACTAGAGAACTCCCATGCTATGGACAGTCTATCCCAGCCTTACACGGGAGCGAGACTGGACTTCAAGTTTAATTTGGTTTGCAGAGGAAACAGATTCCCTCCCTCCATGGTTGAAAATGCAGAATATAATGTCTTTTATTCACATTTGGCTTTGGAGGCCCTTGTTTGGCCATTAGATGTCATGTGCCCAACTGTGTCTTAAAAATGGTGCAACTCTCAAGTGTGGCAGGAAGTTCATTATTTTGGCGAGGGTTCCTTGGTGGGCTTCTTACAGCTGAGAGGCAGGATGGCTTATAGGAAATTCAGTGAGACTGAGCGTGAGAGCAGGAGCCACACGGAATCAGAAACTGTGTTTGTCTCATTCTTTTCCCAGTCCAATGCCACATCCACCCCCTAGCACATAGTAGGTACTCACTGAATACTTTTGGATGAATGAATGAATCAATGGTCACAGATTATCTGAGGAACTACAGGCTTCTCAGATATAGAACCAAAGATTCTAGTATTCTTTTTTCTCATGAGATTTGGAGTTAATGGAACCTAAGGCACGTGCTTCTAGTTTATAAAGGAGGCCATTGGACCAGGAACAATCAAGGACAATAAAGGACATTACCTTATTGTCCCATGATGGCCAGCATCATGGCTTCACCAAAAGCAGAGCCTTCCTACCCACTCCCCAAAGACCTCTCATCACTGGGCCCTACATGGGGCTGGAAGGAGCGTGAAGGTCCTAAAAATTACTGCTAAGGGTCTGTGACTCCATTTGTATGTGTGCTTGTATGTATTTTACACCAGTTGGTGCTCCTTGTGTGTATATGTGTGAGGTGTGTGTGTGTGTGTGCGGGTGGGGGGTGGTTCTGGAATTATGATGTTGAATGAGGGACCTTGTCCTTGTACACAGGGTGTCCTCTCCCACTTCCAGCTCCCCAAGAGGTGCAGCTCAAGCTGAGCTTAGATCACAGCCCTTCACTGGACACTGTCAGGTTTGGTGCATTCTGTGCAAGTGTAGGATTCGTAGTTCCCACAACAAACGAAACAAGGCTGAAGAAGGAACCACAAGCAGAAAGTAGAAGGGTATAGGGGTGAAATCCACGTGATTTCTAAAAAGAGAAATGTAAGCAAATTTGCTGGGAAGAGTCACAATCAAGCACGATTTCTAGTCAAAGTGGTTCTTAGACATCTGTCTTTCATCTGGTACCAACATTCTAATACCACGGTGATGTGCCCGGCCCGGGATGGGATCAATGCCCTGAGCTGTTCCATAGTAAGTCCTGTTAGAGCTGGGCTCCGCAGGTGGCCCAAGGGCCAGTCCACTCTGGCTTATTCCTTGGGCTAGTCAGGCTCAGTGAGGGGGAAGGGATCCAGGGAGCTCTCGACAGAAAACAAAGAAGCCTAGAGGCTGGTGCAGTGTCCTGCAGGGCTAGGGGCAGACAGTAGGCGGTAGGCAAGGTAGACCAGCTAACCAGAGGATCTTAGGGCACTGAGAGCTTCTACATTAAGTCCTGACAAGGCCCTCCAAGA
Organism: Neogale vison; assembly: GCF_020171115.1. NCBI lineage: Eukaryota > Metazoa > Chordata > Mammalia > Carnivora > Mustelidae > Neogale > Neogale vison. The sequence goes on along the minus strand of NC_058093.1, from coordinate 170,831,109 downwards.
CCCTGGGGCTCTGGCAAGGCAAAAATTGTGCAGCAGGTAGAAGCAGAAATTCAATTGCTAAGGACTTAGCAAGGACTTAGCAAGAGCAAGGAAGGTTTCCACGTTCTGAGAAACCAGAATCCCAGGGAGGACCCTGGACAGAAATTCAGACAAGACTATTAGTAAAGACTATTTCTAAAATGGGGCATAAAAATAACAATAGCTTGCTAAATTAGAAGCACACTACAAGCTGGCATTGTATTAGACCCTTTGTAATGATGACTTCATCCAATATGCACAAAGCTCATGCCAAGGGTATGATGAAGATGAAGAAACTGAGACTGAGAGGAGTTACAAAGTCACAGGGTCACAGAAGGTAGTAGACGGGGCAGCTGGGACTTAACCCCATGTCTGTAACTCTATGGCCTATGGGTTTAACGCGGGTACACTGCATGGTGGAAGCATGGTCAGGGAGCAGGGACAAGGTGAAGGACAATGATATTGAGCACTAGCTGGGGCTCAGTCCAGCCCTACAGCAGACATGCGCACATACATTGTGTCCTTTAACCTTCATGGTGTCCTTGTCCTCATTTCCTTTTTTGTTTTCCAGATGAGGGATCCAAACACATAGAGACGAAATGGCTGGCCTAAAACCACACAGGAAAAAGGCAATAGCCCAGTTAATGGGACTGCATGTCAGAGCAAAGCCAGGAGCAAGACTGCCCTGAGGCTGACGGGCCACGGGGAAGGAATTCAGGATGTAATTCCTGCTACACATTCAGGCCTCCTTAATCCGAAGGCTGGGCTCCTAAAGGTTCTCTAGGGTAGAGAGCAATTGTGAACCTACATGACTGTCAGGAGTCTGACTTCCTGTTCTAAGTGTAAGGAGTGGGTTTCACCTGATATAACCCAATGATGCAGTTCGTCTCCAAAATGAATGAATCATGGATTTAGTCCTTACGTTGAGTTCAACACCTTACACGCATCTCCCTGCTCAAAGCCAGCTAAATCAGTAGGTGCTATTACAGATTAAGTGAAAGCTAATTTTAACTCCAGCTATGTGTCATTTCTTTTGAGTTCTCTAAACCTGGGCGCAATTATTACTCAGACGAAGCGAAGAGAATTAGGCAGGTTATTTCATGCCCTTTTAAAAAAGACTATGGAACTTTGACTCTTTATATTTTTTTATGTACAGTTGAGTGAACAGTAAAGACAACATAATGTTGGAGAACCAGAGGTTTAGAAATTATCCATCAAGGGATACCTGGGTGGCTTAGTGGATTAAAGCCTCTGCCTTAAGCTCAGGTCATGATCCCAGGGTTCTGGAATGGAACCTTGCATCGGGCTCTCTGCTCAGGGGGGAGCCTGCTTCCCTTCCTCTCTCTCTACCTGCCTCTCTGCCTACTTGTGATCTCTGTCAAATAAATAAACAAAATCTTAAAAAAAAAAAATTACCCATCAAGTAACAATCAGCCAATCAACAAATGTTTTTTGACTGCCCACTCTGGGTCCTGCCCTGTTTTAGGCGTTAGGCTGAGAGGTCATTTAGAGAGGTCATTTAGACTAGTGCCTCTTTAACTATCTGTGAAGAAAGACCATTAAAAAAAATTCTAATCCATTGTTGACCAATATTTCATAATGTACAATGAAACTGGGTTATGAGAAAAATGATCACATAGTTGGAAGTCATGGCAATATCAAATTGCTAAAAAGTTTATAAACATTCTGAATTTTTGTACTTTTTTCATTACAAACAGTTTGTGGACTGGCACTGGTCCACACACCACACTTCGAGTAACACTGGTTTAAACAAGGCTTGACTACTCTGAAGCCATCTCAACAACTGAAAAACTAGTTTTTGCTGCTGTTTCTTTCCATTTTTTTCTTTTTGCTTATCATGTTAGTGGAATATCCAATGCTTGATGACGATTTTTAAAGAAACTCTGTTTCAAGGTAAACTACTCTCTCCCCACCTGAGAGATAGGGGAGAAAGCCTTCCTTCAAAGACCGACCTATGAAAGGTACATAAAGAATGAAAGAAAGAAATATAAAGTATAACACCAAGCTGAGGGGAACAAATGAGGCTACGGTTATGCTTACAAGGAAGGATCATAAATGGTCAGAAAGTTACTTTTAGAGGAAAACTATGACTCACAAGACAGCTACAAAAAGAGTGGCTGGATTCACATAGATACGGAATGCAGAAATCTATTTTTATAGAATTGTCCTTTCTGGCACTGTTCTTGATGCCGTGGCAGAAGGCATATTCACAAGAATTTTTTTTTTTTTTTTAACTTGGAATGAAGTTAACAGAGAATTTTGGCAAGAGTGAAAAACAGGGCATGAAACTCATGAGATCAAATTTTTCTTTTCCCTAGATACTTACCCACAGGCAAAAACCAGAAAAGAAAAAGTAAGAAGAGACTGACTTAATTTATCTTAAAGACACTAACTTCGTAGAAAAATATTCAAAATACAAACGTCACTTTCTAAAATCTCAATTTCCTAGAAGTGTCTTGAAGGAAAAACTTCCTCGCCCTCATTGGAAAGAGTGTTTCTGTATTTCAGTTCAAAAGACCTTTTCAGTATAAAAGACCACTTTAAAATACAGGGACTTGGGGCGCCTGGGTGGCTCAGTTGGTTAAGCCTCTGCCTTTGGCTCTTGTCATGATCCTGGGATCAAGCCCCACATGGGGCTCTCTGCTCAGCGGGGAGCCTGCTCCCCCGCCCCCATCTGCTTCTCTGCCTACTTGTGATCTCTGTCTGTCAAATAAATAAGTAAAATTTTTTAAAAAATACAGGGACTTAAAACAACTACAGATAGTCCCTGACTTACAATGTTTCGACTTACGATTTTTTGACTTTATGATGGCGTGAAAGTGATATGCGTTCAGTAGAAACTGTACTTGGAATTTTGAATTCTGATCTTTTCCAGGGCTAGCGGTGGGCAGGTACCATTCTCTCGTGTGATGCTGGGCAGTGGCAGCGACATCCGCCCAGGCAACCACACCATCGTGAGGGGAAACAAATGATACATTCACAACCATTCTGGACAACCATTCTGTTTCTTACTTTCAGTACAGGATTCAGTAAATTACATTAGCCATTCAACTCTTTATTATAAGACAGGCTCTGTGTCAGCTGATTTTGCCCAACTATTGGCTAACATAAATGTTCTGAGCACGTTTAAGGTACACTAGGCTAAGCTGCGATGTTCAGTACTTTAAGTATATTAAATGCCTTTTTGACTTTATGATGCAGTCACATTGGGATCCAGTCATGTTGTGAGTCAAGGAGGAAATGTATGGCTTTATTCATGATTCAGCAATCTGGGCTGGGATCAGTGAGGTGGTTCTCTTGGTCTTGCCTGGGGTCTCTGATGCACGTGTCTTTATCTGATGGGCTGTAATAACAAAGCTAGCTTCACAGTGTGCCTTGCGTGGTCTCACATCTCTTTCTACATCTCTCCTTTCTCCTGCAGGGCAGTTGTGGCGTGGAATCTGGGTTCCAAGAGGGAGAATTCTAAGATGACAAGTGCTTATCAAATCTCTCCTTGCATCTCCTTGCTACTCTCTCATTTGCCAAAGCCAAGTCACATGATCAAACTCAGAAGCAGTGTAGAAAGGAGCAAGCAACATAAGGGCAGGAATTCTCAGAGGCATGGTTCATGAGGGATCACTAATGTATTCAAGCAGGACATCATCTTAGCTAATTATGTCTGCAATGACCCCATTTCTATTTTCTGAGGGGCTGGGGGTTAGGACTTCAACCTCTGAATTTTGGGAGAGAACACAGTTTAACCAATAACAGTCTTCCCTCTTGTCCTCTCACATGAAAATATATTCATCTCATCCCAATACTCCCCAAAGTCTTATCTCATTCCAGCGTCAACTCTAAACCCCAAATCTCATCTATATCAGGAACTCTTTTCATCTGTGGCCTTGTGAACTCAGACAACAAGTTATCGGCTTCTCAAATACAGTGAGAGAACAAATTTGGATGACATTCCTATTCTAAAAGGGAGAAATTGGATGAAGAAAAAGTGTCACGGGTCCCAAGTGTCTCTGAAAGTTATCAGGGCAAATTCTATTCAGTTTTGAGGCTTAAGAATGATCCTCTTTGGCCTGATGCTTTGTCCTCTCAGGATCTGACATTATTTTATTTAGCTATTATTTTAATAGCTGAATGGACTTTGTCTTTCAGAATCAATAGGAGAATACTTTAAAGAATGTTAAGCATAGAAAAGCACAAGCAGCAGACAAGTGTCTAGTATTATTAGTCCAGCTAAACCCAAATAAACCCAATTCAATATCCCAACATAACTTTAAAATAAAACAATGAGCTTTCTTGGGCTGTGAGTTGAGAAAACTGGAGGGTCGTCAAGATTCATGGCTCAAATAATAGCTTGGTTTTAGGGCCTGGGTTAGCCTCTTACTTCTCAGTGAGCACTGATTACGAAGGTTTTCTTTTTGCTCTCCTCTATAGTAAATTTATTATAACAGTAACAATGCAATCTAAGGTACTAGTTAAGATACTAACTACTTTCCCAGATGCACAGTGTCCCCAACCTTGGTGGCTTAATTTAATGAAAAACCTGTTTCTTATTTACACAACAACCCAACGCAGGGGTGCAGAGTGCAACCTTCCAGGGGGCACCCAGGCTCTTTCCGTGTTGTGGACTGCCATCTCCTAGGGCCTTAGAGTCCTTTGCCTCCAGCCAGGAAGAGATAACGCCTGGGTGGCTCAGTTGGTTAAGCAGCTGCCTTCGGCTCAGGTCGTGATCCCAGTGTCCTGGGATTGAGTCCCACATCGGGCTCCTTGCTCAGCAGGGAGCCTGCTTCTCCCTCTGCCTCTGCCTGCCTCTCTGTCTGCCTATGCTCGCTCTCTCTCCCTCTCTCTGACAAATAAATAAATAAAATCTTTAAAAAAAAAAACATTTAAAAAAATGTAAGAAATTTCGATGGGCCATTTATCCTCAGTTTTCACTGGCTCCAAATCTGCCCTATGACCCCACTTAGATGCATGCACGTAGCATGGGAAATGTATTCCCAGAGCAGGGACCACTTCCCAGAATGACTCTACACCTTGGAAAGCGAGCACCAGTCCTTGGTCGGAAGCTAGTCATTTCCATCACAACAGCGCAGATTATCTTGATAGTGCTCGGGAGTCTGTGGTATATCTTGTCTCTATCTCTTCCTGTTATTTACATAGCACAGACTGTCCCTCTCACCTCTCCTTCCATCTCCTCAGGGCTGCACATGTAGTTTACTCACATTTTCCAGTTGTTTTATAGGCCTGGCTATCTAGCCATTCTTGGAATCCTCTTTGGAATTTATTTCTATGAAAAACACACTCTATGAGATAAGGCAATAACTGGTAAGCCCCATAAACAAAACTAGATCCTCTGTAAATCCACAGTAAAGCTTGATAGAAATGAGCAGGCTGGGTCCACACTGCCTTCTTAAGAAGTACTGAAGTTCACACCCCATTTGTTCTGTGAACTGCCCAGCATTGGTCAGATGGGGCACCTGGGTGGCACGGTTAGTTAAGCAACTGATTTCAGCTCAGGTTGTGATCTCAGGGTCATGGGTCATGGGATGGGGTCCCCCTTCCGGCTCTGCACTCAGCAGGAAGTCTGCTTGCGATTCTCTCTCCCACTGCCCTTCCTTCTTGGGCTTGCTCTCTAAAATAAATAAATAAATCTTTTTTTAAAAAAAAGTATTAAGTGACCATAGATTTGGTTTAAAAATTGTTTGGGGGACCTGGGAGGCTCAATGAGTTGAGCCTCTGCCTTTGGCTCAGAGGGCATTGAGCCCCTGGGATTGAGCCCCACATCAGGCTCTCTGCTTGGCGGGGAGCCTGCTTCCCGCTCCCCCTCTGCCTGCCTCTCTGCCTACTTATGATCGATCTCTTTCTCTCTGTCAAATAAATTTTTTAAAAACTTAAAAAAATTTTTTATTAGACCTATGTTCTAGGGCTCAAGTGAAATGAATTCAGGATTATGACAAATATTTACCTACTTATTGTTCTATAGAGATCTTAAAGACACAAAGAAAAAAGAAGTCCTTGGATTAGCTTTTGTCCTTAAGAGTTATCCTCCTGTCTTGTTACATAGCCCATTTACTGGGTCTGTCTGGCCAGTTCTAACCAAATACACGTCTCTAAAGTGATGTATTTTGAACACAGAAACAAAGTGTATGTAGTGAGCTCAAATACTCGCTGGTGACATATTTTAAACTTCCCAGTAGTGATATTTCCTGTTGTCATAGAGACTATTCAAGTCGTAAAACATAGGGTCACCAATGTAAAAATGATCCAAGAGGGTATATAGAGTCTACTCTCTGATTTTCACTCAAAATCTCTGCCAGATACATTGCTAACTTCATGTCAACAGAATGAAGGTTCCAGTCCTTAAATCTCCACTCAGGCTGGATGGATGGTTTAACTACCCACTAGCTTATTTGTACTCATCAACAAAATGAGAATGATGGTTTCTGGCTTACCTTTCAGGGTTAGCTCTGAGCTGGTAGGGAAGAATTTCATAAAGAAGAGGTACTAATTCTTTTATCCTAGCACTACTGCTTGTAATCATACACACCTGGGGTGGAAAGAAGGCATCTTCCTTAATAACAAATGTATAAAATTACTGGCTCTGCCCAACAGCATATTTCACATAAAGGTCAACCTGGAGTGTGTGAAGGGAGCCCTGGAGTGGAACCTCATGCGATTGGAATGTGAATTCTTCATAGGGTCTTTGGCAGAACTAAGTACCAGGGAGTGCCCTAATGGGAGGTAGCAGTGTCAGGGTTCCAACCAAAGCTGGAATCTGCCTGCAGTGAGCAGAACTGGATACTGAGATCCTGACTCTGGTTTGCTTAATGCTGGGGATTCTGAGCTCAGAGGATGAGCCAGACACAAGCCACATGACGAGGGAGCATGATTATTTCCCGAGGAGCTCTTAGAGCCACATGCCTGGAGCAGGCAGGCCCACAGTGAAGGGAAGTGGGGGTGAGGTGTGCTGGAATCTGGGGCAGGCAGACAGCTGGGTTCTGGAAACCATTTCATGATAATGAGGACATGGGCCACTCCCTGAACCTTGGCTTCTTATCTCAATAAAAAATGGGCAGTGGGGGACGCCTGGGTGGCTCAGTTGGTTAAGCAGCTGCCTTCAGCTCAGGTCATGATCCCAGCGTCCTGGGATCGAGTCCCACATCGGGCTCCTTGCTCAGTAGGGAGCCTGCTTCTCTCTCTGCCTCTGCCTGCCATTGTGTCTGCCTGTGTCGCTCTCTCTCCCTCTCTCTCTCTGATAAATAAATAAAATCCTTAAAAAAAAAATGGGCAGTGGTCCAGCATAGGAAATGCTGTCAATAATATTTTAATAACTTTATATGATGACGGATGGTAACAATACTTGCTGCGGTGAGCATTTCCTAATGTATGTAGGTGTCCAATCACTAAGTTGTACACCTGAAAAAATATAACGTTGTATGTCAACGGTACTTCAATTAAAAATAAAAATACAAAGAAAAGTAAAGATAACAGAAGTACAGTTAGTGAAATTCTTTTAAAGCAGGAGGTCATAAGAAAAGCGTAATAAAAGGGCATACACACATGTATGTGCACACACAGATACATACACATACATATGTATTTTTTTTTAATGATGGGATAGTTGAGTTCATGAGATACTTCCTATCATAGGGTTTGCAATGACATCAACCAGTTGGATGGCAGAACTATCTTCATTATCTAATTGCCCCTGGCTTTTAAGGGGGAGGCCTCACCAGGTGTGTGATATTACAAGAAGTAAGAAATGCCTTTGTTTTCCAGCTTTGTTTGTATTCTTTTCATTGTTATTGGTAATATATATGCCTCTCTTAGCCTAGAATAACACTGCTGTTTTCTCCATGAAGTGATGATGAAAAGGCAAACTACAACCTTCCCCTTAAGCTGAGCCAATACACTTCAATGAAGAATAACAATATTAGACAGGACCCAAGATCTCTGATCCCAGCTCATATTCGTAGGAGGGTTTAGGAAGACAGAAGGACAAAGTTGCCTCATAGGGAAGGGGGGATAAAGGAAGGAGAAGGAGAAAACCCATGCTTTGCTTATGGGAGCATCAGCCCAAATCTGATGTTAGCCCATCCCTGTGCTAAAGGGACATTACTGAGTTTGATGATGCCCTTGGCAAGACACAGGGAGTTTATCACCCTTACATATTTAGGTTCTTGACTCTGGGGAAATTCTTTTCAACAGTGGTGTGGTGAGCTGCATTTCCATCTTAAAATCTGAAGGACTTAACTATGCATGAATCACTTCTGAAGCATTGGGAGGCCAGCCAAACCCCAAATTCACTTGTGTTCTTTTGGGTTTGTTCATAACCAACTATGCATGTCTGTTGCACCCACCCCTGTAGGACTAAGTAGCCCAGCGGCTTCCTTGTGTACCAGCCTTCTATAGCCTTCATGTTTCAGATTGGCCTCCCCTGGGAGCTTTTTCCTTTGTCCTCCCAGAGTCCTTCTAGGAACTTGAACTTGGCATCAGCAATACTATGTCCTGCTCATTAATTCCTACTTTTCATTCTTTCTCTTAAAAAAGAAAAAAAGATTTTATGTATTTATTTGAGAGAGAGCAAGCAGGAGCAGGGGCAGAGGGAGAGGGAGAAACAGACACTCCACTGAGCAGGGAGCCCCATGCAGGGCTCAGTCCCAGGACCCCGGGATAATGACGAATTGAAGGCAGATCTTAACTGACTGAGCCACCCAGATGCCCCTATTCCTACTTTTCTTAAAACATGAACACAACAGGGATGCCCACTCTCACCACTATCTTTCAACATAGTGCGAGAAGTCGTAGCCTCAACAATCAGACAACAAAAAGAAATAAAAGGCATCCAAATCAGCAAAGAAAAAGTCAAACTCTCCCTCTTCACAGATGACATGATACTTCATGTGGAAAATCCTAAAGACTCCGCTCTCAAATTACTAGAACTCATATAGCAATTCAGCAATGTGGCAGGATACTAAGTCAATGCACAGAAATCAGTTGCTTTTCCATACACTAATAAGAGAAAGAGAAACTGTAGAAAGAGAAACTAAGGAATAGATTCCTTTCATAATAGCAACAAAAACCACAAGATAACCAGGAATAAACCTAACCAAAAAGGTAAAGAAACTACAGAACACTTATGAAAGAGATTGAGGAAGACACAAAAAGATGGAAAAACATTCCATGCTCATGGATTGGATGAATAAACATTGTTAAATGTCTATCATGCCCAGAGCAATTTACACTCTCAATGCCATCCATATTAAAATATCATTGGCATTTTCCAAAGAGCTGGAGCAAACAATCCTAAAATTTGTATGGAGCCAGAAAAGACCTTGAATCACTAAGGGAATGATGAAAAAGAAAAACAAAGCTGGGGGCATCGTATTGCCTGACTTGAAGTTCTATTACAAAGTTGTGATCACCAAGACAGCATGGTATTGGCATGAAAACAGACACATAGACCAATAGAACAGAAAAGAGACTCCAGAAATGGACCTTCAACTCTATGGTCAACTAATCTTTGACAAATCGGAAAAAATATCCAATGGAAGAGAAGACAGTGTCTTCAATAAGTGGTGCTGGGAAAATTGGACAGCTACATGTAGAAGAATGAAACTAGACCATTCCCTTACACCATACAAAAAGATAAACTCTAAATGGATGAAGGACCTCAATGTGAGACAGGAATCCATCAAAATCTTAGAGGAGAACATAGGCAGTAACCTATTCGACACTGGCTACAGTAACTTCTTTCAAGACATGTCTCCAAAGGCAAGTGAAACAAAAGCAAAAATGAACTTTGGGACTTCATCAAGATAAAAAGCTTCTGCACAGCAAAGGAAACAGTCAACAAAACTAAAAGGTAGCCCATAGAATGGGAGAAGATATCTGCAAATGACATTATAGATAAAGGGCTGATATCCAAGATATATAAGGAACTTCTCAAACTTAGCACTCAAAAAACAAATAACCTAGTCAAAAAATGGGCAGAAGACATGAACAAACACTTCTCAAAGAAGACATACAAATGGCTAGCAGATACGTGATAAAATGTTTACCGTCACTAGCCATCAGGGAGATATAAATCAAAACCGCAATGAGATATCACATTACACTAATTAGGATGGCAAAATTTAACAAAAGAGGAAACATCAAATGTTGGTAAGGAACCCTCTTACACTGTTGGTGGGAATGCAAGCTGGTACAGCCACTCTGGAAAACCAATATGGATTTTCCTCAAGATGTTAAAAATAGCTACCCTATGACCCAGCAATTGCACTACTGGATATTTACCCCAAAGATACAAATGTAGTAAAAAGAAGGGCCATATGCACCCTAGTGTTCATAGCAGTAATGTCCACAATAGCCAAACTGTGGAAGGAGCTGAGATGCCCTTCAACAGATGAATGGATAAAGAAGATGTGGTACAAACAGACAATGGAATATTATTCAGCCATCAGAAACTATGAATACCCACCATGTGCATCCACATGGATGGAACTGGAGGGGATTATGTTAAGTGAAGTAAGTCAAGCAGAGAAAAACAATTGTCACATGGTTTCAATCTTATGTGAGACATGACCAATAGCGTGGAGAACCATATGGGAAGGGAGGGAAATCTGAAGGGGGAGAAATCAGAGAGAGACAATGCTCCCTCTGAAAGCATTGACCATGAGAGACTATGCTCCCTGGGAAACAAACTGAGGGTTTCAGAGGAGAGAGGGGTGGGGGCAGTGGGTAATAGGGTGATGGGTATTTTTTAAAAAAGATTTTGTTCATTTATTAGACAGAGATCACAAGTAGGCAGAGAGGCAGGCAGAGAGAGAGGAAGGGAAGCAGACTACTCACTGAGCAGAGAGCCCAATGTGGGTCTTGATCCCAGGACCCTGGGATCATGACCTGAGTCAAAGGCAGAGGCTTCAACCCACTGAGCCACCTAGGTTCCCCTAGGGTGATGGGTGTTGAGAAGGGCACGTGTTGTGATGAGCACTGGGTGTTATTGGTAACTAATGAATCATTGAACACTACATCAAAAACTAATGATGTCCTATATGCTGGCTAACTGAACATAATAATAATCATAATAATAATAATAATAAAACCCAGAACTTGATGTGTAATAGATGATGGGAATGATGGTCCAAACTCCTAAAAAGGCCTAGAATTTCTGGGACTGGATTTCTTTTTAAACGACATACCAGTGACAATTTTGCAAATGCCTGTCCCAGATCTCATCAAAGTACTGGGTCATATCCCAGATCTATTTTAGGTGAGTAAAATGTAGCTAATGGAAGATATTTTGTGATCTAATTTATTATAACAAGAAAGAGCTTCTTGAGGCAGAAAGGAAAAAAAAAAAACCACGAACAAGACATTTAATTTTCTCAAGCATCATCTTTCTCCCTTAGAACAGAACAGCCCCATCTTGCCATGAAAACAGTGTGCCTTAAATCTTCTGCTTCGTGTTTACAAGCACTTGCTCGTACATGCCTCCCTTTAAACTCCAGAGCAGCCTCTCTCCCCTACCCCAGCCAAAGTGTCATTAATCTCATCATATCTCCGGTATCTGTGACTGTGAGGGTAGGTGTTCCTGAGATGTTCATTTTGGGTACATAATCTTTTTTTTTTTTTTTAAGATTTTATTTATTTATTTGATAGAGAGAGAGAGAAAGCATGAACACAGAAGGAGCAGAGAGAGATGGAGAAGCAGACTCCCCTCTGAGCAGGGAGCCCCATACAGGGCTCCATTCTAGGACCCCAGGATCATGACTTGAGTTTAAGGCGGTGCCCCTCTGGGGCACCCAGGCATCCCAGATACATAATCTTGAGAAATATAACTAACAAATACAAGCCTCAGATATGTAGGTTTTATTTGGTCATCTTCAAAGCTGTTCTCAGGGGGAAATGCACTGTAATGTTACAAAGTTATTCTTAAACAGCAATGACAATGTAAAGTCAATGATATTATGTATCTTTTGATTGAGGAATGTAATAAAACATATCAAGGAGAACAACTGTCCCTGTAAAAGAAAGAAAATTCGCAAGCCATGCTCTTCACTGTTGCCTTTCATAGGAAAATATGAAGCTCTGTGAGGAAGAAGACTTGATTTGAATCCATAGCTGGTCCATTCTGATGCTGAGGATTCCGAAGGCAGAACATCTCGGTGAAATGGCCAGGGATTGCGGAAGAGTTTCTGACTGGGTGGAGAACAGCTTCTTTAATTTAGATTTTGCTTTACATTTGCATGGTAATACAATAATTTTGGAATCTTTGTCATTTGTTGGATATTTTCCTTTAAGTAATCTTGTGTCCTTTAAGTAATCTTGTATAAAAAGGATGTAAACTCTTTCTCACGTTCTCTCAGTCTTCTTTTGTTGACTAAGATAGGACCATACCACCTTGGGCTGGACCATTCCAGGTAGTACTGGGCATTCATTCAGCTGACTTATTAAAATATGAGAGTTCTTATTAGGGCAAAGCCATACAGGCTCATTATTGGAAGAATGAAAACAAAACAAAACAAAACAAAAAGTCCCTTCTCTCCATCCCATCTATCCATTCTTGAACATTCCGTTGTATAACTTTCAAAATCTCTTTGAGTCTGCATTCACACACACAAGTGCATGTGCACACGTAGGCACACATTCATATGTACATTTTATATTGAAGATATGTTTTGGTTCTGCAAAATTCTTTTAAAATAACAGTCACTTTAAGATATAAATCACAGCAGGGTGGGGTTATGGACATTCGGGAGGGTATGTGTTATGGTGAATGCTGTGAAGTGTGTAAACCTGGCAATTCACAGACCTGTACCCCTGGGGATAAAAATACATTATATGTTTATAAAAAATTAAAAAAATTTTAAAAAATTAAAGTTAAAAATAGAAAAAAAAAGATATAAATCACATACCCTAAATTCACTTTTAAAGTGAGCAATTCAGTGTTTTTTAGCATATTCACAGGGTTGTACATCCATTAGCACTATCTAATTCTAGAACGTTTTTATCATTGTTGTACATCCATTAGCACTATCTGTTAGCAGTTACTCCCCATTCAGTATGTAGACTTTCATGTCGGGCTTCTTTCACCTAGTGTAATGTTTTCAAGGTTCGTCATTTGTGTTTACGACAGAATCATATTCCAATGTATGGATAAACCACATTCTGTTAATTCATTCATCAGTTGGTGAACATTCTGTTGTTTTCACTTTTGGGCCATTATAAACGCAGCTATGGACATCAATGCACAAGTTTTTGTGTGGATGCTCCGTTCTCTTGAGTAGATACTTAGGACTGGAATTGATGGGTCACATGGTAACATCATGTTTAAATTTTTGAGGAACTACCAAAGTGTTTTCTAAAGTGTCTACACCATGTTACATCTCCCCAGCAATGTACGAGGGTTCCACGTTCTCCATAGTTTCACCAACACTAATTATTTGTTTTTTTTTGATGACAGTCATGCTAGTGGGTGTGAAGTGCTCATTGTGGTTTTGATTTGCATTTCTTTGATGACTAATGAGGTTGAGCATCTTTCCATGTGCTTATTGACCAATTTTTATATCTTCTTTGAAGAAATCTCTATTCAAAAAATCTTTTTCAGGGGCGCCTGGGTGGCTCAGTGGGTTAAGCCGCTGCCTTCGGCTCAGGTCATGATCTCAGGGTCCTGGGATTGAGTCCCGCATCGGGCTCTCTGCTCGGCAGGGAGCCTGCTTCCCTCTCTCTCTCTCTGCCTGCCTCTCCGTCTACTTGTGATTTCTCTCTGTCAAATAAATAAATAAAATCTTTAAAAAAAAATCTTTTTCAGTCATCTGATTCTTTTAATGGCTTAGTAGAGTACTTTAATCTAGATAAGACTTTCTTATCAGATATATGATTTTGCAAATATTTTCTTCCACCTTTGGTTGTCTCTACACCTTTTTTGATGGCGTTCTTTGAAGTACAAAAGTTTTTTTTTTTAAGATTTTATTTATTTATTTGACAGCTAGAGATCACAAGTAGGCAGAGAGGCAGGCAGAGAGAGAGGAGGAAGCAGGTTCTCTGCTGAGCAGAGAGCCCAATGTGATGCGGGGCTCGATCCCAGGAGCCCCAGACCATGACCCAAGCCAAAGACAGAGGCTTTAACCCATGGAGCCAACCAGGTGCCCCTGAAGTACAAAAGTTTTAAAATTTGATGAGGTTCATTTAATTTTTTCTTTTGTTGCATGTGCTTTCAATTTCATATCTAAGAAACCATTATCTAATCCAAAACCACAATGATTTACTCTTACGTTTTTGTCTAAGAGTTTTACAGTGTTAGTTCTTACATTTAGGTCTTTGATCCATTTTGAGTTCATTTTTGTATATGGTGTGAGGCAGGCATCCAACTTAGTTCATTTGTCTGTAGATAGCCAGCTGTCCTAGCACCATTTATCAAAAAGATCACTTTTTCCCCATTGAATGGTCTTGGCATTATAAAAATGGTGCAAATCGAGTGGCCATAAATATAAAGGTTTATTTCTGGACTCCCACTTCCATTCCATTGATCTATACGTTTATTCTTATGCCAGTACCACACTCTCTTGATTACTCTAAGTTTGTGTTAAGTTTTGAAATAGAGAAAACGTGAGTCCTCCAATTTTGTTCATCTTTTTCAAGATTGTTTTGGCTATTCTGGGTTCTTCACATTTCCACATGAATTTTAAGATCACTTTGTCAATATGATCTGCAAAAATAGTGCCTGAGATTTTGGCAGGGATTGTGCTGACTCTATAGACTGCTTTAGGAAATACTGCTGTCTTAACCATATTATCTCTCAATCCATGCTACATATGATGTATTTCCATTTCTTTAGATCTTAACTTCTTTCTTTCTTTTTTAAAAGATTTTATTTATTTATCAGAGAGAGAGGGAGCACAGGCAGACAGAATGACAGGCAGAGCAGAGGGAGAAGCAGGCTCCCTGCCGAGCAAGGAGCCCGATGTGGGACTCGATCCCAGGACGCCGGGATCATGACCTGAGCCGAAGGCAGCTGCCCAACCAACTGAGCCACCCAGGCGTCCCTCTTTTTTTTTTTTTTTTTTAAAGATTTTATTTATTTATTTGACAGACAGAGATCACAAGTAGGCATAGAAGCAAGCAGAGAGAGGAGGAAGCAGGCTCCCTGCTGAGCAGAGAGCCTATGTGCCCTGGGATCATGACCTGAGCCAAAGGCAGAGGCTTAACCCACTGACCCACCCAGGCACCCCCATTTAGATTCTTTTAAATTAAAACAAAACAAAACCCCAAAACCTAAAATAACTCTGATACACACTTGCCACTAAAGTTTTGCAAACTTTCTTAATTATTTCCTGGATATAAATGTGCATGGTGTTGTGAGGGCAAAATATATGCACATTGAAGTCATTCTCTAAGTGCTGCAGACACGCTCACCTGAAAAGTTTTGAAGTTTTTACTTCAACCAAGGCTGTGATACTTGATTCGTTAATTCTCTGCTTTACTGTGGTTGTTTTAAAAAAGCTTTCCAGGTTTGATAGGCCAAAGATGAGTCTCCCTGGTACTTTGTTTGCATTGCATTGCAATTCCCAGGAAGGTCAAGAGTTTTTTCATATGTTTATTAGCTTAGAAAAGTTTTTTCCCTCCTGTTAATTATCTTAGGATTCTTAGCCTTGAGTATTCCACTGTTTATAGTTTGGTGAAAACAATTTGTGTATTAATTTATCCTACGCCCTTTATGGTAAACATTTTCTCCTCACGTGTTTGCCATTTGTGTTTAATTTTGGTGCTTTTGGATATACAAAACTTTTAGTTTCTCTGTCAACTTATCAATCTTTGTGGCTTCTCCTTTTTTACACTCACAAATTCCTTTTCCTCTCCTTTTATTTTTGAAGAACAGATGGTTAAATAGGTACACTGCCTTCTTTCTAGCAAATATCCCAGTATTTAATAAATACACTGGTTACTTCTACTCCTTTCAACTGTACCTTTTTTTTTTTTTTGTTATCTCAATCTTTGCTCACGTAATGTTCTCACATCCTCCCTCTTTTTCCCTTCTCCTTCCTTCGGAGTAAGCCCACTTCCTCTGAGGCACTCGGGTCAGTCCTGGCCGGCAGCAGGGGCACGCTCCCTGAAGTGCTCAGAGCACCTAAAACGGCTCGGTTTTAGGGAGACATTGTGCAAAGAAGACCAAATCTCAGCTCCGGTTTGGGCGTACCCTCTGCTCTGACGCCAGCTTGACAGCTCCAGAAATTCGCTCATTATCTCTCAGTTTATCTGTAAAATTTAGCAGATCGGGCATTTAAAGATTCCCCCCCCAAGGTGTTTTGGCAGCTTGGCAAACGACAACCTGCGCTCTTGGCTGTCTTTTAAATGGGTCTGTTCCGCCACTCCCCATTCCCCGTGAGCTCCTTCGATCCCAGACTCTGAGTGCGCTGTAGTGCCACAGATACTGCTGGCGCACAGTGTTTGAGAAATTGACGGGACTTGTCTTTTGACAACTGAGACGTCCGGGAAGCCACGAGGTCTTTGATTTAAGTTCTGCACGCAGTGCCAGTTTGTTCTAATGTCTCACCCAAGCCTTCCCCTTTGTCCGAGGTCCAGGCTGGCTTTCCTGACTGGTCTGAGACCGTGAGCAGCTGGAGAGGAGGACGTTCTGATTTCTGCGCTGGGCGTAGGAAGGTGGGGCGGTCCCGGCCCCCGCCTCTGCCGCCAGGGTGAGAGCCCGGGAACGCCTTTCGCTCTCCCCGCCCGCGAAGTTTGCAGGGCGCAGCGCTGCAGAGACCTGGTCGGCTGGCCCGAGGCTGTGCGCTGTCAGTTCCTGCTTCGTTGGGCGCTCGCTCCAGCCGCCGCAGGCTCCACACCAGAGAAGCCGACTGCACCGCGAGGGCTCCCGGCACGTGGGGCGGGGGCGCGGATTAGCCGCCGCCCACACCCAGGGCTGAGCTCGCTCCTCCCGGGATGATTGCGCGCTGCAGGATGGCGGCGGCCGCGCGGGTTCCAGGCTGGGTATTGAGGCCGGTTCTGCTGCTCCTGCTGCTGCTGCCGCCCGCCGTGAACCCCGCTCGGGAACCCCGTACCGCGGCCCGGCTCAGCCTGCACCCGCCCTACTTCAACCTGGCCGAGGCGGCGAGGATTTGGGCCACCGCCACCTGCGGAGAGCGGGAGCCCGGCGGCGCGCGGCCCGAGCTCTACTGCAAGTTGGTGGGGGGGCCCACCGCCGCGGTTAGCGGCCACACCATCCAGGTACGGTCCCGGGAGTGAATGAGGGCGGGGTGGCGAGGGGCCGGCTCCCTCTCGGCGCTGGCCTGTGGCCCTCAGCAGAAGGAGGGGTCTTTCCCCGTGCGCTAGCGATACCAGGAGACAGGGAAGGGCTCCCTCAGGCCCCGCGCGGGCGGGCGACCCTGGGAGATGGGCTCGGTGCCCCGGAGCGATCCTGCGGGAGCTCCGCCCTTGCCAGTTCGCCTCCCGAGGCCGGGACCAGTAGAGCACTCGAGGTAAGTGAAGGCTGAGGTTAAGTTTGTGGGCGCAGAGGTGAAAGTCCCCTGATGCGCCTCGGGGTGCATGGAACTGTCGCCCCATGCTGCCTCCATCACTCAAGCAGCGCCCGGCCAGGCCATGAGTGCCCCCTCGGCTTCACTGGCGCGCCTCCTTCCAGGCACTTCTGTCTCCCCGACCTTATCGGGAGAAGTTGGTTGCAGTGGGTTTCCGTGGCGGGTTTGGAGAGAACTTTTAGGTTGTATCGGTAGCACCCCTCCCTCTGGTGTCACGAAGATGCACCTCACCGCCCTTCCCGAAGCGTCCGCGTTCAGGTCACTGTGGCGAATGAGAGTGGAACTGGACAGAGATGGACACTGCGCTCAGGGTCCATCAGACTCTTACCGCGAACACCTGGCGTAAATGATAAAGTTGCTGGTGCTTAATCAGCATCTGGGGTGTGCCAGGTCTTCACCCACGGACCCTTACAGCAGCGCAGGGAACCGGAGCGGTTGGACAGGTTAAGAAACGTGCCTGAGTCTTAAAGGAAGGCAGCGGGATTTAAACCCAGTCCTGACTTGAAATCCTCTTTACGCTGAGCCGTAATTCAGAATTGCTCCCCTTGTTCTACTGGGAAATATTGCCGAGGAATGGGAAAGTGCTGCCGGAAGAGGGAGTAATTTCGGAACTTGAGCTCCGCAAGCAAAAGATTACCATTGAGAATCTAGGTCAGGGTTTTAGAAACTCTTGGTTGCGCACTTCCATAAACGACAATAGCTGAACATGCAATGCCAATACGTGCTTATTTACTTGTAAACTATATACATGTATTGCTTTATTAATATACGGTGAGTACTAGAGGACAGGCAAGAATAGAAATAAAAAACTAAAATAACAATGATGAAAATACTTTTTAATTTCCTTTATTAACAGCGCCAAGTAAGTTTGCTTTCTTTAAATATTTAATTTCTTTTTTTTAAAGGCAGGTGGTAACTTTTTTTTAAAGACTTTATTTATTAATTTGACAGGCAGAGATCACAAGTAGGCAGAGGGGGGGTGGGGGGAGCAGGCTCCCTGCTGAGCACAGAGCCCAATGCGGGGCTCCATCCCAGAATGCTGGGATCATGACCTGAGCTGAAGGCAGAGGCTCCCACTGAGCCACCCACTTGCCCCTAAATATTTAATTTCTGATTGTAACTATTTATAAATATACAAGTGTGATTATGTATATCATTATTTTTGGCAAAGTTAGTTTAGCACTTATGATCTGTCAATTCAAGGTCGGTTTTACATTGATAGTTGAAATTAGTAGTTGTCACAGCTGAAAGATAGCTCAAAAATCTGTAGATTCGAGAAGAAGGACCACTGCACTGACCACTGAGTCCCGGAACAAGTCACAGAGCCCGGGGCAAAATGAAAATGTGAGCCCCCTGTTCAAAGATTATGAATTTCAAGATGGTGATAGCAGAGCCTCAAATTAAGTGAGGGGGCCTTTGGGAGCATGGAATTCTGTGTAACTGGGCAGGTCTGATACTGTCTGAATTCTTAAAATCATGGTACTCATATTTCTGCCCATCCTTCAATTATTCTAAAAATTTTTTAAAGTAGACACTTGGCCAGTCAATGTTTGCTTTTCAGATGGCATTCAGTACTTCCTGGTTGGAAGGTGTTATGTTTTAAGGGTTTAAAAAAATAGATTTAAAACTCACTGCAAGTAGTTTTTTGGAAAATATTAAAATACATTACAGAATTCTGCATCCAGGTTTTTAAACTGTGCAAATAGGAGAAATTTTAGGGTACCCCAGTTCTGTCTTTTGAACAACAGAAATATGAAACATTTCCAAATATCTATTTTCCAAAGCACTCTTTTCAAAACGTACATTTCTTTAGAATCTTATTTGCTTTTTCACACATTGTTGATACAATACCTTTACTTTCATAGGTACCTCTATTTTTTTGTAAATATGTATCAGGTAGTATATTACTGGCAGTTCCTTGTCATCCTGGAAAGAGCAAATCTGGAATTTTTTGTGAAAAAAAAAAGTGTGACTCAACTTTAAATTTCAAAGTTTTAAATACTTTAACATGAGATAAACAGTGAATGTGTGTCATTGAAAGAATTTCTTTGTCACTCCTCATTTTAGTACATGGTTGGAACTGTTCTGCTGTCTAGGAGAATAGAACCCACGTGTCTACTTAATCAGGCCCGTGTAAGCTTTGGTGTGTCATGGTCAGATGAGAGCCTGGTGCAACTCCTCCTCCTCTATCCTTGGGCAGACAGACACTCAGGACCATTGTGACCGGCTGACTCGTGGATGGGGTAAAGCCCTAAGCAGAGTGCACACTAAATATTAGTCAAACTGAATTTCTTTATTTTTAAATGAAAAAAACCACATTTTGATATTCCCTTCTGGCACCCCATTGGATTGCCTGGCACACCCAACTTTGCAGAGAGCTGTTCTGACTATGGGAAGACGAAGTGCAAGGGGAAGAAATTTTCAAATATCTCCTCTCCCTGAGATTTGCCTGGGAATGGGCCAACCTTCACTCTCTTCATCTGGCATTTTCTTTTGAACGCTCATAGGTTGATACTATGGTCTTGGAGGTCCAGAAAAGTCATATTTTCTGTGCTGATTGAGTTTCCAGGATAGGTCCTTAAACTTTGGTGCACAGTCCTAGATAGAGTAGGAAGTGGCTTTTCTGAGATCATTCAGCAGACTGTGTTTCTAGGCCAAGCTATAGCCTTTGGAAAAAGAATGCTATCCGGTGTTATACTGTGTTCTTTCTGAGAAATAAGGGGTGAACAAGAGTGCTGCTGAATAGTGCTTTCTGCTTTCACAGTTGAGGGCTTGAGAAGATGTACTGATTGCTGACGTGAGAAGCTCTTATCTAATGAGGACAGAAGTGTGTTGGAGACAAGACAGGGAAGGAGAGTTCTAGAAGTTGGGCTCTCAGATGCTTGCTCTAGCCCCGTGTTGGCAGCCGCAGGTGCAGACCTACCTTTCAGGATACCGAGGGGTGATGGGACTTGGAAGCGTGGGAGATTATGACTGATCAGTTGGTTGTACCCGAATGATGATTATCTTGAATGTGTTTATGCTCAAGATGGGAAATGGAGAGGAGTAACTAAAATAGTTGTTTCTTGAGCTTTCTAAAAATAAACCTTCAGGGCCAGCCAGGATTTAGAATTTCAGGCCAGAAGGATTTTGCAAAAAATGTAAAAAAAAAAAAAAAAGAATAAAAGTTATGTCTTAGAATAAAGCCTGGGTTTATGGTCCTGATTCTATACTAATAATCCTGATTCTTGAATGGTAGCATGTGCCCACAGGGAGGACATTTTAAAAGTCTGAATTTTGTTTATTGTGTGAACAATGCTCACTGTGGTTTCTCTGGATTTAAAACTCATTAAATAAGATTTTATATACTTGTTACTGCTTAGACATTAAGTTTTTGATGTTTGAGAGGTCTTTGATTCAGGGATTTTTGTCTGTTTGGTTCATAGTTGTGTCCTGTGCGTAGCACAAAGCCTGGAACAGTATGTGTGCTCAAAAAATACTAAAGGAAAAGATAGTGGAATGAAGATACAGCTAAGGGCTATAAAGAAGTCAATGTAAAGAATTGACAAGAAAAATGCACAAATTAATTCTATTCTGCTAAGAAGTTAACTACCACTGAAATCTATCACACTTTATGCTTCAATTTTAAATGTTTCCTTACCTGTGAAGTAAAAAAAAACATTATTTACCGGCATCTGATAGAGATGATGATAAAATATAAGTGGGAGGCTGTATTGAAAATGTAACCTTGGGGGCGACTGGGTGGCTCAGTGGGTTAAAGCCTCTGCCTTCGGCTCAGGTCATGTTCCCAGCGTCCTGGGATCAAGCCCAGCATCGAGTCCCGCATCGGGATTTCTGCTCCGCAGGGAGCCTGCTTCCTCCTCTCTCTCTGCCTGCCTCTCTGCCTACTTGTGATCTCTGTCTGTGAAATAAATAAATAAAATCTTAAAAAAGAAAAGAAAAGAAAATGTAACCTTGTGTTTGGTTTAGCTTGGCATAGACATGACAGTCACAAAGAATGAAATGAACATATTTACCACACATGAGATGTTGATTTTGTACATTGACAGTTCAACATGTCTTCTGTTAATATTCCTTCATTACATTATAATTTATGCACAGGAATGTGTATCTAGCCTGAATGACAGTGGTAAAGAAGTTCCCACATGTGAGTTACAGCCAAGAGCAAGAGCGCTTGTCACAAAGCAGTCTGGGTTGTGTGTTTGTGTGACTTGGACTAATGGCCATAAACAGGAAACTCATTTCACTAAGGCTGTTTATAGAACCATTGTGAAAGAGAAACCATTTGTTGGCTTCAACAAGGGACTTTTCCTTTGTGAAACTGATAGGAAAGTGTTGGGCAAGGGCTGAGAAATCAAAGACATTTACTATTCCATTGATATATTTGTAACAGTTCTTAGCAGTGAGTTATTTTAAGACTTCAGACAAATGACTGCAGTAAGCAATTTAAAGATGAATTTTTAAAAATGATTTTCCTAATAGTTCTGTGTGAGTATTAGCCAAAGTTTAGCAATGAAAGTTTGTGTGCAAATCATTCGAACATAAACGTTTTCCTTTGGAGAGCCAGGTTCACTCACCAGCTATGGAACATGGTTCCACACACAGAATGTCAGCAATTTAAATGTTTGCTTCAAGTCACAGATTTTGCTGGAGCTCATGGATCTTCAGGGTTGTAGAAGATGAATACTTGGCAGTGAGAATGTTCAGTCCTTGAATTGTAGGATTTTACTTTGTTCTGAATTACCTGTGCCATTGAGAACGTGGATCATTTAATCTGAGAAAAAGAAGTATATAGTCATAGGGAAAGAGAAGGACAAAGGTGATTAATTTCAGCCCCTCACTTATGAGAAAACTATACTTAAGCCGTTATAGAAAGTTAGCTGTGTGCATTTTACATCTTTAGTGCATATATGAATGTGAAAACTACACATTTTCTTCATAATTTTTTTTACCAAAACTAGATTGAAGTATGTGAGTCATTTTTGACACTCTCATAGAGGCATAATTTAAATAGTATAACATGCATCCATTGTAGGTGTGAATTAAATATTTTTAAATAAATTTATAGAGTTGTACAACAATCACTAGTTTGTTTTAGAACATTTCCACCAGCTCCAAATGTTCTCTTGTGTCTACACACGCAATTTCCACATCTATTTCCACTGCTATGATTTCTGCCTCTAAAAATTTCTCATTTCTGTAAATTTCATATAAATGAAATGACACAACATGTGGTTTTTTGTGTCTAAATTTTTTAAAAAGATTTTATTTGTTTATTTGACAGAGAGAGAGATCACAAGTAGGCAGAGAGGCAGGCAGAGAGGGAGAGGGGGAAGCAGGGTCCCCGCTGAGCAGAAAGCCTGAAGCGGGGCTTGATCCCAGGATTCTGGGATCATGACCTGAGCTGAAGGCAGAGGTTTTAACCCACTGAGCCACCTAGGTGCCCCGTGTCTAATTTTTTTTTCAAGATTTAACTTATTTATTTGACAGAGAGGAAGAGAGAGCAAGAGAGGGAGCACAAGCAGGGGGAGTGGAAGAGGGAGAGGCTGAGCAGGGAGCCCGATGCGGGGCTCAATCCCAGGACCCCAGGATCATGACCTGAGCCAAAGGCAGACACTCAAAAACTGAGCCACTCACATGCCCCAACTTTTTTTTTTTTTTTTTTTTTTTTAAAGAGCGGGAGGGCCTGGTAAGGGCAGAGGGAGAGGAAGAGAGAGAATCTTAAGCAGATTGCCTGCCTATCAAGGAGCTGGACAAGGGGCTTGATCTCACAACCCTGAGACCTAGACATGAGCTGAAGTCAAGAGCATGCTTAACTGACTGAGCCACATGAGCACCCTTTTGTGTCTGACTTCCCTCACCTGGCATAATGATTTTGTGGTTTGTTAATATTGCTGTACGATTTACTAGTTTGCTTTTTATTGCAGAAAATAGTATGTTGTTGTATACTTCATTTCCTTTATCCAAATCATGGACATTTGGACTATTTTTAGGTTTTGGCTATTATAAGTATGCCGCTATGAACATTCACAAACAAATCTTTGCGTGGACATATGTTTTCAGTTTTCTTGGGTTGATTCCTAGGAGTGGAATTGTTGGATCACATAGTAAATTTATGTTTAATTTTTTGAGAAACACCAATTATTGAAATGAAGTCCTGAAGTCTCCAACTAATATTATGGAACTGTTTCTCCCTTCAGTTCTGTCCATTTTTGCTTCATGTATATGTGAGGCTTTTTTGTTTGATATAGATATATTTACATTGTTATATCTTGAAGGATTGGCCCTTCTATCAATGTGTAATGTGTGTCTTTATCTTTTGCAACAATTTGACTTCAAGTTTATTTTGTCTGATGTTAGTATAATCATCACCACTCTCTTTGGATTACTATTTACGCACAAAATCTTTTTCTGTCTTTTAATTTTCAATTCATTTGTGTCTTTGGATCTAAATCTCTTGTAGGTCTGCATTGTGGGTTTTTTTTTATTCCATTAAATCTATTCTGCAAATCTTTGCCTTTTCATTGTTAAGTTGAACCCATTTACATTTAAAGTGATTGCTGATAAGGAGGGCCTTCTGCCATTTTGCTCTTTGTTTTTGTAAGTCTTATATTTTTTGTTTCCTCAGTTCCTCAGTTAGTACTTTCTTTTGTGTTTAGTTTCTTTTCCCAATGAACCATTTTCCTTTCCTCCATTAACTTTTCTGTATTTATTTTCACAGTGGTTACTCTGGGGATTACAGTTAACATCCTAAATTTACAACAGTCCAGTTTCAGCTGACCATCAGCTTAGCTTCAGTAGTATCTAAAACTCGGCTTCTATACAAGTCTGTGCCCCCTTCTTTATGATGCTCTCTTCACAAATTAGATCTTTACACATTGTTGCCCATTGACATAAATATATAATTATTGTTCTATGCATTTGTTTTGTAAATCATATGGGACAAACCAAAATTCCAATAATGCTGGCTTTTGTATTTATTTATTTAGTTAGCTGTACTGGTGGGGTTTTTTTTTTGTTTTTGTTTTTGTTTTTTAAAGATTTACTTATTTGACAGAGAGAGAAACAGCAAGAGATGGAACACAGCAAGGAGAGTAGGAGAGGGAGAGGCAGGCTTCTCCTGGAACAGGAAGCGTGATATGGGGCTTGATGCCAGGACCCTGGGATCATGACCTGAGCTGAAAGCAGATGCTTAATGACTGAGCCACCCAGGTGCCCCTGTTTTGGTGTTTTTTATTTCTTTGTATGGCTTTGATTTATATCCTAGTATCCTTTTATCTCAGCTGAAGGACTACTTTAGCATCTCTAGCCTTTTGGCCTTCAGTTGGGCAGGTCTACCAGCAACAAACTTCTTTCAGCTTTTGTTTATTTGGGAATGTTCTAATTTCTCCCTCATTTTTGAAGGATAATTTTTACCAGGTATGGAATTTTTGACTGACAGTTTTTTCCTTTCAGCATTTTAAATACTTCAACTTGATGCCTTCTGGCTTCCATGGTTTCTGATGGAAAGCAGGCTGTTAATCTTATTGAGGATCCTGTATGTGATAAATTTCTTCTCTTTTGGTGTTTTCAAGATTTTCTCTTTGTCTTTTGAGAGTTTGATTATAATGAGCCTTGGTGGGAATCTCTTTGAGTTTGTCTTGCTTGGAATTTGTTAAGCTTCTTGGATGTGTAGATTCATGTCTTTAATCAAATTTGGGCAGTTTCAACCATTATATCTTCCAGTATACTTTCTGCCTCTTTCTCGCTCTTCTGCTGGGACTCCCAAAATGTGTATGTTGGTCTGTAACAGGTCACAGTCCTATAGGTGCCTTGAGCTTTGTTTATTTTAGTTCATTATTTATTTATTTATTTGACAGAGATCACAAGCAGGCAGAGAGGCAGGCAGAGACAGAGAGAGAGGAGGAAGCAGACTCCCTGCTGAGCAGAGAGCCCAATTCAGGGCTCGATCCCAGGACCCTGGGATCATGACCTGAGCCAAAGGCAGAGGCTCTAACCCACTGAGCCACCCAGGTGCCCCTATTTTTGTTCATTCTTTTTTCTTTGTTATTCTTATGCTAGATCTTTTCAGTCAACTTATCTTTAAGTTCACTGATTATAAGTTGTTGTAGGTTTTCGAACAGATTCCAGAGTTCTGAAAATGTTTGTTTCAGTAGCTTTTTTTGTGAGATTAATTGTTGCTTTAGTGGAGGAACAGATCCTTGAAGCTTTTTCCTCTGCCATTTTTGGTGATATCCTTACATCCTCTTTTTTAGTGCTTCCTTGCTTTCTGGTACCACAACATGTTCCAGGGCATTTTTTTTTCTTTTTTGCTCCTGCCTAGGAACCAACTGGTTTTTCAAGGAGCATTATTTGTTTGTTTGTTTGTTTGCTTATTATGGGTGCAGTGTTTAGAAACTAAGATCTGGATATGAGGTACTGTTTATTAAATGCTCATTGTTATAGTATATCATTGCTTTTAGACACTTTCAGTGGACAGAGCTAGGAAACATATGCTAATTTCTACATGCACATACATCCACACTGGAAATGCAATTGATTTTTGCGTATGGATCTTGTATCCTGTGACCTTGCTGTAGATTTTTTGTAGACTTCAGTATTTTCTACACACAGAACTACATGTGTTTTATTTTTTCCTTTCCAATCTGTAAGCCTTTAATTTCTTTTAATTAATTAATTAATTAATTAATTCACTTATTAAGTGGGTCTTACATGCCAGGCATCATGTTTGATGCTGAGGATGCAAAAATGATCCAGACATGATCTTTCTGTAGATGACTCGTGTTTTTGTGGCCTAATTTTCTTAAAAGACCAGGGAAATTCCTATGAGGGAAAATAGGATATCATCTCATTGTATATATCATCAAATTACTCTCACTTAGAGGTGAATAACTCTGGCTCTACAATCATATAGAGCTGAGTTTGAATTCTAACTCTACAGCTCTTTGACCTTGGAAAATTGCATAACCTCAGTTTCCCCATATATAAGACAGAATTAATATTAGTGTCTATCTCACACATTTATTGGGAGGATAAAAAACACTCAGCATATATTGTGATATTGTGGTACCTCATGTCCAATAAATGTGTTTACAGTGGTGAATGACAACAATGATTTTTCATAATAACCATTTAAAATTTTTGAGTAAGAAATTCTTTTTTTTCTTTTAAAGATCTTATTTATTTAGAGAGAGTGTGTGAGTGAGTGGGGGAAGGGGTAAAGGGAGAGGGAGAGAGAATGCCATGCAGACTCCACAATGAGCATGGAACCCAGTGTGGAACTCAGTCTCACGACCCTGAGATCATGACCTGAGTCAAAATCTAGAGTTAGACACTTAACTGAGTGAACTATCCAGGCACCCCTAAAAAATTATTTTTTAACGAACTGTATGGTGCATTATATACTGAACATATTTGGCATGGGAAATAATCCACAGGCATTTTTGCAGAATAACAGTGTTAAATTTTCTTAGTACTGTGTTAATAACTAGATATTATTTGTTTACAAAGGGACACATTTTTATAGCAATTAGAGAAATATTTTGGGGGGAGAGCAGCCATGGAATTGGACAAGAAGCTGCTGTCCATGCAACCAGCCTTGGAGACAGAAGGGTTACACTTCCTGCATATCCTGCGGAGCACCTCATCCCCCCACCCCCACTAGTCCCTATGGCTGGGACATCACCCACTGAAGGTGTTCAGCTGCATCCTTCTCTCTGTGGTGTTCCAGAAGCTTTCCACTCAGCCGAGGGCCTTGAGGCAGAGGCAACTGAACTGCTATGGAACCTGATGTTGTTGTTAAAGGACAAGAGGCTTTATCAGCTGCTTGTTTCAAAATGGAAGAGGAATTAAATACACAGGGTGGAAAGTATAAGGAAAAACTAAGACAGCTTGAAGAAGAAGAACAACAACAACAAAAAGAGACAGAGCTTGAAATGTGGGACAGCATGCAAGAAGGAAAAGGTATGATGGAAACGTAAGAGAGCCCCCAGAAGAAGACACTGCAGGGCTTTCTACTTCATGTCATTGTGAAATGAAAATCTCACAGACACCATCAGCGACAGGGGCAATTGGTCACACTTTACTAAAGCCAGTGACTGTGTTCATTGATTTCATAGGTAACTGTTAATTGGTAGCTAAAGGCTTCTGGGTGATTAACAGTCTTGATAAAAGAGACCTAGTAACGGTTCTTCAAGTTGAAAGCCCCTACTGGTACAACAGTCTCTGTGATGGGTTGTGCTGAATGATGTCTTCCTTATAAATGGTGAGCCCACCAGTGAGGACTTCTAATGCAGCCAGGTGACAGGGTTGTTTCTACATATTTATTGTTACGTTCAAAACTTTTGAAAAAAGAAACTATTAAAATGCAAAGAACACTTTAAACATCTTTATTAAATTCAAGGAAATTCTTTATGAACTTGAATTTGTCTATCAAACATTAAACAAAATTTAGCATTCCAAAAAGTAACATTTTGGAGGGAGGTTTTCATTCATTAAGGTTAATGTTGGTAGTAATAATATATTCTTCCAAATTGGAAAAAAAAATTTTTTTGTTTGTGGTTTAAGCTTTCATGAAACCTGCATTAACCCTTGCTCAACATTCTGGAACCATTTGCCTGGTGAGGAAAAAGTTTCATTAAATGGTACCTCAGTGGTCTTAGTCAATGGAATTGGCTGTATACATGGGCTCCTGGCCAAGGCACACATAGGGGCTGAAATCCAGTCTGGGCAAAGCTGTGTCTGCTTAGAGGCAGCGAGCCTTTTTTCTGCTTCATTAAAATAAAAAAAAAAAAAGCTTTTTTCATGAGCTAGCAGGGCCTTGATTAGATCCCTCATGCCAACAGGGTGGAAAATGCCTTGGGGAACGCCAACTCATTGAATCTCACATATCCTGCCATTTTTTTCAAAGTCATAAACATATTGTATTTTCTTAGTGGATTTCCCATCCTAGATGCTCATAAGAAAACACATCTGAAATCAATAAATGAACATTAGCTGGAGAGAAATATGGGTTTTAATTTATGCAGAGCTTAATGTTGAGAAGTGGGAAAAAGACTTCTCCACTACTTTCAAGTTATACCCTCTACTGCAGATACTGTGTACAGAAGTGATACCAAACAAAGAGGCAGAAGGGTAGGCAGGGGGAACAGCCTCGTGATCAGGAGACTTACTTCCCTACTCAATGCACGGTGCTAATTACTTACATAACATTTATGGATGCTTGGCACTGTTCTAAAGCACCTAACATGTACTTACGTCTTCATCCTCACAACGGTTGTGGAGGCGATCCTCTTAGTGTGCTCATTTTATAGAGAGAGAACTGAAGTACAGAGAGGTTAAGTGCATTGTTTAAGAGCAGAAAGCTGGTATGTGGTACAGCCAGGGATTCTGGCTGCAGAGTTCATGTTCATACCCACTCTACTAACGACTCCTTCCTCAGAGCCGCAGCCAAACAGGGCACCATCTCGGTAATTCCATTCATTACCCTGGAACCATTTATCTTCATGACTGGTGTCCTTATTAGCTAGATCTGGGGCTCTCTGAGGGTGGGGCCACCATTTTCCTGCTCATGGCTGTCTTCCCTGTGACAGGGTGTCACCCACACGCCGTAGATGCTTTCTGAAGAAACTTTCAAAAAGCAACACCATCATAGAATTTTCCTACTGGAGCAACACCTGGATAGAAGTGCCGTTTGACAAAAAACCAAAAATCGAAAACCTGAATTTCAACACCCTGCCTTTGGAAGGCAGGTGTGGCCCTGATGTGTTGAATTTCAAAGTAGAGATATCTGATATGGGGCCAAGACCAAGAAGCCGTAAGAGGCAAGAAAGGATCCTTCCTCTACGGATTTCAGATGAAGCAGTGCCCTGCCAACACCTCAATTTCAGACTTCTAGCTTCCAGAACCGAGACATGACATTTCTGTTGTTCGCAGCCACCCAATTTATAGTACTTTGGTATGGCCCTGGCAGACGAATATAGTAACTGTTCGTCTTCTGGGCTGCCAAAACAAGATACTATGGATTGGGTAACTTATAAACAACAGAAATTTATTTCTCACTGTTCTCGAGTTTCCTTGGGGAAATCCAAGGTCAAGATGTGGGCAGGTTCAGTGTTTGGTGAAGACCCACTTCCAGTTCATGTTTCTTCGCTGTGTCCAAACAGAGAGGGAGAGATGAGGGGTCTCTCCACGGCCTCTCATAATTATAAGGGTACTAATACCATTCAGCTCATCCTCATCCTATCATCTTGGGGGTTAGGACTTAATGTATGGAATTGTGGGGAGGGGGGACACACAGATATGAAGCCCATTGCAGTAACTTTAAGTCAGATGACCAGTCTCTGTCAGTCAGCACTGCTCACTGAGGTATTCAGCGTGTGAGCTATCTGTGTTTGGGGAGGGGAAGGTGAAGGACACTGCTTGAGGCTCCCTGGGTGGTTCTAGGCTGTCTATTCTTGAGACTCTGCAATCTGGCAACTCACAGTGTAGTCCCTAAATAGAATGGGGATTGCTCTTGGCTGATCAAATATTTAGGAATCACCTACCTTGAGGCATCTTGAAATATGTAGAACATATAAGAAGGGCATAAAGTAAGGACTGACTAATGCAGGTGTGACTCTGGGAGTTTGGGGACGATGGATACATGGCTACCGTGAGCCTTGGATCCCTTTAGCACAGCGGTGGGACGATTCCTTCACTGCTAATGAGAGGGCTGCGGGGCTAGGTCAGGGGAAGGGTGGGGTAGGATCGTGAGATGAAGGTCCCAATTCCCTATGTCCTGGGACTGGCTCCGCATAGACTAAATATGGCAGAGGATTTGTGTGCACAAAAGACCTCAGTGGCAAAGATTCTACGCAAGGTAGTTCGCACAGTGATTTGAAGAGAACAAACATTTCAGACTTTCAAATTTTCATAGTGTCCTCTCTGTTTCTGGGTGGTTTCCCTATTTCATGGTGACAACCTATCATTTAATGTTATCTTTAATGTGATCTTGAATGTTTTTAATGTGCCAGAAAAATTAGCAGAAAATGGTGGAAGACCTCATTTGGGAAATCTCTTATAGGATTGCCATAAACTAATTGAGGTTTTTTTTTTTTTTCCTTTCGTTTAATTTCATTATATTTTGGGTCAACTTAGTAGACTTTTATCTGAGTAAAGATACAGCTATTGAAATCAGTCTGTCTAATGATAATAAAATATTTGTTACCTCTCTCTGAGCACCATGTAAGTCTTTGTCCCTCTCTTGTACTTGGTGTTACCTGCAGTCCTAATTTTCTTTGATCATTTGCTGGCTTCGGTTCTGGGAGTTGTTTTCTCTGGCTGTTCCGTAGAGCAGTTGTACCTTTAGCTTAGGAGGATTGAAGCTGAAACAAATCACTTTAGAACTGCTTGACTAACCACAAGGAAGATGAGGTGGGGGACTTAAGAATCCCAACAGAGATGTTTGTAACCAGTGGTTCTCCGTCTTCACTAACGACAGAATTGAAGAGGATGTGTAATATTGCATCACAAGGGATGGGGATCAGCTCTGGGGAGGAACTTCCCAAAGCAGAGTGTCCTGCATCACTGAAAGGATTTTTAAAGAGGAGGAGAGTCCTTTACTAGGTCAAAATCCCGTGTGTCATCTTTTCAGTCCATCTGTAGACAGTTAGGCTTTGACCAACCAACCTCGTGGGGAAGCTGCCCTCCCCACGCCAAGCCTGTACACAGGAGTATATTGCACTCTTCCACAGGGGGTTGCAGCCAAGGGCTCTGGTCTCCTGACCAGCCACGCTCACACATATCTCTGCATTCCCAGCCCAGGAGCCCCAGTCAGAGGCCCCCAGTGAGGTAACTGGTGCATCCCAGATGCCTCCCCAGAGACTTCCGATGGGCAGCTCTGGCTGAGGCACGTTTCCCCCCATGACTGGGTATTTTTCTACTCCCCCTCTCCTCTTCTCCTTACCTTCCATCCTCTGGGCTCAGAAGAAGGCAGGAGCCTTTTGTTCAGGGTTCCTCGGCGGTGAGATACTTCTGTCATCTGACCCCTGCCTGGTGCTGTTCCTTGGGGAAAAAATGAAACACTGGGATGCTGGTACTTTGTTTCTTGCCTTCACGGTCGTAGTGAATGAATGAAGTCTTGAGTGTTACTTTCAGACTGGCTTGTCCTCATTGACCATCTCAGCACTTGGAAACTCAACTGGAGCTGGTAGAACTTCTGTAAATGATATTTTGAAAAGATTTATTTATTTATTAGGGAGAGAGAAGTGTAGGGGGAGCCAGTACCCGGTGGAGGAGGGGCAGAGGGTGAGAATCTCAAGCAGACTCCCAGCTGAGCACAGAGCCCAATGCAGGGCTTGATCTCATGACCCTGAGATCACAATCTGAGCCGAAATCAACAGTCAGACGCTTTATGGGCTGAGCCACCCAGGTGCCCCGGATGATTCTTAATGTAGATTCTTATCAACGAAGGCAAGAACTGCTACCTGGGGTTGGGTGTAAACACACCCTTGTGTCTGATAGTGGACACCCTTGTGTCCACTCCTGTATTGAACAGATATGATTGACATGTATGTGCTGGGCGTAGAGGAGGAGGATGTAATGGGCTGGGACTACAGATCTGAACAAGGCAAGAAAGGTCTCTACCTGCGTGGAGCTGACATCCTATGGGGAGTTTGCAACCAGTGAGTAAACATACACAGTAATGACTGTGTTTGGGTCCTGGAGAGAAGAAGCAAGATTTTGGTTTTGTAGTTCATGAAGGGAAGCTTCTCCACGTTTGATAGATGGAGAAGCTTTTCTTTCTTTCTTTGTTTTTTTTTTTTTTTAATTTTAATTTTTATTTATTTATTTGACAGAGAGAGAGGGAGAGCACAAGTAGGCAGAGAGGCAGGCACAGAGAGAGGAGGAAGCAGGCTCCCTGCTGAGCAGAGAGCCCGATGCGGGGCTCGATCTCAGGACCCTGAGATCATGACCTGAGCCGAAGGCAGAGGCTTTAACCCGCTGAGCCACCCAGGCGCCCCGGGAAAATGTGTTCTACTCAGAGAGACCAACAGGTACAAGGGCTGTGAGAGGGGAACATGCCTGGCATGTTCTGAGAACTCAGAAAGCCAGGCTGCCCTCATTGTTGTGTGTTTTGAATGTTATGCCCGAGCGAGACCTCTGTATCCTTTCCAGAATTTATAAATGCTTTGTTTTATTTTTGTAGTATTTATACTCTTTCCGGTCCTCAAAAGAATTTAGGTGACTGGTGAAATTTAAAATCTTTGAACAAAAGAGTTGAGGGAATGGGACAATGGGAAAATAAAGCTGTGGAGAGTATAATTACTTCAGAAGGAGATCAATAACTGAAAGGGAATTGATAGGGAAAATCTTGGCTTGAAGAATGAATCAGACTATGTCCTCAAGGATTCTTTCAAGAAGAAACCAGTTGGTTCTAGAATCCCCAAAAGTATAAGAGCATGGGCTTTGGAATTAATAGAGCTTGCTTTGAAAGCATCTCTTCTCAAGATGTGATCCTGAGTGAGTTATGTTACCTCTGTGAGCCTTGGTGTCTTCTGTAAAATGGGGATTCAAATACCATTTAGTCCACAAGGTTATTCTGAAGATTACATGGAGTAAACCATATGCACCCGGGACACAGTTAGTGTTTAACGAATGGTAACTCTAATTAAAGATGGTTGCGGAAGTAGAAATAGGAAGGCCTTGATAAAGAGGCCACATGTGGATTAGGAGAGGGAGACATAGTTCGGGTGAAACCTCTTTTGAATGGAAGGAAATCAGCAAGAAGCCTGTTGTGGCCAGGAGAATGACCATCATTTTCTTTCTTTGCTCTCTGATTTGGACACAGTGGGAAGATGAACAAGGAAAGTCAGTACCTGAGAAGTCTCCCAGTGCCTCTGGGAGAGGCACTATCTAAAGATGGGAGAGCTCAGTTGAGTACGTGTGGGGCTTCCTGGGCAGAGCAGACAGACGAGTGGCCAGACGTTAGGAGTTGGGAATGGGCTCTGGGTGCCCTGAAGGATGAAGCAAGTAGATTTCCATTAGAGGATAAAAAGGTGGTCTAGACTTAGTTACACTGTGCTTTTTTTTTTTTTTTTAAAGATTTTATTTATTATTTGAGAGAGAGAGCATGAGTGAGAGGCAGAGGTAGAAGGAGAAGCAGACTCCCCGCTGAGCCGGGAGCCCTGATACAGGGCTCTATTCTAGGACCCTGAGATCATGACCTGAGCTAAAGGCAGGTGCCCAACCGACTGAGCCAACCAGGAGCCCCTACCTGGTGCTTTCTAGTGAGTTTAGTGACAAGAGTGTAAGTCTGCAATTTCCTGTTATTCTGGAACATCAGGAGTTTAGCTTCTGACATAAAAAGTTAAAATCACACACACACACACACACACACACCCCTTTTCTCCATGTCTGGGATTACTGCTCCTCCTCAGCTCATTAATCACTTTCTAGTATATTTCTTGGAGTAACAAAATAGCGTATGCCATCTTTATTTATTAACTAAATGAACAAATATAAAGTCTTGTGCCAGATACTCTTCTAGGTAGTAAACAAGGTCTTGCGCTCAAGGCACTTACAACAATAATAATAATAAGGATGTGGGGCGCCTGGGTGGCTCAGTGGGTTAAAGCCTCTGCCTTCAGCTCAGGTCATGATCCCAGGGTCCTGGGATCGAGCCACGCATCGGGCTCTCTGCTCAGCAGGGAGCCTGCTTCCTCCTCTCTCTCTGCCTGCTTGTGATCTCTGTCTGTCAAATAAATAAATAAAATATTTAAAATAATAATAATAATAATAATAAGGATGATAGACAGCAAAGCCAGCAAATAAGTGCTTCCAGCTCAGAAGAAAGAGAAAGCAGATAAGACAGTAGAAAGAGATGGCAGAGTGCCACACTGCTTTTGATGGAGTGGACAGGGAAAACCTCTCAGAAATGGGACTTAAGTCTGGGAAAAGCATAATCTCAGGAATGGGAAGAGGAAGTGCAAAGACCCTGTGGCAGGTACCTGCTTGACGTGAGTGAGGAACAGCCAGAGCATCAGTGTGGGTTGAGGTCAGTGAGGGAAGGCAAAGTAGAGGGCTGTTTGTTTGTCTCCTGGTAGGAGTGATCCAGGAGAGAGCTACACTGAGATGCAGGAGAGGGTGTGTGTTTAGGGGGTCTAATGGCAGATGCAAAGCCCTTGAGCAGGCAGGAGGGGCTGATTCAGTGCGTGGAGAGGATGGGGGCTGGCAGGGGGAGACTTTGGAGCACAGTTACCTTCTCCACAGCAATGGGAGGTAAGAGGCATGTGGGAAACATGCAGGGAGCTCTGTGAATCAGGAAGATGAGCAAATTCAGTGACTTCATCTGGAGAAGGGGAGAGGGAGGAGGGGGTTTGAGGAGCATCGAGAATGTGTGAAATAATTATTGGGCAAATAAAAGAGTGTCAATATAGAACAAACACAATTCTCAGTTATCCGGGGATGGAGGAGCCTAAACACATCTTCCTTTACTGGTTGTACCTGACTCCCAGGCAAGGGCCAGCAGGGACATGTTTCTCTGGCCAAGGCCAAATCTCAGGTGCTGGCAGATTTGCACCTGCCCCTCCCCAGGGCTCCTCCTTCCTGCTCCCAACTCCTTCCCCCCGCAGCATCCCTCCCGGGTTTCCTGTCTCCACTACACCACTTCGGTAAGTTGCTTAACCTCTTTGAGATTCTGTCTTCTTATCTGTTTTTGTTTTTTTTAAGATTTTATTTATTTATCTATTTGACACAGAGAGAGAGACCACAAGTAGGCCGAGAAGCAGACTGGGGGCGGGGTGGGGTGGGGGAAGCAGATTCCCTGCTGAGCAGGGAGCCCGATGTGGGGCTCCATCCCAGGACCCTGAGATCATGACCTGAGCCGAAGGCAGAGGCTTAACCCACTGAGCCATCCAGGCGCCCCTCTGTCTCCTTATCTGTAAAAGGGCTAAGTGATTGGACTCATCTTACTAGATTTGTAAAGAACGTCCTGTCACCATGTGCAAAGTGCAAGGTGCCCTGTCTGGCAGGTGGATGTTTCCTTTTGTCATCACCACCATCAGTGCAGCTACTTCTGTGACTGTGGCTGCAAGATGGGTCTCTAGTGGCGTACTCTGCCGTGTCCCTGTCACGGCTGCCTCTGTGGTCCCAGACTGCAGTGGGCGGAAGAGAAAGAATCCGCTGTGGGGCTTGCTAAAAATTCCAATTCTTGGCCCCCCCTACCAGAGACACAGCCTTGATAATAGGGATGCAGCATCTGAAATCTGCATTTTAAACAACCCCCCCCACACCCACCCCGGGGTCCAGTGGTAATCGGTAATTTCCATGGCAGCGCGATTACTTTGTGGATGATGTTTCATTGAATTTTCACAACCACTACATCCAGTTGGAGAATTAGCCCATTTAACAAAGGGAAAAAAGAGCTTAAGAGAGGCTAAATAATTCGACCAATATATAACTTGTAGAGCTAGGATTCAAACGCTCAGATTCTACTCCAAAATGCATCTCTTTGATATGAGTTAAAAGCAAAAAACCTCCAGCATTTGGCTTGGAGGGAAACAATTTTTGAGTAGTAGGTGTAAATTTTGCAGACATCTTCTTATTTGCCTTAAAAAAAAAAAATACCGGGAATCAAGCCTGAGTCCGTTGTTTTATAGATCTCTCCGATCCTTACCTCCAGGAGCGCAGCACAGTAGGATGTGTGCCCCACCCACCGGGGAGTGAAATCTGTTGCCCACCCCTCCTCCCCCAGCTGGTGTGTATCCATATGCTCTTCTCCTGGGCTGTGCAGTCGCCCTTCATCCAACCCCGCAGATGTCCATCTGCAAAAAACACACCCCCGGCCCGTCTTAATCATTGGTAACCACAATGATAGGCTTTTAGCCTCTCAGAAGGGATGACGTTCTGAACAAGGTCCGGGAAGGAGTAATCTTAAGTAATCTAAGTAATCTGGAATGGGTGCATTCCAGAATGTTCTCCACATCAGGGCTCCAGCTGGTTTGGGTTGGGGCCCTTAAGACAGTGCCTTTAAGGCACACGGCCTCCGGAATCTCGGCGAGTGATGTTTGGGAGGAAGGTCGGGGTGCCGTGAATGTGCTGACGCCTCACCGGGCTGTTGGCGGCCGAATGGGGCGCGATGCTGGGTTTTCTGAGCCACGTGCATCCACGTGCCCGTCAGTCGGGGCGCTTTCCTGGGCCGGGATCTCTTTCCCAGGTCATGGGCAGCTGTATGGAAAGTTATGGAAGTGCTGTTTCAGTGTGACATCACCTTCCATCCAAATGTAAGACGGGGCTCTTTGATGGAGCTCGCAGAACATCTGAATCAGAATGACGGCGTTCTGGCTGGGGGTAGGACTCACACACCGATCCTGGCTCCTGAACGTCCTGGCTGTGTGATTTTTTTTTTTTAAGATTTTATTTATTTATTTGACAGACAGAGATCACAAGTAGGCAGAGAAGCAGGCAGAGAGAGAGGAGGAAGTAGGCTTCCTGCCGAGCAGAGAACCCGATGTGGGGCTCCATCCCCCGATCCTGGGATCATGACCTGAGCGGAAGGCAGAGGCTTTAACCTACTGAGCCACCAGGTGCCCTGTGGCTGTGTGATTTGAGGAGAGGCACGCCACCTCTCTGAGTCTTCTCTTTTTTGCCTTTAAGTTTTGAATACCTTGCTGTAAGCCTGAGGGGGTGTGAAGATTAAAAAGTAAATCATGCCTCTCCTGGGTTTAAATATCCCTGGGCTTGCTTGACCCCAGCACCCTTCGGTACTTATGTGGAGTTTGAGCTACTTCTCTTCAAACTTGCTACATTTCTTTAGGGCCAGGGGCCAACTCTTTGGGTTTGTTTGCTTGTTTCTATGCCCGAATCCAAATTAGTGTTCTCCATGTTGTAGGCAATTCTAAGAAGGTGAATGAATGAGTGTTCATGCAATAAAATTCTATTAGGGAGCACTACTGTAATCAACCTTTAGTTTCTTAGGACAATACAGTGTTGTACTATGGATTGAGATGCGAAGCATTGTCTAAGAGATTTCCAGTCAAGGAGAATCATCAATAATGTTAGGAACCAGGAGAGACTTTTTTTCCATCCTTCTGAAAAAGCATAGGTCCTTTCCTGGGTCTCTGAAACATTAGTTCATCTTCCGAAGCCTTCCAACCTTCCATCTCAACTCCGTCTTTTTATTTGTTTGAACAGTTCTGTCCACTTTCCTTCCACACCTTCTGTTAAATTCGCTACTTCCCATATGGCTAGGCTAATAATAGTCTTGATACAATTCAGAGCATGCGTTCCTTGTCCCTGTTTCCAAGATAAGTCCCTTGTCCTTGTCTTTTAGTATTCTTATCTCTGTCTAGAATACGGAGTAGGTGACCAGCACAGGGGTGTCGCATAGATGGGTGAATCATGGAGCACAAGTGTGAGAAGGCTCCTCTGTTCTGTCCTCCTCTGACTTCTCTCACTTCTGGTCCTGCTTTCCTTTATTTATGACTATTTTTAAAATACTGGACATCAGATGCAGAGTTGGATTATGGATGATTCACAATCCTTAGTTTGTGACATGCTTTTATCTTGGGTCCTTGCATGGTCTGCTTTAACATATATGTGGATGGATGGATTTTAAATTATGTAACAAGCATCCATGTACTGGCTACCAAAACCAAAATAGGGCCTCGAAAATAATTTATATCTAACCATATCATTTTCCCACCTCCCATCACTCTGTTTCCCACAGTCTGGGGTAACCATCATTCTGAATCCTTTATTAATTTTTCTTTTGCTTTCATTTTTATATAGTTTTATTGTCTCTATTTTTCTAAAAACTTTTCTCATTTTGGTTGTTCTTAACTTTATATTATACTTCCCCCCACCCCCGTTTGTTATATTGTTAAGATTCATCCGTATTATTTCATGTTGTCAAATATATTCATTTATTCATTTTTGGTTATGAATTCATTCATTGCATGACTATACCATTGTGATTCATTCACATTGATGTGGCTGGGTCGTTAGGTTATACCCAGGATTTTGCTCTTGTGAACAGTGCGTCTATGAATATTCTTGAACATGATGTTGTCAAATTTGTGCAAGAGCTAATGGGTTATAAGCTTGAAGGTAGAATTCCTGGGTCATAGGAAATGTGAATTTTCAACGTTAATGCCAAAATAGTTTTCAAAGTCTCTACACCAATTCATACTCCTACTGTACCCTTTCCAATGCTCGTTATCCTCAAATTTTGAACTTGGACCTGTTGAGTGAATATAAAACAGTATTACCTTGTGGTCCGCCCCGATCACTAATGGTGGTGAGAGTGAACAGTTCTTCAACTGTTTATGGATGTGTGTGTTTCCTGTTCTGTGAAAGGCCTATTCCTACTTTTACCCTTTTTTCTATTGATCTGGTTATACTTTACTTATTGATTTGCAAAAAGTTTGGTATGTCTTTCTGATGAGAATTCCTTGTTAATTTTATGTTCTTTGTTCAGGTATTGATTCTTGTATAACACTACCCCAAACCTTACTGGCTTAAAGGCATAATCTTTTTTTCTCATCGTTCTGAGGGGTCACCAGGCTCAGCCAGGTGGTTCTTCTGCCCCAGGTAGTGTCAGCGGGAATAACTCTTGTGTATTCAGTAGCTCCCTAGGTAGGACTGGACTGGATGGTCTGGTGTCTCCGTGCTCTTCTATGCGCCCTCGCCATTTGTTTAGCGTGCGTTTTCTCATTAATGTGGTCATTTGGGGGCAGTTGGACTTTTTCCCTGGAGGCTGGTTGCAAGAAGCAGCCAGCCCTTTTAAGGCCTCTGCTCGAAAACCTCAGAATGATACTTCTGCAAATAATAAAGTCAGTCTGGATTCAAGAGAAGAGAATAACCTCTAGGGAAAATAGCCTCCACTTCTTGATGTGTGAAGTGGCAGACACACGCAGAGAAGGAATTGCTGGCAGCCATTGTGATACTGTCTGCCGCTTGTATACTACGAATATCTTTCCATTTGTAACTTTACTTTCTACTTCTTTAAGGTGAACCAATTTCTTTTTTTTTTAAGTTATTATTTTTAAATTTTATTTTATTTTATTTCTTTGAGAAAGGGTCTGTGTGTGAGTGGGTGAGGGGCAGAGGGAGAGAGAGAATCTTGAGCAGGCTCCACATCCAGCCTGGAGCCCAATGTGGGGTTCGATCTCACGACCTTGAGATTGTGACCTGAGCTGAAATCAAAAGTCAGACACTTAACCGACTGAGCCACCCAGGTGCCCCTAAGATGAACCAGTGTTTATAATTTTAATCTATCTCTTCTTTTGTAGTCAGTGCTTTCTGAATCTTGTTTAAGAAATCTTCCCTTGTTCCAAATTCTAAAAGATACTCACTGATATTTTGCACTAATTGGTTTTAAAGTTTATTT
The DNA here is from genome assembly GCF_020171115.1 of Neogale vison. Classification (NCBI taxonomy): domain Eukaryota; kingdom Metazoa; phylum Chordata; class Mammalia; order Carnivora; family Mustelidae; genus Neogale; species Neogale vison. The sequence continues at coordinate 170,791,176 of NC_058093.1, read as the reverse complement.
CTGACATGAAGTCCTTAATTCATTGATGTGGATTTTTGTCTGTGGCTTGAGTAGGAATTTTATTTTATTGTTTTCCATTGGATATAGATTACTTTTCCCACTTACCTGATGTACCACCTCTGTTATATACTAAGGTTTCCCAAATGCGTGGGTTTGTTTTGGGCTCTTTTCTGTCCTGTAAGGCTGTTTGTCTCATCTTGTCTGTTTTAATTATAATAGCTTCATAATAAGCCCTGATACCTTGAAGGACAATTTCTTCCTCCCTGGTCTCCCTATTCAGCAATATCCTGGCTTTTCTCTCAATAGAGCTTCTAATGGAGCATAATAATTCTAAAATTTATATATTATCCTATCCAAGAAAAGAGTCATTTCATTTATTTAGATTTTAGAAATTCTTTTAATAAATTTTTGTTTTTTTCTTAAAATCCTTATATGAGTGAAATCATATGGTATTTGTCTTTCTCTGTCTGACATATTTCACTTAGTATAATATCCTGTAGGTCCATCCATGCTGTTGCAAATGACAAGATCTTATTTTTTTTTAAAGATTTTATTTATTTATTTGACAGAGCTCACAAGTAGGTAGAGAGGCAGGCAGAGTCAGAGGAAGAAGCAGGCTCCCTGCTGAGCAGAAAGCCCAATTTGGGGCTCGATCCCAGGACCCTGAGATCATGACCTGAGCCAAAGGCAGAATAACCCACTGAGCCACCCAGCAGCCCAAGATCTTATTCTTTTTTATGACTGAGAAACATTCCATTTTGTATACATACAACTATTCTGTATCCATTCATCTGTTGATTGATACCAGAGTTATTCCACATCTTGGCTACTGTAAATAATGCTGAAATAAGCTTAGGGATACAAAAATCTTTTCAAATTAGTGTTTTTGTTTTCTTTGAGTAGGCACCCAATAGTGGAATTACTGAATCATATGATAATTCTATTTTTAATTTTTTGAGGAACCTCCATATTGTTTCCCACGATGACTACACCAGTTTGCATTCCCACCAACAGTGCACAAGGGTTCCTTTCTCTGCACGCTCTCATCTACACTTGGATTTGTAGTCTTTTTGAGTGTGGGCATTCTGACGGGTGTGCTGGTGGGTTCATTTGTCTTCATCCCCTCCCCTCCCAGCCTAAATAGCCAGGCACTTTGGGAACCAGTGGGAACACTCTCCACTTATCTTGCCAACACCGTGGGCCCCACCCTTGTGTTCCCCTGCAGATCGGTCCCATCCACACCACCCCATTTGGTACATGTCCCTCCAAAGCTGCTTCTGCCCTGGCACGTCCTGCAAATAGCCCTAGCAGGGACCAACACCTCTCCAAAGTGACTCCTGCCCTGGGGGGAGTGGAAGATAACCACACACACCAGTGCCTCTGAAGTCCCAGCAGCCTCTCCTTGTAACCAGCAGTAGAGGGAGAGCAACCTGCTGGAGATCAGTGTGACTATGGCCCCAGCAGACAGACTGGGGTGGGGTGTGGGGGACAGGCAGCTGGTCTAACTGCCTGCTCTGCCCACCAACACAAACCTCTCAGGGACGTTACAGGAAGAATGCCCTGCGGTTCGGTGTGATGGCAATCCCGGCAGTTGGGCTGAGGGCAAACATCCTGTCTGACTGCTGACACTGCCCAGCTTGGATCCTGAGCATCCCCAGATAGGCCCTTACTGGCACAGGGACCAAACCCTGCCCGGGCATGCCCCCCACAGGTGAAGTCAGCCATTGCAGCTGATGGGACTGAAGACAGTCAGTCTGATGGGAGACACCTCTGCGGCACCTGGGTCTGGGGAAGGGGGTTTGCACTATAGGGCACCACAGAACCTCTTCTTCTTAGACCATTTATAGGAAATAATGTATATTACTGACCATCCACAATGTCTAATAACATGGAGTAGCTGCTAGATGGGGAAGAGAGTTACAGGGTGGTTGGTTCACATACTGTTTCTGGGGCCCTAGGCTTGGGTCCTGGTTCCACTATTTATAGTTGTGTGATTCCTTTCTTTTCTTTTTTTTTTAATTTTTACTTTAATTTATTTATTTGACAGAGAGAGAGCTCAAGGATGGGAGAGCAGCAGACAGAGGGAGAGGGAGAAGCAGGCTCCCGGCTGAGCAGGGAGCCAGATGTGGGATTCTAAATCCCAGGACCCTGGGATCATGACCCAAGCCGAAGGCAGTCGCTTAACCGACTGAGCCACCCAGACACCCCCTATAGCCGTGTGAGTCTTGGGCATATTACTTAACTTAGTCTTGTGTTTCCTCAACTGTAAAATAGAGGTAATAGCCTTAGGGTGCCAAAGTCAAATGCATAATTCCCGGTGCATAATAGGTGCTGTATCAATGTTCACTTTATTTGTTAGTGTAGTTATTTGAAAACTGAGAAGAAGCATCATCTCCATTCCTCATATCTTCACTATGGAGATGGAGATAAATGTAGATCATAAGTATCCCCATCCTTGGAAGAAAGTTGCTTCTAAACTTGGAGGAGCAATAATGTAATTCCCTTATCAAATAATTAAATTAAATAATTGGTAAAATTCTCTCTGGGAAAGAGTGGGAAAAATAAAGATCTTTAAAGGAAAAATATCCATGAATGTTTAGATGTCTTAGCTTAACTATTACTATTTAATTAATATTGTAATTAATTACACTTTTTATTATGATAACAAAATTTTTATAGAAAGAACCTCCCCCCTCCCTTTGTTTTAAGAATTGCTGATGGGCTCATTCCTTTATTGGGCTTCTAGGAGGTGCGAGGCAATGTGCAGGCTGAAGTGTAGTGATGAGCTACATTGCCCAGCTTGGATCCTGAGCATCCCCAGATAGGCCCTTACTGGCACAGGGACCAAACCCTGCCCGGGCATGCCCCCCACAGTGATGAGATTGTGTATGTCCATACACAATCTTTCATCTCAGGAACTCGGCGGGGCTGCCTCGCCTGCCTGAGGTGCTGCTTCTGAGTTATATAAGTATCCTTCTAGAATGTCAAAAGATAAAGTTAAAAAAAAAGATGTACATAATTTATCTCTGCATATGAGAGAATCCTCAGTTACACACTCGATGAAAACATGTGGTCACACCCCAGGATCAAACTTTGAACACTTAAGAATTAACTTTCAAGACGCTGGGCAGGGGTAGAGCTACCCTTGTGTTGCAGAACATTCTGGGAAGGCTGTGGCTCTAAGTTTGCTTCTTTACCCCCCTCCTATATGGTGGTGATGCTCTGAGGTGATTTAACTGGGGAGCAAAGCAGTTCAGTGTGTGAAGCGCACTACTGGTTAAGCATGATCTTTTGACCCAGTGCAAGTGTAATCAATACATGGAAAGGGCCTATGTTCAGCTTTTTAGGCTGTGAAATACTGCATGGCAAGCAAAACAAAACAGAACCAAGAATTTGCCTACCAAGAAGAAGAAGTCAGTAAGAAGATGAGGTCATATCCCTGGTGTCAGAATTTAGTAAAGATGGTAATACCAAGGAGCTATCACTCCAGGTGAAAATGGATTCTCATTTATCTGTGGGCTTATCTCTTGACTTCTCACTTTGGTGTCTTCAGCCCCAGCTGTGATCTCCCCACTTACCTTTCATGCCTTGTCTTCCGTTACTTACGCTCTTGTTAAACTGGACCAACTGGCCTCCATGCCTTTGCTCGCACTGGTTCCTCCTCCTGGAACCCCTTCCCTGTTTGCCGCTCACTGACACTTACCAAAGCCTGGTGCATCCTCACCGGTGACTTAGTCCCACCTCTTCCACCCCGTTCCCTGAGCCCCTGGCCTACGCTTCACCTTGGACCCAGACCACAATACGCTTACCGTACCCCACTTCCCTTATGGTTATTTGTCTCCTTATTGCCTCCGCTGGGACTGCGGATAGGGATTCTCTTTGTATTGTAGAGCCTGACATGGAAATTGCAGAGGAGAATGTAAAGAGCAAAATGAATTTGCTGAAGGAAAACATCTTGGCGTCTCGGGTGCAGCAGGTTCCTCTTAAAATGTCATATAGGACAAGAGAAACATAGCTGTAAAACATGGAAGATAAATATGATATATGTCCAAAAACATTATAAACAGGCATAAACAGATGATATGGTTTAAAATGAAGTGAAAAAGAAAAAGGCGTATTACTGTCTTCAGAATACGTTGCCATCAATTTCACAGCTGACATCCCTAGGCCGAGTGGTCTTTGTTTTACTTACCTCTTTACTAAACTGATAGAAAAAATTACTTGAAAATAACAAGAGCTTTTTTTTTTCCCCCCCTCCAGGGCCAATTCTGTGACTATTGCAATTCTGAGGACCCCAGGAGAGCACATCCAGTCACCAACGCAATTGACGGATCCGAGCGATGGTGGCAAAGCCCTCCTCTGTCCTCAGGCACACAGTACAACAAAGTCAATGTCACCTTGGATCTGGGGCAGGTGAGTAATGCTTCTGACTGGAAAGAGGGAAGCTCATTTGGATTGTCATTTCTACGGTTATTTCTGATAGAATAATAATTATATTAAAAAACAAAAATAGCTTTAATTCTCTAGTCTCTGTGAAGCCTGTGACAGTCATATTTGCATTCCTCCACGCTCAGCCTGTCATGACACAGACACCCATACCTGTGAAGAGTTAAAAATAGTCAAAAATAGTTATATTGGCAAAGATATTACTATTACTATTATTATTTTTGATTATGGCAAAGTACACATGACATAAAATGTACCATCTTAAGATATTTTATTTTTAAAAAATATTTTATTTATTTATTTAAAGAGAGTGCAAGTGAGGGGGAGCAGAGGGAGAGAGAGAATCTCGAAGAGACTACGTGCTGAACGAGGGGCCCCGCTTAGGGCTTGATCCCATGACCCTGAGATCATGGCCTGAACTGAAAGCAAGAGTTGGATGCTTAACCGACTGAGCCATGCAGGCCCTCCCCATCGTAGACGAGTTTAACCGTATGGTTCAGTAGCCTCAAGTTCACATTGTGTGCAACCAGTCACCAGCATTCTTTCTCGTCTTGCAAAACTGGCACTCTGTGCCCAGCCCCAGACTACCACCGTTCTACTGTCTCTGTGGATTGGTCAACCCCAGTCACCTCATAGAGGTAGAATCCTACAGTATCCATCCTTTGTGACTGGCTTACTTCACCTAGCCTACTGTCTCTGGGTTCGTCTGTGTCAGCAGTGTGTGTCTGAATTTGCTTCCTTTTTAAGGCTAAATAATATTCCATTGTATGTATGTCTCACATTTATTTATCCAGTTATCTGTCAAGGGACACCCGAGTTGCTTCCATGTTTTGGCTCTTGTGAGTAATGCTGTTATGAACATGGGGATAACTAAGATATTTTTATAGCATTCTCTTTCCCAGAAATCCTGCTTCTATGACCACTGACTACCATAGTTTTTCACTTTGTTTGGCCAGCTTGTGCACAAGAAAACACAACTTCAGACCTGTCTTCCTTTGGTATGCTAAGAGGGCCCCTAGGATGTCTTCCTCTTGGTGTACATGCCCAGTGTGATCCCCTCTATTTCCAGTGTGGCAGGACTATGATGGAAGTCACTCCCTTGGTAAAGAGACATTATGTGACAAAAACGAAGGGATTTTGAACATGTGTTTAAGGTCCCAAGTCAGTTGATCAAAAGAGAGATTATCTTAGAAGATTCCTCCCTAATTTGGGGAACTCTTAAAAAGGTCTGGGCCCTACCTAAAGGAAGAGATCTGAAGCATGATCAAATTTCCTTCTGAACTTGAAGGGGATGCCATGTTATAAACTATCTTTGGAGATGGCCACATGGCAAGGACCTAAGAATGGTTTCTAGAAGCAGAGAACAGCCTCAGCCAACAGCTGGAAAAAAAAGCTGGAACCTCAGTCCTACAACCTACAACAAACTTGGAAATGGGTCTTTCCAGGCAATCTGGCAAATGCCTGATTGCAGCCACCATGCCCAGACTCCTGAAATATAAGACTGAAAGTTCATAAATGGCTTTGTCTTAAACCGCTAAATTTGTTTTCATTTGTTAAGCAGCAATAGAAAAATGAATGCACCTTCTTTCCTCTTTCAGACTAGGTAGTGCCTCCTATCTGTTTCACCCTGTTCCTTCAACAAGTACTTATTTATTGCCTATTCTATACGTCAGGCACTGTTCTTGGTATTTGCATTACATAAAAGAATGAAGAGATGGAGAGTCCTTCCCTCATGGGAGACAGCCAACAAAAATATATATCGCTAAATATAATACGTTAGAAGCTGATAACAGCTATGGGAAACATAAAAAAGTAGATCAGGGTAAGAGGATCATGAGGCCAGGACAAGAAGGGTTTGCAGTTTTAGGCAGGACCGTCAGGAGAGAGCTTAATGGACAAAGACTAGAAACAGGTGAAGGCATTCATCATGCAGATTTCAGTCACCAAGACAAAGGGAACACCCTGAAAGCCTTTCTAAGGTGGGAGCTTGTCTGGAAGGTATAAGGAGCTGCATGGAGGCCAGGGTGCTTGGACCAAAGTCAGGGAGAGGGCAGTGGTGAGAGAAAAGGCCCGAGAGAGAACAGACAGGGCCAGATCAAGTAGGGTTCCTAGGCCATGATAAGGACATGGGTTCCAATGAGAGATGAGTCATTACAGAGTTTCAAGAAGAAGAATGATCTAATATGATTTAAATTTTAAAAAGATTTCTCTATTTTGTTGAGAATTATCAGGGGGCAAGGGTAGAAGCCAGTGACTGTCACTGTAATCCACAAGAAAGATGCAAGTAGGGGCAGTGGAAGGGGTGTGTCCCAGACCTATTCTGAGACTAGAGGTGCCATGATTTCCTAGTGGATTGAAGGTGAAGTGTGAGAAGAGATGGTTCTGGGATGACTGGAACTGTTGTTTGCAGAGGTGTTGGAGACTCTGGGGGACAGAGGCAGTTAATGTGGACATACAAGCACTGAAATACTGTTTGGACATCGCATTGGAAGTATGGACTAGACACTGGGAGATATGAGTCTGGGAAGCTGGCTGGGCTGGAAGAGAGACTTGTTAAAGATTTCTTTAGGAATTATATTCAGGATCTCTCAGCTTCTTGGATTTGTATATTTATACCTTTCATCACCTTTGGGATATTTTCAAACAAACATCCTTCCTTCCTTTTCTAGCTTTATTGAGGTATCATTGACAAGTAAAATTGTCTGTGTTTTAAAGTGTATAATGTGATGATTCGATAAGCATATAATTTGTGAAATGATCACCATGAGGAGGTTAATTCACACATTCATCACCTCACGTACTTTTTTTGTGAGTGTGTGGTGAGACCACTTGAGATCTTGTCTCTGAGTAAATTTCAGGCATATAATACAGTACTATTAACTATATATACCATGTTGTACATTAGAAACCCAGAACTTATTTATCTTATAGCTGAAAGCTTGTATCCTTTGAGCAGTATCTCCTGATTTCTCCCACTCCCTAGCCCCTGGTAAATACATACCTCTGTTTCCATGAGTTCAGGTTCTCTTTCTTTGGGATATTGATGATATTGTTAGATCTTTTATTATTGTTCCACAGGTCCCTGAGGCTCTGTTCATTTATTTTTTTCAGTTGCATTTCTCTCTTTTTCAGATTAGGTAATTGTTCTATTTTGAAATTCCCTGATTCAAAAAAAAAAAAAAAAAAAAAAGGAATTCCCTGATTCCTTTCTCTTTCATGTTCTCCTCTCTAGCCCATTTAGTGAGTTTTTAATTTTAGTTATTGTATTTTTTCAGTTATTATAATTCCTATAATTGCCACTTAGTTTTTTTATATCTTCTATTTCTTGGATGAGATTTTTAATATTTTAATTTACTTCAAGAATATTTGTACTTACTCACTGAAGCATTTTGATACTTTAAGGGTTTTGTCAGATAATTCTATCATCTGTTTCATCACCTTTTGTTGGGGTCTGTTGATTGTTCTTTCTCATTCACATTGTTATTTTCCTCTGATTTTTGGTATGATGAGTGATTTCCAATTGTGTTCTGGACATTTTAGATATTATATTAGGTGACTCTAAATCCTATTTAAATCTCCCAGCTTAGTAGATGTCACTCTGTTTAGGTTTAATACGTGGGTTCTGGCTTGCTTTTGCAGCCTGTGATTCCAACGAATATTTGGTTTTCAGCTGGTGCATATTATGTAGTCTGCTGTATTCATCTGGTCCCTGGGCTCCTGCTTGGTTCTCATTTGTGCTGCTGCCTCTGGAGCCAGAATGAACTTCTCCTGATTCAGTGACACCTAGTAGGGGTTGAGACACACTGGGCCTTCAGGGCAGAGAGTGCTTCCCCAGTGCATTGGCCAAAGCTGCCTAATGCAGGTGAAGCTCCTGCTGAAATAGACATTTGGAAATCAATGGCATGTAGATTGTGTTAACCCACAAGACTGCATGAGAGTGAAAAGAGAAGAGGATCTAGTGCTGAGCCATAGGCTCTCCAATATTAAGAAGTCCTGGAAAAGAAAAGGAGCCAGTAAAGAAGACTGGTGTGAAATGACAGATGGGAAGAAGATAACTACAAGAGTGTGGTGTCATAAAGCTAAGTGAAGAAAGTATATCAAAAGGGAGGCAGTCTTCCAGCTCTGTAATACGAAGACAAAGAGCCTAATTTTAAAAAATGGGCAAAGGATCTGAATAGGCAGTTTTCTAACCCACTGAGCCACCCAGGCGCCCCGACAGTTTTCTAAAGATACACGAATGGCCAATAAGCATATGAAAAGATGCTCAGCATCATTAGCCATCAGGGAAATGTAAGTTAAAACCACAATGTTTGTCTCTCTCTCAAATAAATAAATAAAATCTTTAAAAAAAAAAAAAACCACAATGTTATGGACATTGGGGAGGGTATGTGCTTTAGTGAGTGCTGTGAAGTGTGTAAACCTGGCGATTCACAGACCTGTACCCCTGGAGATAAAAATATATGTTTATAAAAAATAAAAAATTAAAAAAAAAACCACAATGAGATACCACTTTACACTCAGTTGGGTGACTGTAATCAAAGAAAGAGGTAATAAAGTATTGGTGAGGCTCTGGAGAGATTGGAACGCTAATACATTGTTAGTACCAAAGTAAAGTGGCATAGCTGCTCTGGAAAACAGTTTGGTACTTTCTGGATGGCTTAGTCAATTAAGCATCTGCCTTCAGCTCAGGTCATGATTCCAGGGTCCTGGGACTGAGCTGCTCATCAGGCTCCCTGCTTAACAGGGAACCTGCTTCTCCCTCTCTGCCCCTCCCCCAGCTCTTGTATGCATGCACACGTGCTCTCTCACTCTCTTAAATAAATAAATAAAATGATTAAAAAAAAAAGGTTTGCCATCTTACCCAGCAATTCCACTCCTAGTTATATTTTCAAGAAAAATGGAAACATACATAAACAGAAAACCTTGTTCATTGATGTTCATTATATCATTCTTCGTAATAGCCAAAAAGTGGGGCAATGCAAATTGTCCATCAGTTGATGAATAAATACGCCAAATATCCATATCTACACAATGGAATATTATCCAACAATAAAAAGGAGTGAATTTCTGATTAATGCTGTGACATGGGTAAACCTTAAACACGTGATGCTTGAAAGAAGCCAGTCATAAAAGAGCATGCATCATATGATTCCACATGTAGGAAATATACAGACAGGCCACTCTTTAATTGCAGACCAATCATAGCTTAGTGGCTGCCTAGGGCTGGGGGTTTCGGTGGGAATTGAGGAATGACTTCTGGGAGGTACACCTTGGTTTGGGGGAGACAGATGAAACTGAGTGTGATTGATTGGACAGTTTTGTGAGCACACCAAATGCCTTTAGACTGTACATTTAGATGAGTCAATTGAATGGTGTGTGAGGTACACCTCAGGAGAGATACACATCAACAAAGAGTTTATGGAAAGAGAGTGTTTCAAGGAAGAAAAAAAAAGAGAGAGAGAGTGATCGTGTCAAATGCTGTGTCAAGTAACATGACTTGTAATGACTGAAAATTCTCCATTGGATTTGCTAATGTGGAGGTCCCTGGTGGCTTTGATGAGACAGGATTGAAAGCCTGACTGCAGGGAGGTTAAGAGAGAATGGGAACGGAAAGGAAGCTTGGAGTACAGAAATCTAATCTGAAGAGTTTCAAAGCAATGAGGAGAGAAGAAATGGGGGGAAGAACTTCTGAACGTCAGGTAAAGAAAAGACTGGTAACTGATTCATAATAGGAGATCCACAGCAACATTAGCACAGATACTGGTAAGAGTATTAATACTGATATTTAAGCCAGTCATTCTGCTGGCCATAGTGGTGCACACAGTATGGTTCATACAGGAAATACCGTTTGACCAGATGCCTGCCCTCAGCCCATCTGCCGGGGCTGAGGTTGCATCGATGTGCGAGGTGCTGTCCTTGAGAGGCTTTTCTTGGTGGATGGGGCTGCAGGAACCCTCGTGCACTGTTGGTGGGAATGCAGATTGGAAGGGCCACTCTGGAAAACAGTATGGAGGTTCCTTAAGAAATGAAAAATAGAATTACCATATAATCTGATAATTTCACTTCTGGCCATTTACCCAAAGAAGATGAAAACACTAACTTGAAAACCTATATGCACTGCTAGGTTTATTATAGCTTTATTTATTTATTTATTTGTTTATTCATTTATTTATTCATTTATTTTTAAAGATTTTATTTACCTATTTGAGAGAGAGGCCATAAGAGGGGAGAGGTCAGAGGGAGAAGCAGACTCCCCGCCGAGCAGGGAGCCTCATGTGGGACTCGATCCTGGGACTCCAGGATCATGACCTGAGCTGAAGGCAGTTGCTTAACCAACTGAGCCACCCAGGTGCCCCCATTATTTATTTTTTATTATGTTAGTCACCATACAATACATCGTTAATTTTTGATGTAGTATTCCATCTTTATTGTCTACATATAACACCCAGTGCTCCATTATGTACAATAGTCAAATTATGGAAGCAACCTAAGTGCCCACTGATCCATGATTGGATAAAGAAGATGCCATATATATACAATGGAATATTTTTCAGCCATAAAAAGGATGAAATCTTGCCATTTGCAGAACATGGATGGAGTTAGAGGGTATTGTGCTAAGTGCAATAAGTCAGAGTAGGACAGTACCATATGGTGTCACTCACATGTGGAGTTTAAGAAACAAAACTAATGAACAAAGAAAAAAAGAGACAAACCAAAACACACACTTTTAACTGAAGGGACTGCACTGATAGTTACCAGAGGGGAGGTGGGGGGAGGGATGGGTAAAATAAATGGACCGGGTTAAGAGTACACTTACCGTGATGACCACTGAGTCATGCATTGAATTGTTGAACCCCTATATTGCACACCTGAAACTGATACAACGTTGTATGTTAACTATACGTCAATGAAAAGAAAGAAAAAAATTTATCCTAAAATAGTATCGCTTGAAAGCAATCAAAAAGACAATGGATCACTAGGTGTGGTGAAAAAATAATGATACTGTTATGCTGAAAATAAATAAATGAAAAAAAAATTAAAAAAAAGACAATGCAGTCCACAGACTGGAAATTGAATGATACTGAGATGTCTTCAAAGGAGTGTGTTATGTTCATTTAGGTTGGGGATACTTTGGTGATAGAGCAACTGTCCTTCTCTTCAAATCTTATGTTATATGAACTTACCCCTCTCCTAAGAATATTTTCACTAACAATTTTCATCTGAGATAATTCAGGAAGATCCTTCATGGTTTGAAAGACTCTATGAGTCCAATTTCAACTATGAATTAGTCTTATCCCTCTAATAACTCACATCTGTCATTAACTCACTGGAGATTTTGCCAATAATGACCAGAATTTACCCATTATACCAGTAATTTAGCTGGAGATTTTTGTAGATAGCTGGGAATTTTAACCCATCAAATACCAATGTCTGCTGGATTTACTTTTTTTCCTCAAAGCTACTTAAAAAAAAAAAACAACTTACCTTTTAAAAGGACTCTTTTGATATACTGAAAAATCTTTAAGACAGTTCAATTAAAAAAAATACCAACGTGGGAACAATTTAGTAACTTGCTGGTTGCTGACAGACATTAGCCGTGCCTCCTTCTGCACGAAGATTGTGTTCACCCAACACCTGACCAACTGGGGAGGCTGCTCTGAGTGGGGGGTTGATGGTGGATCCTGGAGTCGGTCTATGCTGTTTTGTGCCCTGGTGCACAGCTTATTTGCTGTGTGACCCTGAGCAACACGCTTGAGTGCTCTGTGCCACAGTTTCCTCCTTTAAAAGGAAAATAATAATTTTACTTACCCTATAGGATTACTTTGAGGTTTGAATGAGTGAACTGCTTCATTTTTAAACCTCTTTAGGCCAGTGGTTCTGAAATAAATTTTTATTTAGTAAAATAAAGTGAATATCAATAAATGCTCTTTATTAAGAGACTCATTACTTCTGCTCCTCTAGCTACAGCATACGGTGCTATAGACTATTAAAAAGCCCAGAAAAGCCTCTGGGCAGGATCTGTATTTTCTTCTTTTTGCTGGAATTAGCCATAAAACTGACACTGAGAGGTTAGCTTTCATAACTAAATAGTGACCTACAGACCTTAGATGTAGGGAAGTGTGAATTTTTTTTTTTTTTGGAAGTATGGTTGGGATGTACACTATAGGCCCTAAACTTATTAGCACGTCACTTTTTTTTTTTCCAGCTACTGAGAACTGGTATTTGAATCGATGCACTGTAGTCTGTTTGACAGCTTTTGTTGTCAGTTTTCTCTATCTGCTTTTGGACTAGTCAGTCAGTGGTTTTCATGGTCATTTTTCTCGGACAATACAGTTTGGCAAATAAAAGCATCACTTTCAGGACTCGGACCTGAAGGACAGTGTCCCCCTTACAAGGCGACAAACAGAGGAAGTTTCAGTGACTCACTGGAGACAGTGGTATTTTCTCAGGCTGTTCAATTTCATTCGATACTTATCAGTTTTAGAATCAGAACATGGTGTTTTATAGGAAACTTTCATCTCATCTGGCTAAATAATGAGTTCAGCTTCCGACCCTGCATATAGACCATTTGGGGCATACAGCATTTAATGTCCCCAGGGCAACCCTCAATCCAGGAGGAACAGAAAAATTGGTGGAAATTCCCCATTTCCCTGCCTCTCCAAGGAACAATTCTTTGGAATGTCTCCATCAGAATTGAGCCCCAGTTGGCCGTGGTAAGAATCTGCCATTAACATATCAGCCACTGGCTTTTTCCCTCCTCTGTGGCCCGCTCGCTTCCCATTTATGCTTCTTGAGATCTATGCACACACGAGCTACCCGCACCCAGTCTTTGTTTCAGAGCTGGATTTAGAGACAAACGAAGACAGGGAAGAAAGGGGGTTTAGGCGGAGACTCTGAGCACCCTACAGATATCCACACAAGCAAACACGAGGAAAAACTTATACAGAATACAGTAAGAAGAAAATTCAAGAAACGGTTCTAATGCTCTCAGATTAAGAGTAACAAAGGAAACAGCATTATAACTTTTAAAGAAAAAATAGGTCACACGGAAATGTACCATCACTTTACTTCATTTTTCATGAACTCAGCATATTTGGTGAGTTCCCCAGCAGCCAGAGGTAAATACAGTATCGAACCATCTGAGAGCGAATTTAGTATGTAAAAGGCCTAGGATCCTCCCCCCACCCCCAACCGGCCTTCTTTTTAACTTTTATGAGACTTCGGCAGATGAATCCAAAACATTCTTTATAGCCCTTGTCAGTTCTGACTCAGACAGGAGGAAGGCCTGGGCTGGTTTCTGTCTCTTCTTGGGCTAAGGTGCTTTGGAGATTAAATTGGTTCTAGGGACGCCTTGCAGAGCATGTCCTTAAAAGTCTGACTCAGTTGTATCCGTGGGTGGATATAGTTCCATCCAAAAAGTGCATGACTCAGATTTGGCCGAAACTTTAGATTCCAGGAATTGCCTATTCAGAAAGGGTCCTTGTCTTATTTAGTTCACTGTGTGGTGTCCTGCTCCCAGCATCTTGCACAGTTTTCAGCACATAGCAGATGCTCAATAAATATATTGAGTGACTGTAGAATGAAACAAGGATAATTCAGGGTCAGTCCGAACTTCCCAGGGTACGGTACTAGTGGAAGTATGTTGCTGTGAGACTAAATCTCTAGGATAGGGTAGACCAGCCTTGGCTCTGTAATTAACTAGATGGTTGGTTCCACTTATGACATTTGTGTTTCCTTGCAACACCATTTAAGTGTTCTATAGCTGTAGCATCATTAGAAGACATAGCTCTTACTCAGAACAAATCTGTAATTTGTAAATATTCTATGAACAGACACATACAATCATGAGACTCAACTTTTGAAAACAAATCATTTTTTAGTGGGTAGAAAAGGGACCAACAAAATCTCCTGGGCTATGGGGGATGCAATTTTATTCTTTATGATAATTTTTTATTCTTTATGTAGTAGCCTACACATTTTTTTTAAAAGATTTTGTTTATTTATTTGACAGAGGGAGAGATCGCAAGTAGGCAGAGCAGCAGGCAGGGTGGCGGGGGGAGCAGGCTCCCTGCTGAGCAGAGAGCCCAATGCTGGGCTTGATCCCAGAACCCTGAGATCATGACCTAAGCTGAAGGCAGAGGCTTAACCTACTGAGCCACCCAGGCACCCCTAGCCTACACATGTTAATTGCCTAGTAACCTAAACATGTTAATTTCCTTTGAAGTGCCTTTTAAGGAGTTTATACATTAGGAAGAGGCTGGCAATCTGGAATTTTCATTTTACATGTGAAAAACTCAAGGAAGTTGAGTCGACCCGAGCAACAGATGGGAATCCCTGAGATGCCAACTTTGTTTGACTCTCTGAATCACTATCTCAAATAGCATGATAACGAATGTAAGAAAATAGGTTCCAAGATATTTAAACACTATTACATAAAATAATGTCTGGGTAATCAGTCCCTTTCCCCTGAGTGTGGGGAGTTCTCACAGCCTATGGCTAGAGACACCTGTGAATGCTGTACATGAACGTACTTTGACCCTGGCAAAGCATGAGACCAATGTGGCATATGCTTATTATTATTATTACTTAGAGAAATCATTATTGATACCCTTGCTTCCCAACTTTTCTGCGCTTCCAAAAAGCTTACACTGCTTTATCTCTTCTGTGCGAGTGAAGTATGTAAATATGTTCACAGTCAAGTTCTGGAAACTCTTTGCTGATGTTCTATCATCCAAGAATGTTTGCGTTGAAAAAAAAAATCCCTATCTATTTTTGTCATGGAACTACTGCTAGGAATTTATCCTAAGGAAACAATGAGATAAATGCTCGAAGTATTTGAGCAAGGGTATTCTTGGGAGCATTGTTCATATAACATAGTTGGGAAACCATCTCACATCTGATAAAAGGGGACTGCTTCCCGCAATGGATCGTCAGCCATCAGAATGATGTCGCTGACGGTATCTTTATGGACATGCTGTGTCTGTGCTAAGTTGTGAAGAAGAGAAATCAAACTTTTATGTCAGCTGTGTGTATCATAGGGTATGACTTCATTTGCTTTGTGTATATAAGCACAGAAAAAAGTAAAAAAAGAATCTAAAATACGAAGAATGCTCTTCTCTGGATGGTGGGATTATTGTTGATTTTGACTTTCCCCTGTAAATCCCATTTGCAGTATAGTACATATTCATGTTCTGGATTATTTCTTAGGTACAAATCTGGCTTCGTGTCTTTCAAGCTGCATGACCCTGGACCCCCTTGTTAATGTCACCAGGGCAGTTTCTTCCTTTGAAATTTGGGAATGAATGTAGTACCACTCTTGTAGGGTTGTTGGGAAGAATTAAGAAGGTGATATAGAAAAAAACTTTTATTTTTTTAAAAAGATTTTATCTATTTAAGAGAGAGAGCACAAACAGGGGCAGCAACAGGCAGAGAGAGAGAGAGAGAGAGAGAGAGAGAAGCAGATTCCCTGCTGAGCAGGGAGCCCGATTCTGGCTCTATCCCAGGACCCTGGGATCATGACCTGAGCTGAAGGAAGATGTTTCATCAACTGAGCCACTCAGGCGCCCCTAGAAGAAAACTTTTAGAATTATGCCTCCCATGCTGTAAGAGCTCAGGCCATGTTAGTTATTATGTCTGTATTTTTTTTTTCAGTGAGCTTGTACATAAAGATAATAGAGTTAATTGAGAAGATACTTCCTTTTTGGGAAAAAAAGAAAAGTTTAGAGAAGACAAAAGGAACAATTATTCCTGGTGAGATTTGAGGTATTGATGGGAAAGCTTACTGGGCATTTTCTTGATGCCCTCTATCCCCCAGTACAGACTTCTGACCACTTCATCCCGGGTGAGGTTGGCCTGCCAGAGATCTTTAAAAGTGAACAGAATCAGAAAAATGCCCAGTAATGGAAATTGATTTTTTTTAAAGAGCCTATTTTATTCCTTAGCTAATCTTGAAAACTATTTTATGTTTCTTCCCTTGTGAAACTTCTGTGATTTCAGGCGTATTTTGGCTTTAAATCATGGCAGTTGTCCTATTACTATTATTGGCAAGCATATTTAAGGAAAAACTGAATTTCACAAATTCTTCACTATGGTTCCAATGAAATCTCGAGTTAAATACAATGTCTCCGGGGAGTCCTTGGGCCCCATGCCCCCTCTCCTCTGCCAGCTGTCTTCTAGCCCTGTAGAGCCCCCAATTCCCTCCTCCTCCCAGGGACTGTGGAGACTGCCCCCCGCCCCATGCAACCAAACAAGCTTCCTTTACTCTTGTCTTCCGGAAGCCCCTTCTTTCCCTGTTCCACTTTCCATGTTTCACCTCACTTTTGGTTTTTGACTTTACATTCTCCCATTGTGTTTCTTTCCTTTAGAGAAAAGCTTAATTATGATCAAACCAGTACCTCTTCTCGTGGTCACTGCTGGCCTTCAGGAGAGGTGCTGTGCGTGTGTGTCCCTGGTGGTGTCCCTGTCCCCACCCAGCCCCAGAGTGATGCCCTATAGAGCCGGTTTGGAAGGTCAGGACTCCCCAAGGAGGCTCAGCTCCACCAAGAGCAGGCTATCTGCCTGGCCGCGGTTGGCCTTCTGGTGCAGGCAGTGTGGATGGTGTACCTCCCCAGGACGGAGGCAGTGCCCTCCAGACCTGAGAGGCCAGCCCACTTTCTCCAGGTCCCAGGGGTCCTTCAGTTCCCACTGTGCTTACACAGGTGGATTCCTTGGCCGAGTAGCCTGTGGACAAGGATGCTTCAGGCTTGTGTCTCTCTGACTCAACAGCCCCTGGGCTGCTTTGACTTCTCTCTTTGACTCTCAAAACACCCGAGTAGCCCTTCTGCAGGTGAGGAGTTCCTGACTCAGTACATTCTCCGTGACATGCTCTGTTCCATAAGTTTCAAGCTTCCTGAGCAATGAGATGGTATGTTTACCTTTGTTGTTTCTCCACCTCGTAGAATAACCGGAGTGGAACATTTGGTTCTCTCCCCTGCCTCTCCCCTGTCCTAGCTCCCAGACTCTCATCCCTCATCCCTCCCACAGGGCCTGTAACAAGCACACAGTGTCCTGAGGTCCAGGAGAGATGGAGGGGATGGGCCTGGGCCAGGGAGCCTGGGGGCTGGGAGAGCCCCCCCCACCACCACTTGTTTTCCTGGCAGAGATCTGAGATCTGAATCTCTAGATGGGGAGGGAATTCAGGTTGGAGTCCCTGCCTGAGGGTACAGGCGGCTGAGCCCTGGGGCAGCTAGCAGGGAGTGAGAACGTGACCGCCAGAGATGAACTGAAGGGCATGGAAGGCTCTTTCTAGTGTCATCATGATCTGGGGAGTGAGGGCAGGGAGACAGGGTGGAGGGCAGCAGTTTTGCAAATTCCTGCATTTCAGGGTGAGGGCATCTCCCTCACAGCTGCTCAGGCCTGGGCAGGGCTGGACCTGAACACCCTGGTGTTTAGGACAGGTGGGTCCGACAACCCGGGCTGCCCCAGCTTGTCCCAGTTAGTGGGGTTGCTATGGCTTTGCACATGCCCTGTCTAAACTCCTTTCCTTACTGTCCTGGCCAGCCAGCCACTCAGTCCCGGGCGCTGCTTTCCTGCCTGCTTTGTCCATCTCTTCCAGTGTATGCGTGCCTCCCTACCCCCACAGTCCCCACGGGGACACAGGACCACTACCCAACCCACCACCTGTTCACATCCCCATTCCTGAAATCTTGCTCATTTTCAGCCTGGGCGGCTCCCCCACTGCTGCTTCCTGAGCCTGCTGACTTTTGATTTCTGCTCAGGCTGTGATCTCAAGGTCTTGAGATTGAGCCCTGCCGCCCCAGGGCTCCGTGCTCAGCACCGAGTCTGCTTGACAGTCTCCCTCTGCCCCTCCCCCTGCTCAAGTGTGCACGTGTTCTCTCTCTCTCTCAAATAAGCAAATAAATAAACAAACAAATAAATAAAAAATTTTTAAAAATCAGATACAAAAGACACCAAATTATTCCTTCAAATTATTAAAAAGGCTTCAAAATGCGTCCTCCGCATTTCCGTCCTCGATTCATTGTGGATGTGTACCAGCCAGACCATGGGACACACTCTAGACCCTGGACTGCAATTTTCCTTCAACGATATTAATGCCCATTGTGCCCCGTCCTGAAAAGTCTGCCTCTCTTTTCTGTGACTTTAAGTTTCTTCCCTGGCTCGGATTTAGTTGTCCTGTTCCAGATACGTTTATTAATTAAGATGTGGCCCCAAGCCCTCTTGTGACCTAGATGGTTCCCTTTCTGCTCCTTCCCCACCACCCCTGGGGGGCAATGACCTTGGTGCGCTGCATCTGCAGGCTCCCCTGCCCTGGAGCTTCTGGCACAGTTTGGCCAGCGAAGGTACACGGGAGTGCTCAGCCGAGAGAGGGGGAGGACACTGAGACTGAGGCATTTATCCCCCAACATTGCGGGATCTGGGTCTTCTATGGAGGCTTTTGGCTCCTGGCTGGTGACTTGCTCTTACAGAGAGAGCCGGATCTTGGCTCTGGGCTCCGCTTCCTCTCCTTGCCCTTGAGATCCATGGTGGGAAGAGCACTCAGATGTCATTTACTCCGAGGGGCTTCACCATCACCCCTGCCCACTCCTTCGCAAGCAGCTGATTGATTAAACTCTCCCGGATTACTTCATTCTGGTACGGTCCTCTGTCTCCAGCTGAGCTCCGAGGGACACCCAGCACTCTGACTTGTGAAGCAGGCTTTTCGAGGGATTGAAATGGACCCAAATCCTTCAGTTGTCATCTCTGAAAGAATGAAAGGGAATTATTGAAGAGGTGACTGAGCAGAAGTTTTTAAACAGTTTTAAAAAAATGCGTGAGAGAGAGAGAGGAAGAGGAAGCTCCCAAGCTGAACTGAATTATGACTATGAAGTAAGGAACAGCGTTCTGTTCCGTTCTGTCGAGAATGCCTGGTGCATCCAAATAATTCAGCGAATGTATGCTTAACGTATGAATGAATTGGGGATGCAGAGAGTTCCATCCCACTGTTTGCCCGATTTACAGATGTCCCTCGGGTACTGAAACAATACGTATGAAATAGACACTAAAACATTTATCACCTGTAATTTGGAGCATATTAAGACATAATGAAGAGCTGGATTCTCAGTCATTTATCATTAGAGTACTCATTTATTTTTTTTTTGAAGATTTTATTTATTTATTTGACAGAGATCACTAGTAGGTAGAGAGGCAGGCAGAGAGAGAGAGAGAGGGAAGCAGGCCTCCTGCTGAGTAGAGAGCCCGATGTGGGGCTCGATTCCAGGACCCTGGGATCATGACCTGAGCCAAAGGCAGAGGCTTTAACCCACTGAGCCACCCAGGTGCCCCTAGATTACTCATTTAAACACTGAGAAAACTAGGTGGGAAGAGGAAGGTATGTTGTTCTTTTCCTTGTGGTGACAGGTCACCTCCTAAGTCTTAGAGAATTCTTCAATGTCTGCTTCAGTAAATGCAGCAAGATGACTAATTTTCAGTAATTTCACAAGATGAACACAAGATGAATAATTTAGAATTTAAATACATTTAACATTAAAAAGCCCAAGTTTTATGGCCACGATAGCATGAATTTAATGGTAATGCACTTATACTAGAAACCGGTTGGAGCACTTTTCGAGTATTAACTCATTTAGTCCTTGCTAGAAACTTACAAGGCAGGTCCTTATTTTCTAGTTCTTCTTTGCTAGAGCCTTACAAGGTCCTTATTTTCTCGAAGCTAAGCGATAGCATGCAGCAGGATGGTGTTAGGTAACTTGTGGCAGCCTGTCACGGGCGAGCACGGGACAGACCCAGGCTTTGCACCCAGCAGCCTGGCCGTGGAGCCAACCTGAGACAGGTTGCCATGGTGATCATGTGACACCCTGGGTCCCTGATGCTCTCAGGGTGCTGTGGGTGTTGGCTTGTAACTGCTGTCCTTTGCTTGGGATGTTGTCTCTCACTTTCCACAGTGTTCCCTTGCGAGGATACATTTGAGAAATCCTTTTAGTCCCCCAAATTGTTGTATTTCTAAGTGGAATTAAAAACTGGAAACAAAGCATATGGACTCTGGGGTCCGGTTTCCCTCTTGACATTGGCTAGTAGAGGCAAAGTTCTCTGGCTGTACTGTGCAAGCACGTAGAACGTAAAGACCTGCATTTTGTGTGCCAAGTTCATTGTGGGCTTAACTGTTCGTCCCTAACAATACTTTTCCTTTTACTCCTTTATGTTTGTTTTTCATTTTTATTAATTTCTTTACATCCTTTAGGAATTAGAGCTTTATAACCCTCCCGGCCTTTTTTTTTTTTTTCTTTTTAGAAAAGATTTTATCTATCTATCATTTTATTTATTTGAGAGAGAGAGAGAGAGAGAGAGAGAGAGAGAGAATTTCAACCAGACTCCACACTGATCATGCCACCCGACTCGGGGCTTGATCTCACAATCCTGAGATCGTGACCCGAGCCGAAATCAAGGGTCAGATGCCTAATCCCACTGATTAGGCATTGAGTCACTCAAGCACACCTCCACCCTTTTTTTTTTTCTTAAACAAAAAGGCTGTAGATGAGTACAAGCAATATATTAATGAAACAGTAAAATAAAACCTGTTTTCAGTCTAGTCATACGTTTGGTTGCCACTTAGAATGAACTGTCAAGACCTATTTCACCTTCCTGAATGATTCTCCAAAGCCTGAAACATTTCTGTGTCCCTATAGAAATGTTTCTTACAGTGCTAAATGATATCTTTGAGTCATTTCGGGAAGTACGCTGCAATTCTGCAGAAACCATTCAAGCTTTGTAAGGTGGTGGGGCTCGATTTTTGAATTTTGTTTCTTTCTAAGTGAAGCGTTCCAGCGATACGCAACATCAAGCAGAATGACCAAGCACCAAGGCCTGTGGAGAGCATGCCAGATTATAATTTCCCTTTTATAATACATAATGGACAAAGAGTCTGCTCTCGCTCAGCTATTTCCTTTTAGTACTGATTTCCTCCCCCGTGCCTTAGGGCAAATATACCTTTTAATTATAAGGTCTCACTAGCTATTGTATTCTTTCATAACCGGATTTTTTTTTTTTTGCACCTAAATGGTTCCAGTGACAGTAGGAAAATAATGGGTGTGTTGATAGCAGAGAGTGGGTTCATTTCTAAATACTTAGGGATTCATCCTAAGCAGTCAGACCATGACTCATAATGTCTCCTCAAGGCATTCTTTCCAAAGACCCCTTGCCACCCACATTCCTGGCCATTATTTCTATTCTTGTTAAGAGTTATTTTTTACTTTGGAGAACATGTGGGGCATAATAGCATGTGATCTATGCTGAAATTTCTTACTCGACATGTTATCCCATAGAAGATAGGCTTGCACAAATAGATGGTAATTTGGCTACTTGAACATACTTATTTTGCTCCCCAAACTGGTCCATAATCATGGCAAGGAAAAAATATATAGTTCATTGCAAGAGAAACACGCTCGGCTTTCTGTAGAGATGGTTTGGCCACCATTGATGTGTCATTCCAGAATGTAGAGCAGGCTGTCCAGCAGGACTGGAATTCCTTTAGCTGGGGATGAAGCTGCTAAAAGATTGATGTTGAGAGAGGAAACAAATACCGACTTAAAATTTGCTTGCAATCAGGTTTCCGTAGGAGAACAGGAACGCTGGCAACGTGCTTATAATGGGAGAAAGGATATATATTATGGGCGGGGCCAGTGCTTCTCAAGTTTTAATGGACATCTGAGTCATCTATTCAAATAACATTCCTGACTCAGAAGGTTGCAGGCATGCCCTTAGGTTCTGCATTTCTGAGATGCTCTCCAGTGATGATGTCCCAGTGGCTGGCCCGTGGGCCACACTCTGAGCAGCAGGGGGCTGGAGGACACCCTGGTCATCATCAGGTCTCCATGGGAGGCCAAGTGAAAGGTGAGGATGGAGCTTTCCAGCTCCGGGCGGGTGGTGGAGAGGATGAAGATGAAGTCTGGGAGGAGCAGGCCAGACCTCCCAGAGGGTCACAATGCCAGGGACACACTGACCCAGAGATGGGGGCAAAGCATCTGGCAGCCAGGTAACTCTTTATACTCCTCTCATTTCCGGCTTTCTGGAGCAAGGTACACACAGGGGCTGAAAAAGCAGCTGTGCAGGAACTTCTGGCAGGGAGAGAACCACCAAGGAGGAGAGCCTTCTCAAAGAAAGGATCAAGCCCCCTGGCTTTAGCCCTCTGGTGCCCTTAGCTGTCCCCAACAGCAGGGTCACCAATTGCATGTAAGTCCAGGTTTTGGAATCAGACAGATGTGGCTCGTCACTTACTCGCTGTGTGACTATAGACATGTTCTGCATCTTCTCCAAACTTCGGTTTCTGCATCTATGAAGCGGAGATAATATTAGTACCGATAGGCCAGGGTTATGGTAAAGGCTACTGAGACATATAAGCACATCTAAATCCTCAGTGAATGCTAGTTTTTCCTCTTCCTTCTCCTTCTTACTATTATTTTAGTGATGCTACTCAACTGATCCTCCTTGAAGGTGGCACCTTTTTTGGTCCTTTCACTTGCTGCTGCAACCACTTGCCGGTTTTTTCTGTTTCTTGACCCTGCATTTCCTCACGCTCAGGGCACTAATCTTAGCAGGGACAGAACTTTGGGTTCTGGGACTAAGCCACAGCCTGGGGAGCGGAGCAAAGGAGCCTGGGGTTTCCAGCTCGGTGAGCTGCACTTGGCTGGCATTGAGCTGGCTTGGAACCCCACTGCCCTCAGGCCCCTGCATCCTACCTGAGCAACTGGGGCCTCTCCATCCCCCTTCCCCTTCCTGGGCATTTGTGATGGGATTTCCAATTCTGACACTGGTTCCAGTGCATGTGGTTTCCCCACACACACCCAAGCAACTCTTGGACACGAGCTGGGCGTCTACAGTTCAACTCAGTTGTGACATAGTCTACCCAGAAACAGCATCAGGTCCCACAGATTAAGGGCTCAGTCCTGCCAGACTCTAACCCACCCCCACTTCGGACCCCAGCACCCCATCTGACTTGTCCCCTATGCTTCTGACCTACCCAGTGATAGAGCGGAAGTCCCTGCAGGGCCCTCTTTGGGTTTGACTAATTTGCCAGATCGGCTCACAGAACTCAGAGAAACATTTTATTTACTAGATGACCAGTTTATTATAAAAGGATGCAACTCAGGATGAAAGAGATGCCTTGGACCAGCTGTGTGGGAAAGGACTTGGAGTTGCTCTGCCTTCTCTGGGTGCTCCACTCTCCCCAGATGCTCATGTGACCCCGACGCTGAAGCTTTCTGAACTCTGTCCTTTGGGGTTTTTACGGAAGCTCTATTACACAGGTGCGATTGATTAAATCATTAGCCATTGGTGATTGATTCAACCTCCAGCCCCTTTTCCCTCTAGGAGGGTCAGGGGGTGGGACCGAAAGTTCCAGCCCTATATTCACTGGGGTGGGTTGCTTGGGCACCCCCCTTGGGTGACCTAGGGGCATTCTGAGAAACTTCATTAATATAACAAAAGGCACACTTGGCACTCTTATCATTTAGGAAATTCCTGGGGTTTTAGGAGCTGTGTGCCAGAAATGGGATGAGACCAAATATACGTTTCCTTTAAATGGCTATACTACAGGCTCTCTCCTTGTCTTCCGAGACTTCATGTTCTTCTCGGGGAGTCAGACGCATGAGTAAAGAACCAGTGTGCAGCCTGATAAATACAGCTGCCATGGACATGGTATCTGCAGGACCAGCCAAGAGGGTCCTTGGCCTTGAGTAGGATGGACTCAAACTGGAGCCAGCAGGAAGTGAGGGTAGAGTTTACTGAAGCTACAGAGAGAGCAGATACAGATGGAGGGAAACTGAAGGACATCCCCAGACAAACCTGAATGGTTGGTCATCCCTACCAGTCCATCAAGATCATCTGTCTGGATATTAGAGTCTTGCTTTCCTTACCAGTTATCTGAGACTTGTAGTCTGTGGTCGGGACCCTGATGTCAAATTCTAGAACACGGAGGGTCTCCTTGCCTGGAGTGGTGCTGGCTGTCAGAGTCTCTACCTTTCTCTTCTATGCTTTGATGTTGGGACCTTTCTTGATGACCTTCTTCTCCTGGAGGCAACTGTCTTTCAGCCAGTGTTTCCCAAAGTTAGTCCTTGAATCCCTGTTCTCAGAAGGAGGAACCCATGACTGGGGCTCAATGCCATCATGAAAGCCTTAATAATGTTATGTTTGAGTTTGTGTTTTGTAATCAAAGTCCAATAGGACAGTGGAGCTTATGCTCCCTCATGAGTTGTTCTCCTCCCTGGATAGGTTCTTGGCCATCTTCTCCCCTAAGCCCTGGTACCTCAATCCATCCATCCTCCCCTTCCGCCCTGCCTCCACCCTGCCACCTTTGGTCCTGGGCTGGGCTCTGAGAGCAGGTGCGTGGGAGTTTAGGTGCATGCACCCAGTGCCGGGGGCGGGGGTGCACGGCAGGGCCACCCCATCTCAAGCCAGTGGAGCCATGGGCAGCTTGACAAGAATGAGCCTCTCACTCATCCCGCCCAGATACCAAGCATGATTCGGTGTGGAGATTCTGATCCCTCAGGAGCTGCCTCCCTGGGTAGGTTGAGGAGGTAGAGCCATAAGAAGGGGAGATGGACCTCTCGCCCCCAGCCAGGGCCAAGTGTGCCATGTTGTATCAACCCAGCAGCTTGAGGGAGGAAGGTCCTGGCATGTATGCAGCTGGGGGCAGGGAGAAGTCCCCTGGTACCCAGGAGGGTCTGCACTCACCCACAGAGAATCCTCTAGCCCAGGGGACTACAACATTAAGTAGCAAATTAGAAAAGCATCATGATTGGCCAAGAAAGAAACTATGGAAGGGAAGGAAAAAGTGTGTCTTCTACAAAGGTTCCTGTGCTTTCATGTCGCTTTAAGATCTGCAAATTTAGTTGTCCCTGTTTCTAGGCCTCATTATTGAATTTTAATTTCTAGACTAGTGGCCTGGGAATCTGCTTTTCAGCCTGCTCCCCAGCTGCCTTGGATGCACCCCTAGTTTGGGAGCGCTGCAGTGTCCTCCTGTCCCCTAGCTTGGCTGAGTGTGCAGAGTCGAATACATCTTCTCTCTGCCTCCGTTGTGTTCTGTGCCCACCATGGGCAATGTGGGTGAGAAAAAAGAGAAGTCAGCGCCTCTGAAATTTCAGCTTCTATGATTGATTTCCAACTTGACAGGGGCAGTGGGACCACACTGGGATGAAATGGGGTCCTCTGAGCATCAGCCCCTCTGCAATTCTAGCTCAATAGGATTCTAGATTCGTTACTCTCCAGGCTCAAAATAGGGTTGCACTTGGCCATGTTTTTGAAGGAAAGTCTGGCCCTGGGACCTGATTTGGTATATAAGGCACCATAGTCCCTTCCTGCCTCAGCAATGTTTCCCATGAGTAGGGGTTCCAACGGTTTGTGTCACTGTGTTAGGGGGGTGCAGAGCCGCGCCCACCATCAGTAGACATGCAGCATGAGTGAGATAGAAATGCAGCCTGTCTATCCTAATAAGACACAGAATCCATTCTAATGAGTATGACTGTGTGTACATAAGTATGAATTTGTTTATATAAATATGTACATACACTTTATATAAACGTGCTGTAACATCTGGTTTGATGTCTTCCATATTCATGCACTTTAGGTTGGGGAAGTTTGTTGATACCATGTGTGTATCCATTTCCTTGCTTCTGACCATGATGGAGTTTGTATTTGTATGGCTGTTAGTGAGATGACCTTTCACTTTGGTTTACTTAATGGAATATTGCCTTGGGAGAAGTCATATATAGGTATAAATGGGTTGTATGCAAAGAAAAATGTTATAGAGAGGACTTCCTAAGTTGTGTCTTAAAAACCCATTTAGTACCTTGTGAAGCTGTGTGAGCTATCATATGCCACATTTGCAGGAGGGAATGGCATCAACATTACGGTGTAATCCGCCCTTTCTGTGTAGCTTTTGGGATATGTGGACAAAAGGGGTCCAGCCCTGGGGAGAGGCTTTGGAAAGGAAGACCAGGAAGTAAGAGAATGGGGGACGGTAGAAATGGGTCCAAGGGAAGTAGGAGAGGGGGTGGGTCATTGTATGGAGGTTGGATGATGGAATTTGAGGCTCCTCCTGTCCTCCAACCCCAGGCCCCCATTTCTAGAATGCCTAGCTGCTCGTCTTATCTACTGTCTTTAGACCCGGACCTTATTCCTGAAAGGTGGCAGATGGTGTTTAGTGGGAGGGTTCCTGTAGGCATGGAAGGTGTCCTCCTCCCCCACCACAGTCCCCTCTCTGCCTGCCAGCAGGGTGGACTGTTGCTGTTCCCACAGCTACCTGGAGCCTGTTAGCTTGGGGCCACTGCCTCCAGTTTCTTGGTTTAACCCCGATCTGTCGGAGTAGACGTGTCTGGTCACCCTGCTCATCCCCGCCGGTTCCACTCTTCCTCCAGTCTGGGGCAGCCTCGAATCCCTGCTCTTTCTCATTCTTGCCAGTGTCTTACCTGGGTCTGGATTTCGAAACTGACCCCAGGTCGCCTGACTCAGGCAGATGCTGAGATATGCGTAGAACCCGCTTTTCCTGATAGCCATCAGGCATGGAGCCCGTCTACACTGCACCTGCTGCCCACCACCCTTTACGCCGTTCCACTCTGACTCTGCAGACCCAGGCCTCCACCTACCTTATGGCTTCACTATTTTCCATACGTTTGTCTGGCTATGAAGGTTCCTGCTGGGGTCCCTAAGAGCAGGGGACTTAGGGGGGAACATTTGGGACACTAGAGATCATCTTACATCTGGGTGTGAGAGCTCAGCCCAGAGGCACCTTTTCATCACAGTGAAAGTGACTTTGAGATGTCCTGTCTTATGCCAGGTAAGTGCAGTCCTTAGGTTTTGGCCCCCTTCCAGCCTCACCCGCATCCAGGCACAGTGCGGGGGCTGTCCTGGCCTTGTACCACACATAGCTAGAGGGTTCCTGTTGCTGGTCATGAGTGTGCAGGAGAGTCAGTCTGTAACCATGAGGCTGTGAGCTCTCCAGCCACGAACATTTACATAATTATCCTGCCAAGTATGTTTTAAAGGAAAGGCAAGGCACTCCAGAAAGCACAGAATACACAGGACTAACCAGAGGGAAGGCTTCGCTGGGCCCCGTGGGGGTTGGGATGAGGCCTCCCCGGGTCCTGTCGATTGAGAAGGGCAGGAGGTGTTTCGGGTGGAGATGAAGCAGATAGCAGTCATGTGGGTCTGAAGCTTCCGTGAACGTCTGGACGAGAGAGAGAAATCAGGAGTCACGGTGTAAGGTGAGGAGAGTGTGGTACAAGGGGGGGGAAGGCTAAGAACCAAAGCCTGGGTGAACTGGGGGACAGGCTAGTGTGAACTCTTGGAAGAAGTGTGTCTGTCAGGGGAGAAGGGGGTTTGGGTGGGCGGAAAGGTTCTTCTTGCCTCCTGGCTGGAAGGAACTTTCAAAGCTGATGGGAAGGGTCCAACAGAAGGCAGGAGCGGGCCCAGAGTGCCCAGGGAGGGATCAGCTTTTGACTCTACCAGTCCAGGGGAAGAAGGAGAGGATGGGTAGTTGCAAATGGCTCTTACGTCTGCAAAGGGAAAGGAAGGTGGTTTCTTCCTGGTAGGTCTGATTTTCTCCGTGAAAGAGACAAAGTCACTTCTGAGGGTGGAAGGGACAGAGGTGGGGTAGTGGGAGGGGGTGCGAGGAGCAGGGAGAATCAGGCTCAGAAAGTGGGCGGAAGCAAAGGTTGTGCACAGTCCAAACCATCGCCTGGTCCGCAAGGACATGGCTGCGGCTGACTGCCACTGACTGGCCCCAGAGTCAGCCTTGAGCATGGGCTCTGGACTCAGGACATCCCTCCTGGGTTGGCTACTGTCCCTAAAAGCCACATGCTGCAGCTTTGTTGCTTAGAAAGAATTCTTCAGTGTCTGGGTCCCTACCTTTTTGCATCACTTGCTCTGGAAGCAAAATCTTGCTTCCAAGATTTTGGAATGTCTTTTCCAAGAGACATCACATTTGCCGAGCCCGGGTCACGGACTCATGTTGCCTTACCTGCCATGGGAGCCAGGAAGCTGGCCTTTTCAGCTGCTCAAGTGGGGTGGTGCATTCTGTTACTAGCAAGATTTATAAGGTGGGAAGGGCATTCAGGCCCTCAAAAGTCTGGTAGACAAAAGACGGTCACCTCTGTCATGGTTCCCTGTCCAGGCATACCCTACATGGTATTGGAATCCCTGGAGACCAGCTTCTCCCCCAGAGCTGGCTATGAGCTTTCTCAGGGTGGAGATGATGCCACTACAGATGCATGGTCTCTCTCCTTATTTGGGTGTGTTATTGTGACAACCAATTAAATGTCTCCTTAAATTTTCCAAACACCCTTAAATGGGACCACCCCCTTGGAGAACTCCACTAGAGGTTTTAGTGTTCAGGAGGGCAAGACCACTTTTGGCCAAAGGATAAATTCCAAGAATATTTCTCATGCAGCCCAGCTGATCTGAAATAACACGTAAGCTTAAAGTTCATTATTTTTTTTTATAAAGTGCTGACTAATAAAATTTAAGTGGCCATCATTATGCCCCACAGACGTGCACAGCTGCTGTTGAAAAGGTCTCTGAAGCTCCTGTCATTAGTAAGGACATTGGATACACAGCCAAAAGGAGCATTTTGGCCCTAGATAAAACTCAGATTAAGCCAGGGTTGGTGAACTTAAGAAAGAAGTAACAGAAGAAAAAGGAAAATAGATATGCCAGTTAAGAGTAGGAAAGGACTCGGGGCGCCTGGTTGGCTCAGGGGTTAAAGCCTCTGCCTTCAGCTCAGGTCATGATCTCAGGGTCCTGGGATCGAGCCCCACGTCGGGCTTTCTGCTCAGCAGGGAGCCTGCTTCCTCCTATCTCTCTGCCTGCTTCTCTGCCTACTCGTGATCTTTCTCTGTCAAATAAATAAATAAAATCTTTAAAAAAAAAAAGTAGGAAAGGACTCTCATGGAGGCAGGCCACAAATGTTACAACTGTTTCAGTAGATAGATACTGGTCAAGAGGAAGAGTCTGGAACCTTATGAAGGGGTGTGGTCTTACTAAAGAGAAATGGCAGTCACATCATTTGGAATCTGATTTGGGACCAGTCACCATCACTGGGAAATATTTTATTGAAGCTTGGTGTAAACCATTTCTAGAAATCAGTCTGTTTTTAGTAATCATTGAGTTGAACCAATTTTGGGTAGATTCAAGGAGGATTTAGATAACTTAGTTGCTGGTTCTTAAAGTTGAGTCAGTGAAGCCCCTTTGCCTCAAAAGAACATGACTGTATGATTTCTCTTGTTCTGTATGGTTTGTCAGACAAATTCTTTGGTGACTTTTCAGTTCAGCGAGTGAACCAAATGTCATAGGCGATTTTCTTATGAATCAGTAAAAAAAAAAGGGTGAATGAGAAAAAGTGTTATGGGAAGGATCAGGGCCTAGACCAAAAAAATTCTCAGGCAGTTAGAACAATGACACAGGGTAGGATAAAATATAAGACATCTTTAGGAAATTGGACTCAGAGTTCTTGGATTATAGTAGACTTTAGCTTATTTTAAAACCACCACCGAATCTATCTGTAAATTGTTAATTGTAGATGAAATGTTCTTGAGTAACATATGCTAGTCTCAAATTCTGCACTTTAAGTCTACTTGGGAATAATGATTGAAGTCTACTAGGACTGAAAACCACGCTCTATGTCCTTAATCATTTTTCCTCCAGAGTTAAGAATTCATCAATAATAAAATATAGTTGCAAGTGTTTCACCTTTTCTCTTTTAGTTTTTTTTCCTTGAAATCTTCCATCTTTAAAAAATAGTGGGCTTGTCATTTTCCAAGCTGTTGGAGTGATCCAAATCTTTAGACTCATTTTGGCCTTAGAGTTTTTATTTCTTAGCCTTTCGTAGTTATTTTTAATGAGAAAACAAGAGACTTTAATTCTCCCCTCCTTTCCACTTTCTATCCTAATCTTCACCTTCAGCTGACTTAAATCTTAACTCCTTAAAAAGAACCTAGGGAGTGGTGTTGGTATTTAAATCCTGGGCAGGCTGTCAAGTGGAATGAAGACTAGAAATCTGTGCTACTCTGAGACAGGGGAGGTGAACCTGAGAAAGTTTTTGACTAAACACCAAGACAACATAATGTCCAGAATGCCTCAGCAATTTCGTGGGTTTCCTCTCAAAAAGAGATTCTTGGGTGAAGGTTCTTAACCTGGGTGAGAAGTTGATCTAGGGACCTCTTGAGTCCCTTCTTTTAAGTTTCTGGAATGATCTACATTCCCTCTTCACAGGTGAGCAGGTACTTCTGGGAGACAGTAAGAGACAGTGAGGGACAAAGTGACTTTCCTCCTGAACACAGTCTTTTTGATGGTGCCAGGGGCTGGGTTTCTCAGCCGAGGGTGGTACATCTATAAGAAAGAAGGATCTTAGCTATGCCATTGGCAGATGTGCTCTTTGGACCAGGATTAAAAGGATCCTTTTTCAGCCCAGCTGAGCTGTATTTCCGTCACTGTGCCTTGATTGTTTTATAGAGATTGTATTTCATTTTGTAAAAAGTTTTCAAACAAGGTTACTAAAATAGAGTTTAATTTCACTCATCTGCATTTTTCCTTCTCTATTAAAAATCTGCTGTAAAATTAGCTCCTTCGTAAGCTTTTCAAATGGGCACCAGGCACAGAAGTTGTTCAGTTGTTTCATTCTGTATTTAGGGACTTATTTTTCATAATTTGTATTTGCATTTTTACATGGATAGTGGGAATGTTTATAATTTAGTTAATGAAAATAAATGTTTCAGAGTGCCTCTCCACAGGTTGCTAATTAATGACCGAGGTAAAAAGGTAACTTAATAATGGGGAAATCTGGTGGGCAACTTTTTGGGCATAGGATCAAACATAGCGTCACTAATTGTGGGACCACCTGGCATCTCGTGCCCCCAGCATGATGCCATGAGAAGAAGGGGTCACGCAGGAAGTAATCTCACCAAGATGCTTATTCTGAATCAGATCATGAGAAAATAATTGGACAAATTCAGACTGTGGAACATTCTGTGATAGAAAGGACCTGGATTTTCTGAATGTCCGTGGCAGGAAAGACAAAATTATGGGGGGACTGATTTAGGTTATAGGAGACAAAAGACTTGACAAGTAAGTGCTTAGCATCATCCTGGATTGGAATCCAGTGGGCGTTATTAGGAGAATCAAGGAAATTTGAATATAGACAGTGTGTTAGGTGAGATTTGTTCAAGTGGTAAAATTTCTTAGGCATCAAAATGTTGAGTTTCTGTAGAAAAGCCCATGCCCTTGGGATATGCCTGCTGAAATATTTAGAGTTGAAGCACAATGATATATGAAACTTACTTTCAAAAACAACCAAAAAAAAGTGCATGCACGCACGTGTGTGCGCAGAGAGAGCATGCGTGAGAGAATATACAAATATGACAAAATGCTAACATTTGGTGAATCTAATGAAAAGTATATAGATATTCATTGTACTGCTGTTTGAGCTCTCCTGTAGGTTTGAAAATGATGCAAAATAAAAAGTCGAAAAAAGTGAATTAGAAAATGCCACTTTGGAAACAATATGTTTATCAAATTATAAAGCAGACGAATCTCACATCATAAACGGAAGACTTTTTGGTAGAGGGTATATTATTTAGTTGGGTAAGAAGCTCATTCTGGATGTGACTTTAAATACATTTGCAAAACATTTTGCAATTTCACGTGTCGCACTTATTAATTTCATTTTAATTCAACCACACTTACTAAGCACCTACTCTGAGGTTACAGGGGTGATTAAAATCCAGATGTGGGAACGACAGATGAACATGAGTATATGCCACAGAGTGTGATAGGTGCTCTTTGAGATGGAGTGCATAGTTTGTGTTTATGTAACATATAGTTTTATGGTCATTTTGTGTTATTATTTTATGGGCAAGGAAATAAGATCTCAGAGTGGTTCATTGAGACACTTAGAGTCATATGACTGGTGGGTGGCTGGGCCAGGATTTACTACAAGGGATTGGTTCTCCTCCAGCCTTAGACGTCCCCACCATGCCTGGGCACCAGACAGGACCACTTGGGGGTTCACCTCTGCCTCCTGAACTTGAAGACAACTACACAACATTAATATTCATCCATCCACCCATCTACCCATCTGTGACATTTACTGAACATGTACTATGCCATCTGGGAAAGCCCTGAAATGATGGGCTGGAATTTCAGAGGTTTCCAAATGGAGAGCATTGGCAGAGAAGCAAGGGACAGGTGATGCCATCTCATCTCACCCACTCACCTTGAAGGCTTTTGAGGTCAAAATGATTCACACTCCACCTATTATGATTGTTATCTGCTTCTTAAAACATCATTTAAAAGATTACTTTGTACCTCTACCTGATTGATCATGAACAAAGTTCAAGCCATCTTCAGCTTAGCTCATCTTCAGCTCAAAAATGATTTCATTTTTGATGGCTGAATAGTATTCCGTTGTGTATGTATGTCTGTGTGTTTGTATCACATTTTCTTTATCCATTCATCTGTTGATGGACATCATCTAGGTTCTTTCCATAGTTTGATCATTGTGGACATTGCTGCTATAAACATTGAGGTGCACGCCCCCCCTTTGGATCGCTACATTTGTATCTTTAGGGTAAATACCCAGTAGTGCTATTGTTGGGTCATAGGGTAGCTCTATTTTCAACTTTTTCAGGAACCTCCATACTGTTTTCCAGAGTGGCTGCACCAGCTTGCATTCCCAACAAGGGTTCTCCTTTCTCTGCATCCTCACCAACATCTGTTTCCTGTTTTCTGACTTGTTAATTTTAGCTGTTCTGACTGGTGTGGGGTGGTATCTCATTGTGGTTTTGATTTGTATATCCCTGATGCCAGGTGATGTGGAGTATTTTTTCATGTGTCTGTTGGCTATTTGGATGTTTTCTTTGCAGAAATGTCTGTTCATGTTTTCTGCCCATTTCTTGATTGGATTATTTGTTCTTTGGGTGTTGAGTTTGATAAGTTCTTTATAGATTTTGGATACTAGCCCTTTATCTGATATGTCATTTGCAAATATCTTCTCTCATTCTGTTGGTTGTCTTTTGATTTTGTTGACTGTTTCCTTTGCCCTGCAAAAGATTTTCATTTTGATGAAGTCCCAATAGTTCATTTTTACCCTTGCTTCCCTTGCCTTTGGCAATGTTTCTAGGAAAAAGTTGCTGTGGCTGGGGTCGAAGAGGTTGTTGCCTATGTTCTCCTCAAGGATTTTGATGGATTCCTGTCTCACATTGTCTTTCATCCATTTTTTAGTCTATTTTAGTGTGTTGTGTAATGAAATTGTCCAGTTTCATTATTCTGCATATGGCTGTCCAATTTTCCCTACAAAATTTGTTGAAGAGACTGTCTTTTTTCCACTGGACATTCTTTCCTGCTTTGTTGAAGATTAGTTGACCATAGAGTTGAGAGTCCATTTCTGGGCTCTCTATTCTGTTCCACTGATTTGTGTGTTCGTTTTTGTGCCAGTACCATACTGTCTTGATGATGACAGCTTTGTAATAGGCCTTGAAGTCTGGAATTGTGATGTTGCCAACTTTGGTTTTCTTTTTCAACATTCCTCTGGCTATTCAGGGTCTTTTCTGGTTCCATATAAATTTTAAGATAATTTTTCCATTTCTTTGAAAAAACTGATGGTATTTTGTTAGGGATTGCATTAAATGTGTAGATTGCTTTAGGTAGCATAGGTTTTTTTCACAGTATTTGTTCTTCCAATCCATGAGCATAGGACATTTTTCCATTTCTTTGTGCCTTCCTCAATTTCTTTCATGAGTACTTTATAGTTTTCTGAGTACAGATTCTTTGCCTCTTTGGTTAGGTTTCTTCCTAGGTATCTTATGGTTTTGCGTGCAGTTGTAAATGGGATTGACTCCTTAATTTCTCTTTCTTCTGTCTGGCTGTTAGTGTATAGAAAGGCAACTGATTTCTGTACATTGATTTTATATCCTGACACTTTACTAAATTCCTGTATGAGTTCTAGCCGTGGAGTGGAGTCTTGGGTTTTCCACATAAAGTATCATACCATCTGCAAAGAGTGAGAGTTTGACTTCCTTGTTGATTCAGATGCCTTTTATTTCTTTTTGTAGTCTGATTGCCGAGGCTAGGACTTCTAGTACTATGTTGAATAGCAGTGGTGATAGTAGACATCCCTGTCGTGTTCCTGACCTTAGGAGAAAAGCTCTCAGTTTTTTCCCATTAAGAATGATATTCGCTGTGGGTTTTTCATAAATGCCTTTGATGATATTAAGGTATGTATGCTCTATCCCTACACTGTGGAGAGTTTTGATCAAGAAAGGGTGCTGCACTTTGTCAAATGGTTTTTCAGCATCTACTGAGAGTATCATATGGTTCTTGTTTTTTCTTTTATTAATGTATTATATCATATTGATTGATTTGTGGATGTTGAGCCAACCCTGCAGCCCAGGAATAAATCTCACTTGGTCCTAGTGAATAATCCTTTTGATGTACTGTTGGATCCTATTGGCTAGTATTTTGGTGAGAATTTTTGCATCTGTGTTCATCAAGGATATTGCTCTGTAATTCTCCTTTTTGTTGGGGTCTTTGTCTGGTTTTGGGATCAAGGTAATGCTGGCCTCATAAAATGAGTTTGAAGGTTTTCCTTCCATTTCTATTTTTTGGAACAGTTTCAGGAGAATAGGTATTAATTCTTCTTTAAATGTTTGGTAGAATTCCCCTGGGAAGCTATCTGGCCCTGGGCTCTTGTTTGTTGGGAGATTTTTGATGACTGCTTCAATCACCTTACTGGTTATGGGACTGTTCAGGTTTTCTATTTCTTCCTGGTTCAGTTTTGGTAGTTTATACATCTCTAGGAATGCATCCATTTCTTCCAGATTGACTAATTTGCTGGTATATAGTTGCTCATAATATGTTCTTATAATTGTTTTTATTTCTTTGATGTTGGTTGTGATCTCTCCTCTTTCATTCATGATTTTATTAATTTGGGTCCTTTCTCTTTTCTTTTTGATAAGTCTGACCAGGGTCTTAATCAATCTCATTAATTCTTTCAATGAACCAACTCCTGGTTTCATTGATCTGTTCTACTGTTCTTTTAGTTTCTATTTCATTGATTTCTGCTCTGATCTTTATTATTTCTCTTCTGGGTTTAGGCTTTCTTTGCTGTTCTTTCTCCAGTGCCTTTAGGTGTAGGGTTAGGTTGTGTACTTGAGACCTTTCTTGTTTGTTTGTTTCTTTCTTTCTTTCTTTGACAGAGATCACAAGTAGGCAGAGAGGCAGGCAGAGAGAGAGAGAGGGAAGCAGGCTCTCTGCTGAGCAGAGAGCCTGACGCAGGGCTTGATCCCAGGTCCTCGTGATCATGACCTGAGCCAAAGGCAGAGGCTTAACGCACTGAGCCACCCAGGATCCCCGCTTTCTTGTTTTTTGAGAAAGGCTTGTATTGCTATCTATTTTCCTGTCAGGACCACCTTTGCTGTGTCCCAAAGATTTTGAATAGTTGTGTTTTCATTTGTTTCCTTGAATTTTTTCAATTCTTCTTTGATTTCCTGGATGACCCATTCATTCTTTAGTAGGATGCTCTTTAGCCCCCATGTATTTGAATGTTTTTTTTCTATTTTTTTTTTAAGATTTTATTTATTTATTTATTTCACAGAGAGAGACAGAGAGAGAGAGAGAGATATCACAAGTAGGCAGAGAGGCAGGCAGAGAGAGAGGAGGAAGCAGGCTCCCCGCAGAGCAGAGACCCCAATGCAGGGCTCAATCCCAGGACACTGAGATCATGACCTGAGCTGAAGGCAGAGGCTTAGTCCACTGAGCCACCCAGGTGCCCCAGCCTCCATGTATTTGAGTTCTTTCCAACTTTACTCTTGTGATTGAGTTCTAATTTCAAAGCATTGTGGTCTGAAAAAATGCAGGGAATGATCCCAATCTTTTGGTACCAGTTGAGACCCGATTTGTGACCCAGGATGTGATCTATTCTGGAGAATGTTCCATGTGCACTAGAGAAGAATGTGCATTCTGTTGCTTTGGAATGGAATGTTTGAAATATATCTGTGATGTCCATGTGGTCCAGTGTGTCATTTAAACCCTTTATTTCCTTGTTGATCTTTTTGCTTGGATGATCTGTCCATTTCAGTGAGGGGGTTGTTAATGTTCCCTACTATTACTATATTATAGTAAATGTGTTTCTTTGATTTTATTATTAATTGGTTTATATAATTGGCTACTCCCATGTTAGGGGCATAGATATTTAAAATTGTTAGATCCCTTTGTTGGACAGACCCTTTAAGTATGATATAGTGTCCTTCCTCATCTTTGGCTTAAAATCTAATTTATCTGATATAAGAATTGCCACCCCAGTTTTCTTTTGATGTCCATTAGCATGGTAAATTGTTTTCCACCCCTCACTTTAAATCTGGAGGTGTCTTTGGATCTAAAATGAGTTTCTTGTAGACTGTATATTGACGGCTCTTGTTTTTTTATCCATTCTGATACCCTGTGTCTTTTGATTGGGGGCATTTAGCCCATTTACATTCAGGGTAACTATTGAAAGATATGAATTTAGTGCCATTGTATTGCCTGTAAGGTGACTGTTACTGTATATTGTCTCTGTTCCTTTCTGGTAAATGTTACTTTTAGGCTCTCTTTTTGCTTGTCAATATTTCCTGTAGGCTGGTTTGGTGTTTGCAAGTTCTTTCAGTTTTTGATTGTCCTGGAAGCTTTTTATTGCTCCTATTTTCAGTGACAGCCTAGCTGGATATAGTATTCTTGGATGCATATTTTTCTCAATTAGTGCTGTGCTCTGAATATTTCATGCCAGTCCTTTCTGGCCTGCCAGGTCTCTCTTGGTAAGTCTACTGCCAATCTAATATTTCTACTGTTGTATGTTACAGACCTCTTTGTCCCAAGCTGCTTTTAGGATTTTCTCTTTGTCACTGAGACTTGTAAGTTTTACTTAGATGACAGAGTGTGGATCTATTTTTATTGATTTTGAGGCAGGTTCTCTGTGCCTCCTGGATTTTGATGCTTGTTCCCTTCTCCAATTTAGGGAAATCTTCTGCTATAATTTGCTACAATATACCTTCTTCCCCTCTCTCTCTTTCTTCTTCTTCTGGGATTCCCAATTATTCTAAATTGTTTTGTCCTATGGTATCACTTATCTCTTGAATTCACCCCTCATGGTCCAGTAGTTGTTTGTCTCTTTTTCTCAGCTTCTTTATTCTCTATCATTTGGTCTTCTATATCACTAATTCTCTCTTCTGCCTCATTTATCTTAGCAGTAAGAACCTCCATTTTGATTGTACCTCATTAATCGCTTTTTTATTTCAACTTGGTTAGATTTTAGTTCTTTTATTTCTCCAGGAAGGGATTTTATTTCTCCAGAAAGGGATTCTCTAGTAAGGGTTTCTCCAAAAAGGGATTCTCATGATTTTTCAATTCCAGCTAACACCTTGGTAATAATCATCATTCTGAACCTAGTTCTGATATATTACTAATGTCTGTATTGATTAGGTCCCTAGCCGTTGGGACTGCCTCTTGTTTTTTTTTTCTTTTTCTTTCTTTTTTTTTTTTTGTGGTGAGTTTTTCTGCCTTGTCATTTTATCCAGAAAAAAAAAAAGGATGAATGAGAGAACAAAATACTAAAAGGGGAGCAATGACCCCAGAAAGATATACACTAACCAAATCAGAAGAGATCTGAAACAAAAGGGAGAAGAAAGGAGGAAAAAAGAAAAAAATTAACAAATATATATATTAGGCTGGTGAGACATGTACCAGATCAGGTGGAGATAACAGAGCCCAGAATACAAGGACTTTTTAGAGCAAAGAGTAACCTCTATGACCAAGAGCACTAGTTCTCAGTGTGTGGTTGAGAACCCACTGAGGTCCCCAAGACCTTTCAGGAGGTCCACAAGCTTTGAGATCCTCCTTTTCCTCATAATAGATCTATGTGATGCCAGTATTTAAAGAAATACTTTAACCAAAACAATATGTTACAACAAATTAAATGTAGAAGCAGATAGGAGAATCCAGATGTCTTCTATCAATGTACACATTAAAAGAAACTTTAAAAATGTAAAGTAAAGCCACTATTCTCTGTATAATTTTTAAGTTTTGGAAAATAATCATGATTTTTCACAAAAATTTGGTGTTTATGTCTAAACATGCAGTAGGTTTATTACTATTTGAAGTGAATTAGTGATATATATTTTTAAATTTTCTCAACCTTTATATTTAATATAGGTACATACCAATAGATATAGTCCACATAAACAAAAGCTTTTTGAGGTTCTCAGTCACTATTAAAAGTGTGAAGGGGTCCTGAGGCTAAAATTTGAGAATCATTGTCCCAGAGATTTTGACTTCTAGTACCAAGTTCGGAACATTTATAAGTAGCTACTGGTTCTCAGAATTCAGTTTTTAAAGTATATAATTCTTACCATATTACAGTGTGAAAAAAAATATGAAGGGGAAACTCCCTTATTTTTTTCCCCAAGAAATGAAAGGATCTCACAGAATCTGAGTACTGCCTCTCTCTCTAACTAGATGTGCTCATCATTCAAATGGCTCGACTGGGCTACTTAATAGCTTGGGGAGTCCTCTTCTGAAAGTCACTGTTGGATCTGTTACTTAGGGTCCGGGAATGTGAGAGGTGTTGAGCATGTGGGGTAGAGATAATGCTCTTTCATTAACACATTTAACGCCTGTATTTGTTGTCAAACCAGAACTTGAGGAAATATACAGACTCACAGGGTCCTTTAGGAAAATATAGGAATTTAGGAAATATACAGACTCTCAGGGTCCAAAATACAAGCCAGATAAGTTTTGGGGGAAGAGGTAGGAGTAGAGCTGCAAGGCCTCCTGGGGTCCCCTGTGGGAGACATGCTGGGATTCATGAGTGGGAGGGGAAGAAAAGACCGAAGTCTCCCCTTGTCTCTTCCATTCTTCTGCACTGTCCTGGCCATGGGTAAAAGAGTGATGAGGATGAATGAGAAAATTAAAAAGAGGGAGAATAATTAGGATGAAAGGAGACAGTGGAGATGGTGCAGGGGAAGGAGCTGCTATCACTCTATCAAACAGACTCTCTGCTCTCCGTTCTGAAGCTGTTAGCTCTCTAAGACCTGGAACCAACCAAAGGCCATGACACTCCAGGAGACATGCTTGGCTCTTGGTCCTGGGAAGGTTTAGCACATGATGCTTGTTGCTCGAAATCTGATTTCTTGAAGGTACAGACTTTAAGAGGCTCTGTAAGTTGGTTAAAAATCAAGGGTATAATGATTAAGAAGTGACAAAATTACTGAATAGATCTGGAGGAGAAAGAAAAGTGATTATTTGGTTTTGAACATGGTAAGCTTAAGAGCTTGTGCCCAGATAGAGTTGTCTAATGGGCGGTTAGAAATAGAATCTGGATCTTAGGAGAGGGTAGCTAGATGCTTGTTGCCTTTGGACAGCATCCTATAAAGATGGTCAAGGTTGCAGGTAGATGCGGTGACTGAATAACTGTATCTCCTTTGCTTTATCAGCT
Organism: Neogale vison; assembly: GCF_020171115.1. Taxonomy (NCBI): domain Eukaryota; kingdom Metazoa; phylum Chordata; class Mammalia; order Carnivora; family Mustelidae; genus Neogale; species Neogale vison. The sequence continues at coordinate 170,751,230 of NC_058093.1, read as the reverse complement.
TTTCCATGTGGCCTATCTTATCATCAAATTTGCAAATTCTCCTCGCCCTGATCTTTGGGTCTTGGAAAGATCAGTAGACTTTGGAAGCACCTACTCACCCTGGCAATATTTTGCTCGTAAGTAATCTTGCTTATTGTGTTATGTAGGATATTAATTATTTGTAACAGATCAACACTAGATTTAACTGGAAAATGAGTCTCTTGGTTTGGCTAATTAAGGACTGGCCAGTTTGTTTGCTTTTTTTAAAAAAAATATTTAGAATTTTTATTGTGGTAAAATATACATAACATAAAATTTACCATTTTAACAATTTTCTTTTTTTTTGTTTTTGTTTTTGTTTTTTTTCCAATTTATTTATTTTCAGAAAAACATTATTCATTATTTTCTCACCACACCCAGTGCTCCATGCAAGCCGTGCCCTCTATAATACCCACCACCTGGTACCCCAACCTCCCACCCCCCCGCCACTTCAAACCCCTCAGATTGTTTTTCAGAGTCCATAGTCTCTCATGGTTCACCTCCCCTTCCAATTTACCCAAATTCCCTACTCTTCTCTAATGCCCCTTGTCCTCCATGCTATTTGTTATGCTCCACAAATAAGTGAAACCATATGATAATTGACTCTCTCTGCTTGACTTACTTCACTCAGCATAATCTCTTCCAGTCCCGTCCATGTTGCTACAAAAGTTGGGTATTCATCCTTTCTGATGGAGGCATAATACTCCATAGTGTATATGGACCACATCTTCCTTATCCATTCATCCGTTGAAGGGCATCTTGGTTCTTTCCATAGTTTGGCGACCGTGGCCATTGCTGCTATAAACATTGGGGTACAGATGGCCCTTCTTTCACGACATCTGTATCTTGGGGGTAAATACCCAGGAGTGCAATTGCAGGGTCATAGGGAAGCTCTATTTTTAATTTCTTGAGAAATCTCCACACTGTTCTCCAAAGAGGCTGCACCAACTTGCATTCCCACCAACAGTGGAAGAGGGTTCCCCTTTCTCCACATCCTCTCCAACACATGTTGTTTCCTGTTTTGTTCATTTTGGCCATTCTAACTGGTGTAAGGTGATATCTCAATGTGGTTTTAATTTGAATCTCCCTGAGGGCTAATGATGATGATCATTTTTTCATGTGTCTGATAGCCATTTGTATGTCTTGATTGGAGAAGTGTCTGTTCATATCATCTGCCCATTTTTTAACAATTTTCAAGTGTGCATCTCAGCCTTAATCAAGTCTATTCACAATGTTGTACAAACATCACCACCATCTACTTCTAGAACTTTTTCTTCTTCCCCAACTGAAATTTTGTACTCTTTAAATGATAACTCCCCTTTACTTCCTCCCTCAGTTTCTGGTAACCACTGTTCTACTTTCTGTCTTTATAAAATTGACTATTCTAGGTATCTAATATAAATGGAATCATATAATATTTGTCTTTTTGTGTCTGGCTTATTTCATCTGGTATAATTTCTTCAAGGTTCATCCATGTTGTAGCATGGAATTTCATTTTTTTTGCATGTATATACCACATTTTTAAAAATTACTGTATAATGTATTATTTATTTCAGGGGTACAGGTTGGCAAGTCATCAGTCTTACACAATTCACAGCTCTCACCATAGCACATACCCTCCCCAGTGAAGGACTGGCCAGTTTTCACTCTCTGGGTTGCTCTCAGGATGTCCCTATTTCTCAAGCATGTGTGCACTAATTCCAAGGATACACATGCAGGACTGAAGTTGAACTGCCTTTTATGATAACAGTTTTTGCCACTATTTAGGAAGAAGTGATGTACCTATAACTTATATACCTATAAGGAGCAATGTAGCTCCAGTCCTTTTTCTTTTATATAGAATAAGGGACTAAGTTCCATGTTCATGGTTCCTGCATTTCACATTATTTACCTTGACCATGTCATCTTCAACTAATGAAGAATGTTAGTGTCTCTGAACCCTATGATGAATTGAGGTGATGGGAGTTTTGCTCACAAAGGCACTGGGCTTTCCATGAATGCTCCTTCGAGGGAAAAGTGCCTAATGAAGGGTGAGGCATTAGAACCACATCTCCAAACATTGCTATTAAAAGGAAGTGGCCTAAAATGTCTTGGTATTTTCTTTCATGAATTAAAACTTTATTCTAATATTTTGCCTGAAAATTTTAAATGCTTCTCTGTTCTTTCCTCCTGATGTATTTTCTTAAGGAAACATAAGATTCCTTAAGAGATTTATGATAAGATGATAATATTTTACTTTATAGTATTGAAATGTTTTCTTCCTAGACTCTAAAGTAGATTGTTTGGAACAATTTGGGCAGGAGCCAAATATGGCTATCACCCAAGATGACGATGTACTTTGTACTACTGAATATTCCCGGATTGTACCTTTGGAAAATGGTGAGGTACGTTGAAATGGGGAAAAGGGAGAGTTGAGATTCAAAATCAACACGAGGATATAATATTTTGTATAATTGTGAAACTTGCACTTTCAAAATCTAAAATAAAATAGATCACAATGGAAACTAGAACTTGGAACTAACGAGTAAAGGAATCACATTGAAGACTCCCAGAATGAGTTGGGTTGGAAATGATTTTAAATTTTTAATTAAAAATATTTTTTAATTAATTAATTTTTTAAAATTGAGGCATAATTGACATTGGAAATTCTTTTGAGCTCTCAACTTCTATTCTGGAAGTCAAGATTCTGGATTCAAGGCCCACAGGTCTTGAACTATCTTTTCTGTTGGAATGTTTAGAAAGTTGGTTGCTGGTGATTGAGGTGATGACCCCTCCCACTGCTTCACAAATACATATCCCCCAAAAGAGTGAGGGGATGAGGGGAAGGTGATAGCACAAATCCCTGGTCCCTCCGGACAGGGTGGGCACCATCTGTAAAGGAGAAAAGAATTGCCGTCCTTTTGGCATTGCATTGGTCCTGGTAAAGTCAGCTAGGCTATTGTTATGCAACATGAGAAAAAATAGAATGGAGAAAATCAGAGAAGAATTCCATGGAAATTGTGAGGCCATCGTGAACATGAAGTGAGTTTCAAATGGACATTTTTAAGGGTGTCGGTGTCCTGTTTTAGGTGAGGAGAACTTTCTTGAGCAGTGCTAGCCAGTACCTTCCAGTGACTGATGAGTGTCCCTAATTGTTGGCACTTAGACTTCATCACTTAAAGCTTTAAAATGAAAACTGTGTTTTATATAGTTTTTTTTTCTTTTTTTGTCCTCTCCACAGTCAACTCTATATGCAAAGACTTCTTTTCTTCAACTTTATTTAGGTTTTTAGATAACTTTCGCTTTGTTTCTTTGATGTAACCAAAAGTTGTTTTCTTATATTTATAGATTTTAACATTATATTTTCAGCATTTCATAGGACTTCCACCCCATAACACCCTCTTCCCCCTCCTCCTCCTCCGATAACTATACTGATAGAACAAAAGGTATGAAAAAGAAATGATAACATTTTTTGAGAGCCCAGGTCTTAGGGAGAGATTGCCAGAGTTTGGAACTAGGAACAAGAAGGGAAGACCGAATTAGCAGGGATATTTTTAGACATAAACAAGATCCAAGACCACCAACAAACATCTAATGGCTCAGAGAAACCAAGTGCTTTGGGACATGTGAGTTATTTTTAGTTACTCGTGGCTATATTTTCATGAAGGGACTTTTTCCCCCCTGTGTGTGTTGTGTGGTTTTTAGGTTGTGGTGTCCTTGATAAATGGTCGACCAGGTGCAAAAAATTTCACCTTCTCTCACACCCTGAGGGAGTTCACTAAGGCTACAAACATCCGCCTGTGTTTTCTGCGAACCAATACCCTTCTTGGACACCTCATCTCCAAAGCACAGAGAGATCCAACGGTTACTCGGCGGGTAAGTAGTGTTTCTACGTGTACACAGAGCAGTTTTTGTTACCTATTTTTGCTTATCAAATTAATTACCTTTCAAGTAATCTTTACAGCCAATAATAGTGTAGGCACAGGAGTTGTTCTTGTATGAAATACTAGATGTGATTTTGAAGATCAGTTGTTGTAGAAAAATCACAATATTCAAAGAGGATGAAAGACAAAGATCAGTAGGTCTGCTATTATAACAAATAACCCCCAAGTCTCAGAGGCTTAACAAAATAAAGATTAATTTCTCACTCATGTCACAGTTCATTGTGGGTCAGTAGGTGGGATCAGCTCCATGTGGTCATTCAGGGAACCAGGCTCTTTCTATCTAGAGGTGCAGCCATCCTGTAGGGCCTCAAAGTCCTCCTCTACATCCCCTGCACATGGTCAGTAGATGAGGAAAGAGTAGAACTTAGAGAAAACCCACTGGCTCCTGACCACACAGGTCACCTCCATTGGCAGGAATTGGTGGTGTAGCAGGAGGCTGGGTAATGAAATGTTGCCACAGTGGAGGAGACATTTTGGTGAGCACCAGTGCTGTCTACTGCATTAGGTGAACATCTATCACTCTGGGTCAGTACAGTACCCGAGTCTCCTGGGCAGAAGGGGAGCCATCAGACTAAGTATCTTGAGCTCACTCTTCTCCTACCTTTTGATGTCCTACTGGTGTCTCCCATTGGCCAAACCCAATGTGAAGCCAGTGGGCAAGACATCCTTGTTGCAGCCCATAAAGTTCAGGCCATGAGGAAAAGATAGAAAGAGAAAGATAAAGGGGTTCCTAGAGAGTGGACCTGGAAGGGTGAATAGAAGGTGCCCAGTGTACCTTGTAGAGTTTGGCTTCCTCTGTAGGGGTATCAGAGAGTTGGAAGAGGAAGGCAAACAGAAAAGTAGATTTTGCTACAGTTTTGAGCATTTTCCAGAAAGGCCACTCATCTTGGGTATAGGTAGCCTGTCCTCTGCATTTTCTGCCCCCTTAGCTCTTGTGGAGCTGCTGTAGGTAGTAACTACCTTGGATCCCAGAATGAGAAAGCTGGGCTTTCTGGTAAGCTGTAGCTGGACAGGGTTTCCAAAACCCAGATGTTTTGGAACCTTGCCACGTATGTGCCTCACCGCCTTCCCCGCCCCCCTTCATTGTTTTTCTGGGGGGGGGGTTATAAGATTTGTATTTGTATGTATATTTTCCATTTAGGTGGACGTTGTCTTCTCTGTAAAGTAAGTTTTTATGGGGCTCATCTCACATATAATCTGGAGACCCCTCATCCCAATCTAGGTTGTTTCTTTAAGTGAAGAAACAGCATACCAGCTATCCTGTCACACCCTCATTGTGCTTTGGGATGAAGTGTGGGTGCTTCTCTCTCTTGCTGCTGCTGCCCTTAACACATGCACAGAGAGAAAATTCTATGGTGATTAGCATGAGAGCTTTTGTGTTAACTTGACATACAAAGTCCTCTAATACTGAATTTATCCCTATTAACAAGAGGGTTTGTTGGGTGCCTGGGTGGCTCAGTCAGTTAAGTGTCTGCCTTTGGCCCAGGTCATGATCCCAGGGTCCTGGGATAGAGCCCTGCATAAGGCTTCCTGCTCAGTGGGGAATCTGCTTTTCCCTCTCCCCTCTGCCTGTGCAAGCTCTTTTTTTCTCTCTCAAATAAATAAATAAATAATTTCTTTAACAAGAGGGGTTTTTAGTGTCTTCAGACTAAATAAGATGTTGCCAGGACGCTTAGACTCTAACAGTTCTTAGTGTGGAAATCAGAACAGAACCCTTACATTGAGTGAACAGAGTGCTTTAAGGTGACAGATTGCAGCAGCAGCAACAACTAAAAGATATAAAAACCTTTTGCCTTGTGAGGTCAAAGACCTCCTCACTGACAGGTGTTCTTCTCATTGGTAGCATGACCTCACGAGAAAGAACCTTCTGTGCCCTCCAGATTTCTCTCTGGGTTCTGCGCATTTGCCAGGTCTGGGAAGTAAGGGAGCTGGTGGACACTGCCACCTATTGTTGCTAGCAGGCAGGGCTCTGATGGTCTGGAGATGTGCCTGCTGATGACATGGTTTCCCAGAGCTGTGGCTGGTGTAGGGACTGTTCCTCAGCTGAGTTTGAAGCTTGCTCTGTCTGGCCCTTTGGAACTTGCACTCTGCCTTTTGTCTTATTAACCTTGAGCTAGCAAGGCTTCTACAACTGCTGGTGAGCCCTGCCAGTGTCAGCCTTGTATCTGCTCCCTCATTGTAAATATTTTTCCCTTCCTGGAGCCTGCCTGTAGTAGGTGCAAAATTTGATTTTAAAAATTAGTTTTGGTAAAAAAAAATTATTTTTGGATTTATGGAACCCAGATTTACATTTAAAAAAGTAATCTGGTGCTGGCGAGGATGCGGAGAAAGGGGAACCCTCCTACACTGTTGGTGGGAATGCAAGCTGGTGCAACCACTCTGGAAAACAGCATGGAAGTTCCTCAAAATGTTGAAAATAGAACTACTCTATGACCCAGCAATTGCACTACGGGTTATTTACCCTAAAGATACAAACGTAGTGATCTGAAGGGGCACGTGCACCCGAATGTTTATAGCAGCAATGTCTACAATAGCCAAACTATGGAAAGAACCTAGATGTCCATCAACAGATGAATGGATCAAGAAGATGTGGTATATATACACAATGGAATACTATGCAGCCATCAAAAGAAACGAAATCTTGCCATTTGCGACAACATGGATGGAACTAGAGGGTATCATGCTTAGCGAAATAAGTCAATCGGAGAAAGACAACTATCATATCATCTCCCTGATATGAGGAAGTGGAGATGCAACATGGGGGGTTAAGGGGGTAGGAGAAGAATAAATGAAAGAAGATGAGATTGGGAGGGAGGCAAACCATAAGTGACTCTTAATCTCACAAAACAAACTGAGGGTTGCTGGGGGGAGGGGGGTTGGGAGAAGGGGGGTGGGGTTATGGACATTGGGGAGGGTATGTGCTATGGTGAGTTCTGTGAAGTGTGTAAACCTGGCGATTCACAGACCTGTACCCCTGGGGATAAAAATATATTATATGTTTATAAAAAATTAAAAATAAAAAAAAAGTAATCTGGGGACCACTTAACCCTTTTCCAAAGACTATAGGGCTTGCCTGTTTTCCAAGCAATTTCCTTCCATGCATTTAAAGCATTTGACTTTTAAAAATGCACAAGCTTGGTAGTATGAGATTACATTTGATTAAGGAATGCATTTACTTTGTAAGAGAAGTTGCATCCAAATGTGTTAAGTTATGCCCAAGAATACAGGATGAAAGGGAAGAGGGTCAGTACAGACGTGCATTACAGGTTAGTAAAGCAGAGTTTGTTGCTCTTCAGTAAAACTAACATTTCCATCTTCTGTTACATAGTATTATTACAGCATAAAAGATATCAGCATCGGTGGGAGGTGTGTTTGCAATGGCCATGCCCAAGACTGCAACGCAAACAATCCTGAAAAATTGTAAGTACATTGTACACATTTTTTAGCCTTGCTGTGAATAAGTCTCATTGTTTTAGTAGAGGTTTTCATCCCATTAAATATCTCTAAGTTCTTGCCCTCACTAGAAATGTTTCACTGTCAACAAATAAACAGCATGTATGTATCTCCCCTCCTCTGGCCCTGCCCTTGGTTCTACATGCTCCATCCAGCCTGGAGCAGGCATGGCTAATCAATCAGTGCTCAGTGGATGATCTAGGATACAGCCACCAGATCCTCCCTGCCCCCCATCCCCAGACTGTGCCCCTGGCAACCAGAAGTAATTGATTAGATTTGGCAAGAGGGGGGGGGACTTGTTTGTCATCCCTGGTCTAATAAAACCAAAGGGTATACATTTTCAATATTTTTTTTCATTGTGGTAAAATGCACATGATATAAAGTTTACTAAGTTAGCCATTTTTAAGTGGTAGTGGTTTAAATTCAGTAGGGTTAAGTACATTCTTATTGTTGTGCAAACTCTCTCCAGAACTCATTTCATCTTGCAAAATTAAAACTCTAGTCCGGTTGAACAGCAGCTCCCCACTCTTTTCCTTTCCCAGCTCCTGGCAACCACCATCTCTTTTCTCTCTCAATTTGACTACTCTAGGTGTTTCATAGAAGTGGAAACACATGATATTTGTCTTTGTCAACTGGTTTCTTTCATTTAACATAATGTTCTCAAGGTTCATCTACATTGTAGCATGTGTTAGAATCTCCTTTTTTAAGGCTGAGTAATATTTTATTATGTATATACCATATTGCTTATCCATTCATTGGTGGATGGACTTTTAGGTTCCTGTCACCTTTTGGTTATAGTGAAGGATGCTGCTATGAACACTGGGTGTACCTATTTTTGTTTTTAATTATATTCAGAAAGTAGCTTACTCTTCTTTTTTTTTTTTTTAAAGATTTTATTTATTTATTTGACAGAGAGAGATCACAAGTAGACAGAGAGGCAGGCAGAGAGAGAGATAGAGGGAAGCAGGCTTTCTGCTGAGCAGAAAGCCCGATGTGGGACTCGATCCCAGGACCCTGAGATCATGACCTGAGCCGAAGGCAGCAGCTTAACCCACTGAGCCACCCAGGTGCCCCGGGTGTACCTATTTTTGTTTTTTATTGAGGTCTATTTTACATACAATAAGATGCACTGATATTAACTAGTAAGTGTTCAGCAACCGTATACACTCGTGTGATCAACACAAGAGGGACCTCTTGTGGCTGGAGATGACTGGGTGAGAGATACAGCAGTAATCTCTCAATGTCTTGTTTAGAGTCTATGATTCCCCAAGTGCAGCATCGATGGGAGATGTTTTACTGTTAACCGGATGAGGTTTGTACATTATTGGGCCTCACGTTCAGGCACAGGGGCCAGCTACCAACTTACATAGTGTGGAGCCCAGTCCCCGACCAGCAGCAGTCCCTAATGTCATCAGCCCTCCTTCGGGGGGTCGGGCCATGCTGGGATAGCATCATGAATCCAACAGCAGACTAGCCTTTAACTGGAAGCACTAGTTTATTCATGATTAATCTGTCATCTCCTGGAGGGCAGGGCCTTAAGATCAGAGAAGTCCTGAGCTGGAGAGAGACGGGGCAAAAGAGGTCCGTCTAATGTCCCTTAGCCTGAGACAAAATGGCACCATGTGGGAGAGAAGTTGAAGTCATTGGAGAAGGTCTGAGCTTCCTGCATAGCAGGCCTGGCATTCCCTGTTGATCTTGGCAGACCTGGAGGGGTTCCATACTGGGTGGTACAGAGTGAGAAACCACAGTGAGTAGAGAAACTCTACTCTCCTCTTGTCTCAGTTTAGAAACTGTCTCCTCTTGTCTCAGTTTACACCAACACAACAGCCTTGCCTCCCACAGCTTGCTGGTTCGCTTCTGCCCAACAGGTTTATTCATGCAAATGCTAAGGAAATCCACACCCACGAGTAGGAAAAAAAAATCTTAAAATTTTTAAAAAATTTGTTTCAAAGGTAGAATTTCGTGACTCATCAGTTGCATATAACACCCCATCCTCATTACATCAAGTGCCGCCTTAATGCCCATCACCCAATTATCCCTTCTCCCCATCCCTCTCTGCTCTAGCAGCGCTCAGTGTGTTTGCTAGAGTTCAGTGCTTCTTATGGTTTGCCTCCCTCTCAATTTTCATCTTCTTTTTTTTCTTCCCTTCCTCTGCTCATCTGTTTTGGTTTCTTAAATTCTACACATGAGTGAATCATATGGTATTTGTCTTTCTCTGACTGACTTATTTCACCTAGCATAATACCCTCAGCTCCACCCACCTCATTGCAAATGGCAAGATTTCATTCTTTGTGATGGCTGAGTAATATTCCATTGCATATACATATACCACATCTTCTTTATCCATTCATCTGTCGATGGATGTCTGGGCTCTTTCTATATTTAGGCTATTGTGGACAACGCTGATATAAATATTGGGGTGCAGGTACCCCTTTGATTCACTGTGTTCATATCCTTTGGATAAATACTAAGTAGTACAATTGCTGGGTTACAGGTAGCTCTATTTCCAACTTTTTGAGGGACCTCCATACTGTTGTCCAGAGTGGCTGCACCAGCTTGCATTCCCACCAACAGTGTAGGAGGGTTCTTCTTTCTCCACATCCTCACCAACATCTGTTATTTCCTGTCTTGTTAATTTTAGCCATTCTGACAGGTGTGAGGTGGTATCTTATTGTGGTTTTGATTTGTATTTCCCTGATGCCAAGTGATGTTGAGCATCTTTTCAAGTGTCTGTTGGCCATTTATATATCTTCTTTGGAGAAATGTCTGTTCTTGTCTTCTGCTCATTTCAGAATGGGATTGTTTTGGTTTTTTGGGTGTTGAGTTTGATAAATTCTTTATTGGTTATGGATACCAGCCCTTTATCTGATAAGATATTTGCAAATATCTTTTCCCATTCTGTAGGTTGCCTTTTAGTTTTGTGGACTATTTCCTTTGCTATGCAAAATCTTTTTATTTTGATGAGGTCCCAATAGTTCATTTTTGCTTTTGTTTCTCTTGCCTTTGGAGCCATGTCTAGCAAGAAGTTGTTGGGCCAAGGTCAAAGGAAAAAAATCTTATACTTAAGGGGATGCAGTGACTTAATGGAGGGAGCAAAGCCTGGCAATCAGAAAATTCAGTTGCTAATCAAGTAGAACCCATGAAGATGCAGAAGAGGGCTTGAATTAAGCATGTCTACCGTGATGACTTGGTTCATGGAAACATGGATGGATCACAGATTTAATTCTGAGCTTCCTAGCAGTGAACTCAAAAGGGGAAACCTGCCTACTTTCTTATTTCACCATACTCATAATCTCAAAAGTGATCAGTTGTTTAGGAGCATGACTGTTGACACTAGGATCAGGTAAGAAATTTCTCTGGGAGTGCTGTGAGGTGATCACCAGGAAGTGGATTCTCTAGTCAGCAACTTCTTCAATAACATCCTTACAGCAGAGGCAAGGATGAGTTTTCTTTTCTTTCTTTAAAGATTTTATTTATTTATTTGACAGAGAGATAGAGAGCCCAAGTAAGCAGAGTGGCAGGCAGAGGGAGAGAGAGAATCAGGCTCTCCACTGAGCAGTGAGCCCGATGCGGGGCTTGATCCCAGGACCCTAGAATCATGACCCAAGCCGAAGGCAGAAGCTTAACCAACTGAGCCACCCAAGCATCCCAAGGATGAGTTTTCTGTTTCAACTATCAGCCTAGACTGAGAACGAATCAGAAAAAGCAATTATTTGTGGGTGATACCAGTATAATTCAAACTGGTACCCATCTTTCTTTTTCTGCCTTCAATTTTAATCATTCTGTGAGAGTAGCTAGACCCTATGTTCTTCAAGCAAATTCCCTAAATAATTATTTCAGTTCAGTTTATGCATATGCTTTGTTGGCAACAAGCTGAAGTAGTCTCTCTGACCAAAGTCCATTTGGATGGCAGCTGTTCTGTGCTCTCAGTAAAATCTGTGTCTGTTTGCCTTAACAGGCAGCTGAGCTGGGAGACGTGACACCTTCCCTTTGGAGTGTAACTGAATATATGCCATCCTCCCAATCCCCCTTAGAAGAGTTGATCAAATCACCACCGACACAGCCTTAGACAACTGTTTTGAATCCTCTTTTAAAAAAGCACAGATAAGTGAGAGCTCAGCACTTGGGGGTTCTAACCCAGTGTCATGGCAACGGTTTCATTTTAACCTGGAATGGCTTTAGTGCAGATGTATAATTGCAGGTAGATTTTTGTATTGTTCCCTCTCTGCCTAGCTGAATAATCTGGTTTTGGCCTTGCAAGGAACTGTTTGTTGGAGCTGGGGCAGCGTCCTGGAGCAGGGTGCTCTGAGATCTTGTTAGGAACTGGCTCTCGGGTTTGGTGAATCTGTGCATGACCCCAGGCTGAGAGCAAGAGACCTGAGCAGACCTTCCTCACAGGACTGCTCCAGATCTTCATGAAGACGTGATACCCAGCACTTCCCAGTAAACTCAGCACTTGCTTGCTCCTGTGTTCATTTTCCTGTTATGGAAGGTGGTAGAGAATAAAGATCTGGAACTCTGGAACTCTGGAGTCAAGACAAACTTAGGTTTGAAGTCTGGCTCTCCACTTACCAACACCTGCCTTTGGCAGATGTTTTTGTGTCTTGGAATTTCAATGTCAGCATCTACACAATAGAGACACTAAGCAGGATGAGAGGGAGACTTGGACTAATAATGTATGCAAAGTGCTTTGTTCTCATAATTGCTCCATGAATGGTGCCTTTGACTGTCAGTGTCTCACCCAGGAACAAATGATCTTAATCAAAACTTTTGAATAACTGAGATGTGCTTGGCCACATGCCCAGGTTTCAGTGTGAGTGCCAGCACCATACCTGTGGGAAGACGTGTGACCGCTGTTGTGCCGGGTACAACCAGAGGCGCTGGCGACCCGCCACGTGGGAGCAGAGCAATGAGTGCGAAGGTGAGCGCTGGGGGAGGAGCGCCTGCCACTGAGGCCCCGCCCACGCTTCCCCTCCATTCTCCCTGACCAGGAGGGAGGGGGTGGGGTCCTGTTAGGGACTCAGGTGTGTCTATTGTAAAGAAAAACTCACAGCCTGGAGGTAAAAGGGCCCCATTCTAAATTTCAGCTACAAATAGAAGAACAAAAATAACAGCAGTAATAATCACTAATGTATTAAGCATTCACTTAATGCTGGCCTCTTTTTAGTAGTCTAAAATATCATGTAGCCACTATTAAATTGTAAACCCTTACCATTTATTACGAGGTGATACTGGATCAGAATCCTAACTCTTGTGAGGAGGGAGGCGCGGAGAAGGTTTTGAGATCCGTGTCTGAAGAGAGAGCTGGAAGCATTGATGTGGGGGGTGGGGAGGGGATACTGCAGTGGGATTGAGTTGGCTGTAGGGTAGAGGGGACCCGAGAAAGAAGGAACAAAGGTGAGAGGCCGCTTTTAATTATGGTGTAATATAAAATAAGAAGACTGTTATTTTTAAACGGATAAGCCCTAAGAGATCTAACTGAAGATTCCCTTGTAAAACTTTCCCATTTTTACAAGGAAATCTTCTTAGGAAGCCACATATTTACTCCAGTTGCTGAAAATACTTTTGTTTTAGTTATTGGCTTTGGAGACTGCAGCCTATTTTTTCCAAATAATTTGGAGAGGGATTTACTTTCTTTAAACAACCAAAATATTATTTGGATGCACATTTGTTGAACTAGGTGACATAAGAAGGAATCTCTGTTTAACACTTGTTGACCAAATGGTTTTGTAACTCAGAGATGAGACTGATATGATTTCTGTGACTAGCAAACACTCAAAAGGATTTTTACTGAGGAGTTCCAAGGGCGCTTAGATTCTGACACTGTCTCAAGGTGTTGATGTTGCCCGAGCTGAATGGTCAGGTATATCTCTAGGTCCAGGGGTGTTGGCTGTTTGACTGTTCTCACTTTATAGTCATAGCTAAAAGGTTCTTTCTCAGGGACTTCCCCATCCCTCCCCCAGTAGAATGGGACCAGAAAGAAGGAAAGGTAATAATCAGGAATTATTTTTCCAGTGCTTTTGAGTACCCGTTTAGGCTATTTTGATTGAATGAGTGTTATCACATGAACTCCAACATTAGCAATTTGGTTAGTTTTCCAGGTTAGTGGAAATTTTCAGTGACTGACATGTTTAACTCCAGCACATAGGAAAATTTTAAAAATTACCTTTCATTAGCATTAAGCTTTTTGCACTTGTCAAAGTGATTACAAATGACAAAAAAAACCCAGCATATGGTAATCAGACCCATTAAGATGCATTTGTTAAGTGCTTTCTCAATTCCATTTGAATTAGCACAATTTAAAAAATGAATGTGTTTCTTGAGAAATAACCAATGTAGTTAATATAAATGCCTTGAATTTTTTAAAATCATGACACCACACTGGAGAAATGAAAATAGGAAGGTGCTCAGCCTGTTACAAAAAGAGCAAATTGAAATTCTAACTCACTCTTCTTGCCTAATAGATTTATCTGGGAATTTGATTATAAAACATACAAATTACTAGAAAGATCTGGAAATTTTGATCTGCATGGAATGCAATGAATATATGTTCTCTCTAAAAGAGAATAAGAATTTTACTCATGTTAGATCTTTTTCATCTTGGTAATGATGAAAATCTTAGATGGCTTTTAAATTTTATTTTCAAATGTTTAATTATTATGCCTTGTTTGTAGATAACTTGGACATTATTTTAAAAAAGTAGAGTGGTGCCTGGGTGGCTCAGTGGGTTAAAACCTCTGCCTTTGGCTCAGGTCATGATCCCAGGGTCCTGGGATTGAGCCTCACATGGGGCTCTCTGCTCATCAGGGAGCCTGCTTCCTCCTCTCTCTCTGCCTGCCTCTCTGGCTACTTGTGATCTCTGTCTGTCAAATAAATAAAATATGTAAAAATAAAAAAATTCTTTAGAAAAAGTAGAACCACCAGTAATTTTGTTATCCAAAGAGAACCACTAATATTTTGTTAGGCATTTTAGTGTTTTCTTCTTGTATACTCTAATATTATTATTTAATATATATTAGATTATTTACATAATTACTTGTGCAATTATTTATACAATTTTATATCCTGTTCTTTTTCACTTGATATTTTAGATATTTTCCCATTTTATTAAAACCCCTTTAGCATCCTTTTTGATGGCATGGTGTAGTCATTCTGTGGAATCAAGGGTATCCAGCAAGTGTTTGCTGAGTGTTCACTATGTGCTGGGGACTGGGTTCTACTGCAAACAAGACACAAGCTCCTCCTGCCTTCATAGAACTGACAGTCAAGCAAAGATGCTGTTGTTTGCTTACCATTTCTCTAGTATCAGACATTGGGATTATTTCCAGGTTTTTAAAAAGATTTTATTTATTTATCTGAGAGAGAGAAAGCATGGCGGGGAGGGTCAGAGGGAGGAACAGATTCCCCGCTGAGCAGGGAGCCCAATGTGGGACTCGATCCTAGGGCTCTGGGATCATGACCTGAGCCCAACCAACTGAGCCACCCAGGCCCCTGATTATTTCCAGTTTATCGCTATTGTAAATAGAGCTGAGATAAAAACAAAAACAAAAACAAAAACAAAACTTGGAGTGTTAGCTGAGAGAATTGGTTTTGGAGTTAAATATAAGTCAGGATTCTGCCTTTCTTACTAGAGACATGCTTTAACCTCTCGAAGCCTCAGTCTCCCCATTTGGGCTCTGGGGAATAATAGTACCTATGTTAGAGACTTGTTACATGGATTCAATGAGATAATGCACAGAAAACACTTTTCACAGTGTACCAAGAGCTCAATTATTCTTGTTAATAATAGTAATAACAGTAGAAGTAATATTCTCATTGCGCATGAAGTCTAATGGGGATTTTGGTATATCTTAATTTGCTGTTAAAAAGAAAAGAAATAGGGGCGCCTGGGTGGCTCAGTGGTTTAAGCCTCTGCCTTCAGCTCAGGTCATGATCTCAAGGTCCTAGGATAGAGCCCCACATCGGGCTCTCTGCTCAGTGGGGAGCCTGCTTCCCCCTCTCTCTCTGCCCGCCTCTCTGCCTACTTGTGATCTCTCTCTGTCTATCAAATAAATAAAAATCTTTAAAAAAAAAAAAGAAAAAGAAATACACACACACATATATGTTGTAATTATAGATATGTATTTAAAGAGAAACCTCTCCCATTTATTATCAGATGAAAGAAGTTGTTAATCACATATTATTATAGATGAATCTTTGTGTAAAAATCCCTAAAATTTTCCACTGAGAATATGGTGTTCCACAATACACTTAATAAAGTGGCACAATGAATGGTAATACTCTCTGGGGGAATTTGCAAAATGTCTCATAGTAATGATGGAATATTAACTTAGAATGCCTTTTTCAGCATGCAACTGCCACGGTCATGCCCTTGACTGTTACTATGACCCAGATGTTGAGAGGCAGCAGGCCAGCTTGAATATCCACGGCATCTATGCAGGTGGAGGGGTCTGCATTAATTGTCAGGTGAGTCACTATTTAGGTCAAAGTGAATATGTCATTGTATGGAAAAGAGCATTCATTAAGCCAAGCTCCCAGGGAGATGTTAATAAAGTGATATGCAATTGAGAGTATTTCTGTAAATATTTCTCTACTTTTGTACACAAAAGTCCTTGTTAGCTGGGTATAAAAATGGACTGAGACATCTTTGTCTAGATTTTGTTTGATTAGCTTCTTCATTTAGGTCTTTGCCTAAATAGGGAGGAGAGTCCCTCACTGTCACTCAGGTTGCTATTTATCTTGTAGTAAAAGGGTCTAAGATAGTAGGGCAAATAAGTGTCAACTTTGGTGCTGATCCTAAATCCTGTTTTCAGACAGATTCTGAATCTAGACTCCATGAGGAGGTACATCATGATCAATTAATGAAGTCTGCCATTGACATTTAGTAAGAAACACTGATTTTTCATCCCTTCTGTAGAACAGTTAGGTTCACTAGAAATTAGTCAAGAGGAATGTATGATAGAGGAAGAATGTATGATAGAGGAAGATGTAACGCTCATGACTTTGGTTGTGTGCCCTCAGAGTGATGTTTTGTTAATGTTACCATTAAAAAGGTGCTCTTTTCAAGAGTTGCCCATTTATATGGAAGCACCATTGAAAAGCTCTTTTCAGGAGATGCCCATTTATATGGAATAGCTTCAAATTCTTAGAGACCCACCATCTTCCACCTTTCTTCCACTCCATTTTGTATCATTTGTCAATGCATGTAATTAAACTACAGGTAAAATAGAAGTCATAAATTCCTTACAAATGACAGATTTCATGCACAAATGAAAGATCCCAGGATCTTAAGACTGTGCTCTTTAAGATCCTCAGGTGATTCATAGGCATGTTTAAGTTGCAGAAGCACTGGGCTGGAATGTGTAGGTAGAATCCTTTCTCCAGATGAAAGAGTAAGCCACTTCAATGTATCTTTAAAATATCTTGTTCCTCCTCTTCCTTCTCTCAGAGATACTCTGTTTTATACCTTGCTGTTCCTGAAAAGCATCAATATAGTCCTTTTTTGCATAGTGGCTCTGTGAAAGCTTTTTTTTTTTTTTTTTTGCTTAGGAAATTACTGAAATTTGTTTAGGTTCATTGCATTTTTTTCCAACTTAAAGTGCCTTGTTTAGTTAACTTAAATTTTTTTATTGTGGTGAAATATACATAACATAAAATCTACCATTGTAGCCATTTTAAGTGTATATCTCTGCATAATTAACTGTTATATTATATTCATAATCCATGAATAAGTAGAGAATTCTGCCTCTGTTATGGCTTAGGACCTCCAACTGGATCCAAACTTTCCACAAATAATAACTATAGACTATAGACAAAATACAAAACAAAAAAGCAGGAAGTCCCCTTTCCCCCAACCAATGATCTGAAGGCACTGGGGAGTACATATGGACAGGAAGGTTCTGGAGGGAAGCTGCTGCTTGGCAAAAAGGATTAATGTAGGGTGAGCTACATGTGTTTTTGACTTTTAGCCAGAGGACAGACCAAAGTTGGTGCCTCGTGGTATAACTAAGATTCCTCTAGAAAATCTAGGGTCTTTCTGCCATGAAGTACAAGAGTTTAGACCTTGCATGGAACAACCACAACTTTTGGAGAGTGACTAGGGAGTCCAGGAAAAAAGAAATCAAAAGAGAAAAAAAATCCCTAATTCTGTGCATAAAATCTTTCCAAGTTTCTTGCTGACCCCTGAGCCATCTACTCACAATTGGCAAAGGTAAAATAATTTATATGAAATTTAAATTAGCACACAGAGTTACAGTTTTCAGTTTGGGTAAAGTCAAGTTAATTATGTCATAAAATTAAACAAATCCAATATTCTTTAGAAGAATATTACAGAACATAATACTTATTATGTCTCTACAGCATAACATTTATTATGTCCAGGATATAAGCCAAAATTTTTTGACAATTGAAGAACTAAAAATTGTGACCCATTATCAAGAAAAAAGATAATCAATAGAGGCAATCCTAAAATTACCTAGGTGTTGAAATAAGCAGTTAAGGATATCATAACTTTGCTTGAGAATATAAATAAAAATATGTTCACAATAAATGAAAATATAAGAAATATCAGGAGAAAACTAGAAATTATAAAAGACTTAATGAAAATTCTAGTACAAAATACATTATGTTAGATTATGGATGGAATATTAGAATGGAAGTAATAGAAGAAAGATTCAGTAAATTTGAAGATATATCAACAGAAATTATCCAGTCTTAAGAAAAAAAAGAAAAAGATTAAAAAAAATTAACAGAAACTTGCAAACTTGTGGGACAATAGCAGAAGACCTAACATACATGTAATTGGGGTCCCAGAAGAGAGGAGAGAGAATGTGGCAAAAAAAGGAGGTGAAGGAGGAAAGAGGAGGAGGAGCCAGAGAAGCAGAAGCAGAAGCAGCAGGGGTGTTGGTAGCAACAATGGCAAGAAATTTATCAAATTTTTCAGTAGATTAGAATTCAAGAAACTTAGTAACTCCCAAGCCAGATAAATACAAGGAAAACCACGCCTGGGCCTAGCAGGGTCAATCTAGCAGGGTCAAAGAAAAAGTGAAAATCTTGAAAGTAGAGAAAAACTCTACTGTGAACTATGAACTTATTAGAAACTATGAACTTATTAGAAACTGCGGAGGCCACAAGACAGGAGAAAATACCTTAAATGTGCTAAATAAAAAGAAAGAACAGACTATTAACCAAGATTTCTATATTTAGCAAAAATAGCCTTTGACAAGGAAAGCAAAAGGACAAATGTTTCTGATAAAATCAAACTGAGAGAATGCATTACCCAAGATATTTGCACTACCAGAAATGGCAAAGGAAGTTCTTCAGGTTATAGAGAAATGATATCCCATGGAAATTCTGACCTTAAGCCATATAGCATAAGGATAGTATATTAAGATGAGTAAGGTTTACCCCAGGAAAGCAAGGTTGATTGAACATTTGAAAATCAATCAGCAGGCTGAGGAAAATGGTGGAGTAGGAGGACCCTAGCCTCACCTCAGAGCACAGATATAGCCAGAGAAGACCAACAGCAGTATAAGTAACTCAGAAAGCAAACTGAAGACTGGCAGAATAAACTCCACAACTAAGTGTAGAGACAAGGTCGCACTGGAAAGGGTAGGAAGGGCAGAAACAGGAAGGTAAATGGACTCACAGGACTGTCAGTTGTGGGGGGGGGGTGTGGTAAGGACATCTGAATCCCTTCTAACATTTGGCTTTGAAAACCAGAGGGGTTGGATTTTGTGAGTTCTTACAATCAGCAGGACTTAAAGCCTGGAATTTAAAAAAAAAAAAATCAGTAGGTTCTGTTCTGGGAGTGCCAAGGGCAAGAGGAAACTGAATCCCTGCCCTTAAAGAGCACAACAGTCTGTGGAGATGCAGCATAGAAGCAGCAGTCTGAGAAGAGCCTAGGGCATATGGGAGGGAGAGTGGTTTACTCATCTCAGAGCCTGTCCAGGAGGCTGACAGAAATCACTGGGGAACTCCTTCATGAACAAAGAAATTGGCAGGTGCCATTTTTCTCCCTTGGCCCCCAGTGTAAACACATAGGCCCCCGAGGGACTGGCTACCTAACTTGCTAGTATTGCTACCCCCACCCTGCCCCCCCGCCATGCTGTGTTTCCATCAGTCCATCCCTCTGGACAGCCCACCTCAGTCTGGCATGGTAGGGCCCCTCTTGCATTAGCTGGGGATGAAAGGCTTTTTGGCCCCACCACCTGGTTGCCACACCCACCCTGTACTGTGTTTCCAAGGATCCACCCCT
This sequence comes from Neogale vison, assembly GCF_020171115.1. Taxonomy (NCBI): domain Eukaryota; kingdom Metazoa; phylum Chordata; class Mammalia; order Carnivora; family Mustelidae; genus Neogale; species Neogale vison. Next base: position 170,731,580 of record NC_058093.1, on the reverse strand, counting down.
TTGGATGTGCCTCAATCCCAGTGCTGCAGGGCTCCTCCTATAGAGGACAGGGGAGCACAAAGCTTACTGTCACTGTATCCCCCACCCCACACTTGGCTTCCATGGAGCCAGATGGGCTGCTTTAGTCCTGATGCCGCAGGGCCCCTCTCATGGCATGCAAGGCTTGCTAGCACTGCTCCACACTGTGCTTTGGGGGCTCTGCCCCCTCCAATACACTTTTGGCCAGAGCCCCTATAGGATATAGGCTTGGCAGTAGGCAAGCAGCATCTACGATGGCCAGCAACACTCCAGAATAACTCTTACCCTGGAGAGAGGGAAAGATAACTACACACATCAGTGAGATGGAGGCCCCAGCAATGGCCTGCTGTGACTGCAGGCCCTGCTTACCAGTGGAAGCTTCTCACGGGGCAACACAGGGATTTGGTGCTATTGCATCTCTGGCAAATTCCTGGTCTTACTCAACTAGCTCAGGGTGGTCCCAGACTGGCCCAATAACACCACCAGGACCAAACACTGCCCAAAACAGCAAAGAGAGCCTTATTGCAGATGCCTGGGCTGAAGAATAAAGCAACACAGCCACAAAAACAGGGCACATGCATCACAAATAGGAGATAACCCTGAAGTGCCAGGTTCAGGTGAAAGGGGGATACTGCACTGCAGGGCAGTACAGAACCTCTTCTTCATAAGGCCATTACTTTCAAGTGTAGGAGAAGTAGCTGACTTTCCTAATACACAGAAATAGACAGAGTTTGATGAAATGAAGGGACAGAGGAATATGTCCTAAATGAAAGAATAGGACAAAAATACACAGGAAGAGACCTAAGCAAAATGGATATAAGTAATATGGTGAATAGAGAATTCAAAGCAATGATCATAAAGATGCTCATAGGACTTGAGAAAAGAGTAGAAGACATCAGTGAGACCTTTAACAAAGAGATGGAAGAAATTAAAAAGAATCAATCAGGGATGAAGAACACAATAAATGAGATTAAAAATACACTAGATGGAACAAATAGCAGACTTGAGGAAGCAGAGGAATGAATTAATGGTCTGGGAGACAGAGTAATGGAAATTAATCAAGTTAAGCAAATGAGAGAAATGAGAATTATGCAAAGTGAGGATAGACCTAGGGAACTCAGTGACTCCATCAAGCATAATAACATTTGCATTGTAGGGATCCCAGAAGACGAAACAGAAAAGAGGGCAGAAAATTTATCTGAAAAACAATAGCTGAAAAAATCCCAAATCTGGGGAAGGAAACAGATATCCAGATCCAGGAAGCATAGAGATCCGCCAATAAAATCAACCCAAGGAGGTCCACACCAAGACACATGGTAATTAAAATGGGAAAAAAAATAGTTATAAAGAGAGAATTTTAAAAGCAGCAAGAGAAAAGAAGGGAGTTACATATGAGACATTCCATAAGGCTTGCAGTGGGTTTTTCAGCAGAAACCTTGCAGGCCATCGGAAAGTGGCATGATATATTCAAAGTGCTAAAAGAGAAAAATCTGCAGCCTGCAAGGCTATCATTCAGAATAGGAGAGAGAGTTTCTCAGACAAACAAAAACTAAAGGAGTTCATAATTTACAAGAAATATTAAAGAAGGCTCTTTGAGTAGAAAGGAAAGACCATAAATGAGAGTATGAAAAATAAATATATTTGTAAAAGTCAGTCAAGGGATTCACAAAATAAAAGTATGTAAAATATGATTCCATAAATCTGAAATGTGGAGAAGGGGAGAGGAGGAAAGAATGGGTTCAAACTTAAGGACCATTGGCTACATGTAAACTACTATATGCAGAGGATGTTATATACAAACCTAATGGTAACGACAAATTAAAAACCAGTAATAAATATGCGAAGAATAAAGAGAAAGGAATTCATGTATGTCACCAAAGAAAGTCAGCAAACCATGAAAGAGAGCAAGGAAAAAAGGATCAGAGAAAAACTGTAGAAATGACCCAAGAAAAGTAACAAAATGGCAATAAATATAAAACTATCAATAATCACTTTCAATGTAAATGGACTAATGCTCCAATCAGAACACATAGGGTGACAGAGTGAATAAAGAAGCAGGACCCACCCATGTGCTGCCTACATGAGACTCATTTCGAATCAAAAGACACCTGCAGATTAAAAATGAGGGGATAGAGAAACATCTGTCTATCATGCAAATGAATATCAAAAGAAACCCTGGGAGACAATACTTATATCAGACAAAATAGACTATAACGATACAAAGAAGGACACTATATAATAATAAAGGGACAGTCCAGTAAGATGATATACTAATTATAAATATTTATGCACCCAACATGGAAGCACTCAAATACATAAAACAGATAATAACAAACATTAAGGAACCAATTGATAATAATGCAGTAATAGTAAGAGACTTTTCTGCCCTACTTACTTACATCAATGGATATATCATCCAGACAGAAAACCAACAAGGAATGACATTGGACCAAATTGATTTAATGGATATATTCAGAACATTCCATTGTAAAGCAGCAGAATACACATCTTTTTGAGTGCACATGGAACATTATCTAGATAGATCACATGGTAGGCCGTAAAACAAGTCTCAACAAATTAAAAAAGCTTGAGGTCATGTCGTGTATCTTTTCTCACCACAATGCTATGAAACTAGAAATCAACCACAAGAAAAAATCTGGAAAGAACACAAATACACAGAGATTAAATAATACACTACTAAACAATGAATGGGTCAACCAAGAAATCAAAGAATAAATAAAAAATTACGTAGAAACAAATAAAAATGAAAAGACAAAGTTCCAACGTCTTTGGGATGCAGCAAAAGCTGTTCTAAGATGAGGGCCTACATCAAGAAGCAAAAAAAAGGCCAATTAAACAACTAAGACTTACACTTAACAGAGCTAGAAAAAGAACAACAAAACTCAAAACTAGAAGAAGGAAGGAAATAATAAAGACTGGAGAATAAATAAATGATATAGAAACTAAAACTAACAAAACAAATAGAACAGATCAATGAAACCAGGAATTGGTTCTTTTGAAAAAAAATAATAAATTTTGACTTGTACGCAGACACACACACACACATTCATTCTAATATTTCTAGCCAGACTCATTAAAAAAAGGGAAAAGAAAAAGAAAAAAAGAAAAAGGACTCACATAAACAGAATCACAAATGAGAGAGGAGAAATAACAACCAACACCACAGAATTTGTTTATAACAAATGATGTTAGGAAAACTGGACAGCTACATGCAAAAGAATGAAACTGGACACTTTTTAACACCATACACAAAAATAAACTCAAAATGAATTAAAAAACCTAAATGTGAGACCTGAAACCAATAAAAGCTCTAAGAGAGAGTGCAGGTATTAATTTCTTTAACATTGATTGTAGCAACGTGTGTGCATGTGTGTGTGTGTGTGAGAGAGAGAGAGAGAAAAGGAGCATGAGCAGCGGGAGGGCAGAGGGAGAGGGAGAATCTTAAGCAGGCTTCATGCCCATCATGGAGCCTGATGTGGGGCTTGATCTCATGACACTGAGTTCATGACCTGCGTTGAAATCAAGAGTCAGATGCTCAACCCCTTGAGCCACCCAGGTGCCCTCAGTAACAAAATTTTTATAGATATGTCTTCTGAAAGGTAAATAAAGGCAAAAATAAAGGATTCAGTCTACATGTAAATAAAAAACTTTTGCACAACAAAGGAAACAGTCAACAAAACTGAAAGGGAGACTACAGAATGGGAGAAAGTATTTGTAAGTGACATATCTGATAAAGGGCTTATATGTAAAATATATAAAAAATTCATACAACTCAGCACCCAAAAAACAAATAATATAATTGAAAAATGCAAGGGATACCTGGGTGGCTCAGTCGGTTAAGCATCTGCCTTGAGCTCAGGTCACGATCTCATGGTCCTGGGATCAATCCTTGCATCAGGTTCCCCACTCAGCAGGGAGTCTGCTTCTCTCTCTCTCCTTTTGCCCCTCCTTCCTGCTTATTCTCTCTTTCAAATAAATAACTAAAATCTTTAAAAAAAAAAAAAAAAGAGAAATGGGCAGAAGGAATGAATAGACATTTCTCCAAAGAAGACCTACAGATGGCCATACACACATGAAAAGATGCTCAACATCACTCATCCTCAGGGAAATGCAGATCAAAACCCAATGAGATATCCCCTCACACCTGTCAGACTTGTTAAAATCAACAACACAAGAAACAAGTATTGGTGAGGATGTGGAAAAAAGAATTCTCTTACACTGTTGGTGGGAATGCCAACTTGTGTAGCCACTATGGAAGACAGTATGGAGGTTCCTCAAAAAGTTAAAAATGGACCTAACCTACAATCCAGTAATCTTGCTACTGGGTTTTTATCCTCCCCAATACAAAAAAATTAATTCAAAGGGATACACGGCCCTGACATTTATAGCAGTATTTAAAATAGCTGAGATATGGGAGCAGTCCAAGTGTCCATCAATAGAGAAATGGATAAAGAAGTGATATGTACATACAGTAGAATATTATTTGCCATAAAAATATGAAATCTTGCTGTTTGCAATGATATGATGAAGCTAGAGAGTATAGTGCTAAACGAAGTAAGTCAGAGAAAGACAAATACCATATGATCTCACTTGTGGAATCTAAGAAACAAAACAAATGAATTTAAAAGAGAAAGAGAGAGGAAAAACCAAGAAACAGACTCTTAACTGTAGAGAACAAACTCCTAGTTACAGACGTGATGTGAGTGGGAAGGTGGGTACAATAAGGGACAGGGATTAAGGAGACCACGAATTGTGATGAGCACTGGGTGATGTATGGAAGTGCTGAATCACTGTATGTACACTTGAAACTAATATTACATTGTATGTTAACTATATTGGAATTAAAATAAAAACTTAATAAATTGAAAAATCAGTCTGCTTGATCATCATAGTAGCAGAATAAAAGAGAAGGGTCCTGTGAAATACCACTAGACAAAACCATAACCATTTTACAATAAAAGCTCTTAGCAAACCAGAAATAGAAGTGAAACTGTAATCTATAAATGGCATTTGTGAAAAACATGCAACTAACAAAATATTAGAGGTAAAATATTGAACTATTTCCTTCTGAAGATTAGAAATAAGACAAGGATGCTTGCTTTTCATTAATTCTACCAAACAGTGTGCCCTGGAGGTCCTGAACATTGCATATCTTAATCAAAAAGAAATAAAAAGCATTACTATTGGGAAGAAAGAGTAGAACTGCCTGTATTTGCAGATGACATACTATTTATGTAAAAAATCTTAGGCAATGTACATAATAACTGCTAGAACTAATAAGTGAATTTAGTAAGGTTGTGGAATACAGGATGATATATAAAAATTAACTTGATTTTTACATTCTAGCAGCAATCAGTAGGAAAATGAAATATGAACTCAATTTCTTTATTTTTAAAGATTTTATTTACTTATTTGACAAAGATCACAAGTAGGCAGAAAGACAGGCAGAGAGAGTGAGGGAAGCAGGCTCCCTGTTGAGCAGAGAGCCCGATGCAGGGCTCAATCCCAGGACCTGGGATCAGGACCCTGGGATCATGACCTGAGCTGAAGGCAGAGGCTTTAAACCACTGAGCCACCCAGGTGCCCCATACAAACTCAATTTAAAATCACATCAAAAGCAAAAAAGCTTAGGAATATATTTAACAAATGGCATGCAAAACCTCTGTACTAAAGCTAAGAAAACATTGCTGAGAAAAATTTAGAAAAAAAAAATGGAAAGTTATAACGTATTCCCAATATTATAAGATATCAACTCTCCCCAAATTGATCTAAAGCTCAAATGCAGGTTTTTGGGGTAGAAATTGCCACGCAGATTCTAAAGTTTATATTAAAACTTATGGTAACATACATGACCTAGAATATACAAAGCCATTTGAAGAAGCAGAATAAAGTGAGAGGACTTCATTATCCTACTTTTTATAAAGATTTAATTTATTTTTTTATTTAAGAGAGAGAGAGCACATGCGTGTGCAGGGGGAGGAGCAGAAGGAGAAGGAGAGAGAGAATTGGGAGCAGACTTGTTGCTGAGTGCAGAACCTGATGTGGGGCTTGATCTCATGACCCTGAGATCATGACCTGAGTGGAAATTAAGAATTGGAGGCTTAACTGACTGAGGCACCCAGGTGCCCCTGTGTTATTTTACTTTATGACTAAGTATAAAGTTATAGTTATCACAACAGTGTGATATCAACATAAGGATAGATAAATAGATCAGTGTAACAGAATAGGGAGTACAGAAACAGACCCACACTTATATGGACATTTATTTAATTTTTGATAAGATACCAAAGCAGTCCAATGAGTGGGGGGGTAGGGGTAGGAGAGAAATTCCTTTTAACAAATGGCTCTGGAATAACTGGGTATTTCTATGGGAAAAAATAAACTTGATCACTACCTCAAATCTTACCTAAAAGCTAAATCAGTATGGGTCAGACTAAAGTAAAGTAAAAACTGCATTGCTTCAGAGAAAAATAGAGGAGAATATCTTTGTGATTGAGAACATGAGCAAAATTTGTTTAGGTCACAGAAAGCAATAACCATGAAAAATTGACAAATTCAACTCCATCAAAATTGAAAACTTCTACTCACAAAAGACACCATTAAGAAAACAAATAGGCTAGCCACAGATATGGAGAAAATATTCATAAAACATAAATCTGACAAACAGGTTGGTATTCAGGATATGTAAAGAATGCCCACAGCTCAATAATAAAAAGACAAGTAGCCCAATAAAATATTTTTAGATTTGGTTAAGATTTGGATAGCCACTTCATGAAGTAGACTTATGACTGGCCAATATGTGCACAACAAAGAGCTTAGTATCATTAGTGATCTGAGAAATGCAAATTACAATTATGATGACTCACCATCAATTTCAGTGAGGAGGTGGAGCTACCATACCTCTCATGCATTGTAGGTCAGAATGAAAAATGGTGCAACCACTCTGGGGAAAGGTCCGGCAATTTTTAAAAAAGAAAATTAACCATATACCTATCCCATGACTCACAAATTCCGCTCTTAGGCATTTATCCGTTAGAAATGGAAACACATCTACAAAAAATTTATGGCAGGTTTATGCACAATAGCCTCAAACTGGAAATTGCCTAGGTGTTCATTAACAGAATGAACAACGAGGCATAATTATACAATGGAATACCAGTGAGTAATTGTGAGCAACAAACTATCAATTCATGCAACAAATTGCAACAATTTTTTAAAAAGATTTTATTGATTTATTTGACAGAGAGCACAAGCAGGGGGAACAGCAGAGAGAGAGGAGAAGCAGACTCCCTGCTGAGCAGGGAACCCAAAGCAGGATTCAATCCCAGGACTCTGAGATCATGACCTGAGCCAAAGGCAGACGCTTAACCAACTGAGCCACCCAGGCGCCCCAAAATGCAAGAATTTTAACAATATCATACTAAGTGAAAGGAGACTTATAGGAAAGAATACACATAGTATGACAGCCATTTAAATGAAATTCTGGAGCAGGGAAAACTAATCAGTAGTGGGAAAAATCAGAACTGTGGTTGACTCTGGGGAGTTGGTGATGGAGCAATTAAGTGGAAAGGGTCATGGAGAACTTTCTGAGGTGACAGTAGTGTCCTACATCTAGATAGGGGTTTGGATTTCACAGATGTATTCATTTGTCATAACTCAGTGAATGCACAATTAAGAGTTTTATACTTTTATATAAATTTTATACCTACAGAAAAGAAAACTAAATAAACATTGAACTCCAGTTAATTATATACATGCTGAAGTTGTAGAGGACAGTGACTGTGATCTGCATTGTATTTTGAAATGCACAAAAAATAAGATGGATTAGTGGATAGAGGAATGAATATATGGATAATTATGAGATACAAATAAAGTGTCAGGGATAAACTCTACCCAGGGCATGTAGAGATATTCACTGTAAAATTTGAATTCTTTTTTAATGAAATATTGGGGAGAAAGAGCAACAAAAGAAGGCAAGGGACACAACATTTTGGTGGTTGACTCCTTGATTTCTTTTATTTGATGAAAATATTGATGTTCTTATTCCAGTTGAAGATTACCCATATTGTTTCAGAGGATGCTTGAAAGATACCTTCTCTGCACTAAATAAATCAGAGTCTTTAGCTTCTTCTGTGAAGATATGACTTATGTTCTAAGTCTTGAGCCTACTCTAGCTGTTGTTCCTGATGTGTTGGTTGCAACTGTTTCTACATTGTTTGTCTCCTCCACATACATCCACCCCATAAAGCTAAGAGATGAGATCAAGAACTAGAGCATGTATGGCCACATTCCCTCCTGTGCCAAATCCCTACAATATGACAGAAAAGATGGTAAACAAGCAAAATAGCCTCTCCTGGGAACTATGGTAGCATGGAAAGTAAGAAAAAGTGTCAGCATCAGACCAGGAGTTGTTGGAGATTCCAGAAAGATTCAAAAGAGAAACACATCCATGCAGGAGAGCATAGCTCCAATGGATGGAATGGTTTGGAAATATTCTAAGAAACAACAGAAGAATTAACTGTGGGGCTGCGTCCAAACCTATGAAGCCTTATTGGAGTGTATAAAAGAAGACCTATACAGAGAGGCGTTGTGCGTTTCCAGATTCAATATATAAATGTGCCATTTCTTCAAAGCCAACCTATAAATTCAGTGCAACTGTTACCAGAATTCCTACAGGATTTTTATTATGAAGATTGACAGAGTGATTCTAAAGTTCTTATCAATAAAAGAATATGAGAGGATAGAAAAAAGATGAAGAGTTCTGGGGGAAATTTATCTTCCAAGATAGCAAAAACACTCTAGTAGAGAATCTAGAAACACATTCATGTAGATGTTTAAATTTGGTTTACAGTATAATTCGTATTTTTTTTTTAAGATTTTATTTATTTATTTGACGGACAGATTACAAGTAGGCAGAGAGGCAGGCAGAGAGAGAGGAGGAAGCAGGCTCCCCACTGAGCTGAGAGCCGGATGTGGGGCTCAATCCTAGGCCCCTGGGATCATGACCTGAGCCCAAGGCAGAGGCTTTAACCCACTGAGCCACCCAGGTGCCCCATAATTCATGTTTCTAATGAAAGATCAAGATGCTGGCAGATCCAGTGTCCGGTAAGGGCCCACTTTCTGGTTCACAAATAGCTGCCTTCTCGTATCCTCTCGTGGTGGAGAGAGATCATCTCTTCTTTGAAGGGCATTCATCCCAAGGTCGGGGCTCCACCCGCGTGATCTGATTATCTCCCAAAGGCTTCATCTTCACATACCATCATCTATTGGAGATTAGGCTTCAGCATATGCAGTTTCGGGAGGGGGACACCAACATTCAGTCCATGGTACCAGCTAACCTGGCTGTCTCCCACCTTTCCTATGGAGTGCTGGTAATGGCAGAATGAGAAAAGCCACCATCAGCCCTGGGCTGTGCCTGGAGACGCTCAGGTGGCCAATCAGCACATAAGAGAGCAATCAGTTGGCCAATCAGACAGCACATAAGAGAACCAGGTCATTGTCCTGTGTCAGAGATGACCACTTCTTTTTTTTTTTTTTTAAAGAGTTTATTTATTTATTTGACAGAGAGAGATCGCAAATAGGCAGAGAGGCAGGCAGAGAGAGAGGAAGGAAAGCAGGCTCCCTGCTGAGCAGAGAGCCCGATGAGGGGGCTCGATCCCAGGACCCTGAGATCATGACCTGAGCCGAAGGCAGAGGCTTTAACCCACTGAGCCACCCAGGTGCCCCTGGCCACTTTTTTTTTTTTTTTTAATGTTATTGATTTTATTTTTATTTCTTGGGTTTAGTATTTTAAGTGTTGGTTTGGGGTATGTGAAGTTTTAAATTAGGGTGACCAGTTCCCTAGGATGTGGTATTGGAGTAAAGACCTCAAAGAAGCCAGAGAATGAGTCAGGCATCTGTCCAGGGGAGGGCATTCCAGGCAGAGGGGATGGCAGGACAAAAGCCCTGGGAGGGAGCAGGGGGCTGTGTGGCTGGAGGGCAGTGAGCAGGGATAGACAGGTCAGAGAGGTCACAGAAGCCAGATCCTGTTGGCCTTCAGAAGGAAAATCAGGTAGGGGGCTTCCCAGAGAGTGTGGCCAGTGAGTAGGCTAATAGTCTCCATGTGCTTGGGCTTCACAGGAATGGAAGCCAGCAACAGTGTGGTAGATGGTGGACAAGGAATTGAGAGGAAAAGAGAGAATGGGGTTTACCTGAAAATGGAAAACATTTTAGAAAAGTTATGCTTGGAGGAATTAGATTATTGTCCATTTTCAGAGCCTGGGCTTTCTAGGTGAGCATTGTGTAGAAAGCCTCTCTATGTGATGCTGAAGGAAGAGGTGGGGGTGGGGGTGGGGGTAGGCTTATCTCCTGCGTGGATTCCATCAGCACCCACCTCACTCCTTGGCTTGAGGTTTTCTCAGCTTGTGTGAAGCATCAGGCAAATGCAAATTCAGGCACCTGTTCCTCCCAGTGAGTTGCTTCTCCAGCACCTCCATTATAGAAATATAAAACAACCACTGTCCTCAGGTCCTCCTTGGTCCAACCATGGCCATAGCATTGGTGGGTGAAGTGGTGTATCATTGCCCTCAGGGGAAAGCAAGGGTCCTAGAGAATACCCAGGATTTGGAGGTAAACTACAGGCATTATTCCATCATTTGCTGCTGTTCTTTGTGTCTTAAAAATGGGGAAAATTTGGGAGCCTGGGTCAACCTGATGTCCTATTGTAAGTCACAGTGGCAAGCGGAAGAGTTGAGAGGTCAATTGGCATTCGGTGGAAGGGAGGTGGACCACAGCTGTTTCTTATTTGCCCAAATGTTTACGCATGCGAATGTTTAGTCAGAGAAGTGGCCAGTGCGGTTTTCGACCTCAACGTTAAAGTGAATTCAGATTTTAGCCCACAGGATAAGGAGTGGTAATAAATAAAAATCTGTAATTAATAAAATCATCTAAAATAGGGGAGAGGATTCAGAAAAGGGTCTTTGTTCTCCACTCTGATTCTATGCAGACTCTTTTCGGATCAAAGTGTTTGCTCTTTGTTTTTAACTTCCTATTGCCTCCCTTTGCATTAATGAGAGAACGCTGTCCTTCTAACTGTTTCCAAGTTAGGGAGCACAAGAGGCAGACTTGAGTTAGATCCATGGTGTGCAGTTCTTGGAAACTGGTGATGCACGTTGGGCAATTTGATTTGTGACAATCAACCGTGAAATATAAAAACCCGCCTAGTATTGTACTTTAAAATGAGCTCTGAGCATGAGACTCTCACCTACATTTCCCTTCATATAACAGAAGTGTCTGGAATGGTTTCAGGACTAAAGCACAGATAAAATCAGGATGACAAGAGGATCTGTGTGTGTGATCTCTTCCAAAATCGGGGAAGATAAAAATACACACATGGCCCTTTATTCCCTGGGTTAAACCTAAGGGTGATTTGTTATCGACTCACTCCTTCTGATTGAAACTAGGAAGAATAGTGCTCTTGAGTCTTTTCTCACTGAAATGTCAGGTGCTTCCTGGGGCAAATTCTGTGGTAGAGAGGAAAACCCGAGCTGACTAGTTCATGGAACTGACCCTCATTTTCTCTTTCAGTGGGGGAAAAAAAAAATCCAGAGTCACCTGTAGGCCAATGCCCTGTGGTAAATCTTGGAGACACAAAGTCAAGATAAACGCTTATATTTTTGACTTTGAAATTATAATCATATATGACAGAATGGTTTCGCCAGATGAATAGCACAAGGTATGGCCTGTTCCGGTACTCTTCTTTCTAAATTTCTTTCATTTCTTTCTAGCATAACACAGCTGGTATAAACTGTGAAAACTGTGCTAAAGGTTATTACCGCCCTTATGGTGTTCCAGTCGACGCCCCCCACGGCTGCATCCGTAAGTTTCCTTTTGACTTGGGGTGTCTTAGACTGTCTCTACTGTACTGTTTCGGAGTGGCCATCGGACTAAACTCTGATGGGCTGGTCCTTCCCTTTCTTCCCTCTTTCTTCACACTGTTGATTCTGCTCCTTCCAGCTGTGGGACGCCACGCAACTACAAATCTCCCTGGGCTTCCGATTCCTTGTATACAGATGGGAGTGATAATGTGAAGATAGTGTGATTTGATTCCAGACCACCGTGATAAAGCATTTCTTGCAATAAAGTGGGTCAACTGAAGGTTTCGGTTTCCCAGTGTGTATCAAAGTTATGTTGACGCGATGCCATTGTCTAAGAAATGGCATTATGTCTAAAAAAAAATGTATGTACCTTAATTAAAAATATTTTGTTGCCAAAAAATGCTAGCCGCCCTCTGAGCTTTCAGCGAGCTGTCCTCACGGGCCACAGATCACCGTAACAAATATGAGAATGGAGAAGGTGGAAATAGTGTGAGAGTTATCAAAATGGGACAGGGACACAAAGTGAGCAGAAGCTGTTGGAAAAAGTGTGCTGGTAGACTTGGCTCATCGGAGGGCTGCCACCAACCTTCAGTTTGTTAAAAAAAACATAATATCTGCGAAGCACGATGGAAAAAGCACAGTAAAACGAGGTGTGCCTGCATATTCCGTAAGATGGAATGATATGCCATCAGAAGCACCTAGGAGGACATCAAGCTTTGGGCGTGTCACAGACCAGCTTTCTAACAAATGATAGCTCCTCCGTTTTCTGTTGTTTTCACATGCTTCTATGATCTCCGATAATTTCAGATTTTTGTATTAGCATCCAGACAGTATAGTAATGATTTCACAAGGATTTGATAGTGGTCATGATATCTAAAACAGCTGTGATTTATTGGGTACTTCCTAGAGCCGTTAAGTGGTAGCTTCAGGTACAGGTCCAATCTGTCTGCCGACTTTGTGCCATATGGTAGCCGTGATACTGCAGAACGCCACTGGGTTTTCCCCAGGGAAATTTAGGTCGTAGGTCAGACTATGGACTTTGCCCTACATGTGTCATCTCTTTTATGCTCTCTGGTTGTCACCATTGGAAAACAGTTCAGGCCTCTAGTTGGCTGCTGTGCCCACTGCCCCCCTCCCGCAATTCACTCATCATGTCATTAACATCAGAGGGCATCCAAGTCCAAAGAATGTATGAACTCTGATTTGCCTCTCTGTTGGGCATTTGTGTTTGTTCAAAGAGTGTTCCCGTTTCCCCTCCCTCTCCCACATCATCACGTGAGGTATGTCCATCACTTTTCTTGGGCCCACGAAGAACAGGCCTTAGCAAAGGAGACCAGGACATCGCAAATGCATGGCGAATCCCTTCCCCGGAATCACTGTTCTTTGTGATTCTCAGCTCCCCATCGCTGTTCTAGGTTCTTTCTTCATCACTGAAGTGGTCTTGCAGCCGCAGTCTCACAAGGATGTTACAGGCAGAGCGTAAAGAATCTGTCCTAAGCAAGTTAAGCAAAGGACACCAGATGAAGCCAGTCCCGGGGGAATGCTTGCTGCCCACAGCTCCTCCAACTTTCCAGTTCCTTACGGGGCATGTGTTTAGCTGGGTCCTGACAGTGTTTTTGCTGTCTATGGTCAGGACTTGCCAGGTGAAGCGAAACTCCCAAGGGAGGAGTCAAGTTCATACCTCTTGAACCCCAGGTATGTCTGTCTGGAATGCAGACCTAATAGTCCTGTTGGTTGCACAACTGCCTTCAAGAAGTCGTGTCACTGGAATCTAACATTTGGATTGTGGGTGTGTCAATAGACATGTCTGTGACAATGTCTAATGTCATGCCTAATGTCTAATGACATGTCTGTGTCAATAGACACAGTTGGCTTATGGCAGTGGAGGTGGGGGGTTGTTCTCAACAGACCTTCCAGGGGCTGCAGCATACCCCCTCCCCCGCCCCTCTGATTGGAGCCTGTGCAGACCTTGCCTCTGATGCACCAGCCACACAGTGCTCAGGGTAATAAACTATATTCTTGAGAACTCAGCACAAGTGTCTTCTAAATAAGCTTATCTCTGAGGGTTCCTAGGGTTTGGTCGATGTACCCGATTAAGCAGGTAGGAAGTGGAGAACAGGCTGTGCCCTTTCAAGAATAACCGGGGGCGAAAGTGACGTAGTAAACACTGCAGGCGAGGTGCTGGGGACAGAGCCGCCTTCCTGAGCGCACTGGCCTGCTGAGCCTCTGAAAGCCGGCGTTTCCCATAGCTTGCAGCTGTAACCCCCACACGTTTCCCGTAGCTTGCAGCTGTAACCCCCCACACGTTTCCCGTAGCTTGCAGCTGTAACCCCGCACACGCGGATGACTGTGAGCCGGGCTCAGGCCGCTGCACTTGCAAGCCGAATTTCCAAGGAGACAACTGTGAGAAGTGTGCCGTTGGATACTATCGCTTCCCCTTCTGCCTGAGTAAGTAGCTGGGGCAGGTGGAGGGTCGTCCTTTCCAAGCAAGTAGCTGGTGCGTTCACAGCTGGGGGCGCGGTGGGCAGGGTGGAGGCACCGCAGACATGGGGTGGGGCGAGCACGTAGGTTGTGTTCACGTGAAAGTGTTTGCAAAAGTTCAGAGCACGTTTATGGGAGTACTTTTTGTAGTCTTATTTATGCCCAGTGATTATAGACACTACCATCCCAGTCGGTCAGAAAGGTCCCATCCTGGCAATCTCAACTCAACAGGATCCATGGGTGTGATTTTTCTTCACAAAAGAACTTGGAAGAAGTGTCAAGGGTTCCAGATGTTCATGGGCACACACACAGTGTGTGTCAGCATTCTGGCTGGCTGGAGGATGTGTTGTCCCTTTCCCATGGTAACCCCGGCCAGGTGACCGCCATCTCCCACCTCCCCCACCGCAGTGATCAAAGGGAATGTCTCAGCATCTTGGAGAGAGAAAATATATATCTGGTAGAAACACCACAGAACAGGAAACAGGAGATCATGAAATCAGCCCTGCAAATTGTAACGCGAGCCATGGTTCTTTTTGTTCCACTGAAGGGTGAAAACTGCACTTCTGTGTTAGGACAGAGAAACACTGTCTTGACCCTCCTCCGCACCCCGCTTGCTGCATTGGTTCTTGTATTCCCGGCTTTGCGGGGCAGTGAAAGCATAGTGTGGTGTGGGGACATGGGGAGAAGGACATATACGAATGGGGTGGCTCTATGTCCCGGCTCACACCTGCTGTCCCAGGAGAATCATTAAACTAGCTCCCACTTTCCACATCTAGTAGCCCAGTCTGGATGATGAATTATATGATCATTTTATATTGAAAGAAGTCAATTTTTAAAGCAGCAGTATTCAGTAACACTGTATTTAGAATCTAATTATTAGATACAAGCTAAGCAGAAACAGCACTTGCCTTTTTAGTGACAGAAAGAAACCCCACACAATTTTATGGCATACACCAAATTTTAGGGGGGAAAATTTAAAAAAAATTAAAAGAAAAAACCGTTCTCAATTTTACATTTAAAAAGCCAATAAAGATGCTAAGGAAAACTAGCTTATCCCTGCTTAGATGGAGGCATAGCTATTGTGAGCACAAAATATCCATTTCTGTTCATTTAATATACAAATCAGAATGTCTGGCCAGTCTGGTTTCAGCTGCATACTCAGTACAGCAGTATTACCTGTCTCTAAATTAGGCTCCGCATGGTACTTTTCATCAAGTTAGAAGGGCTTCTTTCTGGTTTGTGCAGTTTAGTATTTTACTTGACTGTCTCCTTAATCTTTCTCTATTTTTTTTTAAAAACGGCTTTTCTAGGAATTCCCATTTTCCCCATTTCTACTCCAAGTCCTGAAGATCCCATAGCTGGAGATATAAAAGGCAAGTACTCTCTCTTTTGGTTTAACTTCAATGGAAGTCTTGTGCTCCGTATTTTTTTTTTCTACTTCCTATACCCACTACTCTGCCTAGGTTCAAGTAGTCCTTACTGGAGCCTGGCAGGTGCCCTGCAGGTGTCTCCAATCTCAGTTCCTCACCACCCATCATTTTCTATGCCAGTCTGTCTTTTGCAGGATGCTCCCTGATTAAGGAGACTAAACAGAGCTTGAATTGTATGTCTCTTGCTTGCTTGGAAACTTCCAGTGGCAGTCAGTTGCCTACTGCCTTGTTTGGGTCTACATATAGAGACCCCGAGAAAGGATTTGAGTCCACGCTGTTGATTCTGGAGATGATCCCAGAAGACATCAGTAAGGGAATGAGTCAGGGAGTGAAGGGAGCTGTTATGAAGATGCATTAGCAAGCTAGGTCCTCCTACAGAACCTGGAACTTCATCCCTCTAGACAACTCTAGGAGACAGCCTAGAACTCGCTCAGCATTATTCCAGCTGACGGGATAACCTCCGTTACCTGCCACCAATGGAGGGCTGCTTCTGGGACTCGGTGTGCTGGGAGGCTGAGCAGCTCCTGCAACCAGATGGATACCCCTGGGCAGGGAGTGTGGAGATGTGCAGGGAGCAGCCCCTGGGTAAGAGAGGTGCCTGCTGAGAGGGCGTGGGTGCCCCGCCCACCACATCAATCATTGTGCATCTATTTTAGGATCCCCTGTTATGTGTCCAGCACCATTCTGGCTGCTGGGGACTTACCAGTGAACAGAACAGGGAAAAATCTGCTCTCCTACAGGTTATATTCCAGTGGAGGGACTCATATGATAACAAAAGTAATATACAAACTAAACAAATGAAATCTCTAATACGTTCGATTATGATATGCAGGGTTGTGTCCTGTACAAGGGGGCTACTTTTAAGGGGGGGGGGACACAAACTAACGCATACGAGGAATATTCTAGGTCTTGAGGTTTGATTCTGGAGCTGGGGGCAGTGTCCTAGGTAAGCCCACTATAGCTCACACAGGGACACACCCACTCAGGAAGGCCCCCTGCTCCAGCATCTGGGCACACCACATGCACACAGCCCATGACTGTGCCCCATCTGGACCATGCCCACCTCACCCACTGCGCTTGCTTCTCTGATGATCTCATGCTCCTCTCACCAGTGGGGCGGGGGGTGGAGGTAGTACCAGGGGTGTGTGAGCACATGTGCCCCTCCTCCTAGTGTGTGCAGGGTGTAGGTGGGCAGAGAGGGGGCACTTGGGACCAGACAAGAAGATGGTCTCTGGAGAGCCCTTTTCTGCTGCAGATTTCCATTTCTGCAACAATACAGCAGCTCAGGGGGTATGCTGCCGGTGGCCTTGGCCATGAGTGCTGTGTAGAACTTAAGTCCCGGAGAGAAGGGAGGGAATGTGAGGTTTACATATTTCAATAGGGTTGTTGGGGGGACCTCACTGAGGAGATAAGCAAGGACCTGAGGGGGTGAGGAGTGAGCTCTGCAGGTGTCTGGGGACAAGCAGCAGCCAGAGCCAGGAAAGAGCCAGTGTGAAGTCCTTGGGACGCATGCTGGGGTGTTCACTGAACAAACAAGAGACCAGAGTGTGAAAGCAGAGACCAGATGGCAGGCCCCTGTCGGCCCCTGCGAAGACTTACCCTTCTACTCTCCATGAGAGAGGAGCCATGGACCATTTGCACAGAGAAATGGTATCGCATGAGGCGCTCTGTGGCTACTGTGTTGAAAACCAGTTGCAGGAGGAGAAAAGAGGAAGCAGGGAGATGCCATGGAAAGCCATAGGGATAAGCTATAAGGGAGAGATGATGGTGGCTTGGACCCAGGAGGTGTTGGTGGAAGCGACAAGAAGCGGACAGAGTGTGGGTATGATCTGAAGCTAGAACCAACAGGACCTGCCAGGGGGTGGCTGGCCTGGAAGGGGGATATGAGAAGAAGAGAGGCCACTGGGTGACTCCAAGACTCTGAGCAAACAGGAGAAGAGGTGCCATTTGTTGAGGCGGGAAAGGCTGCAGAAGATAAGTCAAGGCGGGGCTGGGAGAGGGCAGGTGGGCGGGCGGGGGATGGGAACGGAGCGATCCTCTCTCCTGGCTGTTCCTTTTTTTTCTCTGTGAAATAAGAATCAGGGTCAGGGCAGGAGGTGAGGTTGGGAAGGAAGCTCCGGCTTGAGGAGATGGAAGTTATGCGTCATCCCAGGATGCAGGAGAGAGAATGGGCTTGGGAAATGTCCTAGGATTGGGGGGCACCCCAGAGGGCACTCCTCAAGCCAGGTAATGTGATCCAGCTTACCTTCTGAATTTCTTTCCTGCTTGTGCCCTATGCACCCCAGCTCCTCGGACCAAACCACGGTGCTGTGCATCATTCACCGAGTATTATCAAAGCCTTCACCAGACACTTGGTCCCTGGAGGAGGGCAACCATGCTTCTCCTTCCGGCAGTACCCGCTCTGCCCGTAGCGGGTGGGGTCCTGTCCGCAGTGGCCGTCTGCTAATGCTTCCTTAATGTTTGTTCATTGACTAGAGTGGAACTCAGCCTTTAAGCCTTGATTACTCCACACATCTTGGGTTTTCTTCCGCAAGAATGTTTTAGAACTCCCATTTACCGTCTGTTTCCAGTAATCCTTTTGTTATTCAATTCCTTTTTATCCCCAAGCAGACTGGTGGTGACTTTGGGGAAAAGAAATTTAATTGAACTTGAAGGGATGGTCTGACATTTGTTACAAAAATACAAGGGAAGCCTTCGAACACGGCCTCAAGGAAAAGAAGTTTCAAGGAACCGTAGTGAGATCTGTTCGGGAATTTGAATGCACAGATATTGTTTCAATTTGGTCTTTTATTATTGCATTTTAAAAACACCCACTTTGGGGCGCCTGTGTGGCTCAGTGGGTTAAGACTCTGCCTTCGACTCTGGTCATAATCTCAGGGTCCTGGGAACGAGCCCCACATCGGGCTCTCTGCTCAGCAGGGAGCCTGCTTCCACCCCTTCCTGCCCTCCCACCCCCACTTGCCTCTCTGCCTACTTGTGATCTCTCTGAAATAAATAAATAAATCTTAAAAAACAAACAAACAAACAAACAAACACAACACTCAGTTTGGGGTCTGACTCCTAGTGTGAACATTAGAAGCCCAAACATCTTGGGACACCTGGGTGGCTCAGTTGGTTGAAACCAAACTTTTTGGTTTCAGCTCAGGTCATGGTCTCAGGGTCCTGAGATCGAGCTCCACCTCAGGCTGCCTGCTCAGCGGGGAGTCTCCTTGAGATTCTCTCTCCCTCTGCTCCTCCTACTCATGCTCTCTCTCTCTCAAAAATACATAAATACGTCTTTAAAAAAAGCTCAAACATCTTAACTGTCAGAAGATGCAAAACACTGGGTAATAGTGGGAACACCTCTACCTCTGAGAAGTTTAATTCATTAAGGCCCATTGGTGTTTCATGTTTCCACATTTTCTAGTACAGTGGTTCTTAAACAGGGCTGTGTTTTAGAATGCCTTGCTTTTACAAAGTAGGAATTCCTCTGCAACACCCCAGATCCTAATCTAGCTTTCCTAGGAAGAAGACCAGGCTTGCATTTTGAACAAGTTTTCCAGATGATTCTGATACATGTCTCTTGTTCAGAACCACTGTTCTCATTCCTGGAAATCCCACTTAGTGGTTGGCAAATTGTTTCCCCCAAATGGTCAGATGGTAAATACTTTTCAATTATGTAGACGAAGTTGCAAATACTTGATGTTGTACCAGGAAAGCGACAGTGGACAACATGTATGTGAAAGATCTTGGCTGTGTCCCTGTAAAACTTTTTTCTTTTAAGATTTTATTTATTTATTTGACAGAGAAAGATCCCAAGTAGGCAGAGGCTAGCAGAGAGAGAGGGGGTGGGAATCAGGCTTCCTGCTGAGCAGAGAGCCCAATGCAGGGCTCGATCCTAGGACCCTGAGACCATGACCTGAGCTGAAGGCAGAGGCTTAACCCACTGAGCCACCCAGGCGCCCCACCTGTAAAACCTTCTTTACCAAAATAGGATGGATTTGGTTCTCAGGCCATCATTTACAGATTGTGGGATTATAACAGAATTTCTGGGTTTAGGATTCTATACCCAGGCAATTGTATTTTACCAGGAGATTCCAACACAGCCAAGACTGAGAACCACTTTACTGGATACCCCATACGGTCAGTTCCAGACGGGTTGACTTGAAGCAGAAGAACAGAGCAGTTTTGCAGATCAGAATGTTTTCGTTTTATTTCATGACCTTGGATATCATCAAGGTTTTCTGGGTCCAAGGGATCATTTATACCCACTTAAGATTTATTTCCAGGAAGCCAGTGTATCATCAACACATCTTCAAGGGCTCCTTTTGAAAAATGACAGCGTATGCAAAACACACTCTAGAGAGACACCAGCCTGCAGTGCAGACACCTGCCTCTGAGTTCAAACAAAGAATGGGGGACCAGCAAACAACGGAGCATTTGCCCTAGGAGACTGAGGCCATGTGGGCATGATTATGTAAAGTTGCCCTGTGGCCTGAAGACATGGGTGCCTGGGAGGTTTCTTGACAAATGTCATGAAAAGGGTTTGAGTCCCCTGTCACTTTGTAATTAGCTACTTACCTTTGCCAGAGCTTTGAGGTCACTGTGGTTGGGGCTGGAGGACATGCTCACGATGGGAACTCAGAGACTGGGGTGAGAGCTGCTAAGACGTGCTTTCCTGGCTGTGTCTTTCCCTGGGCCCAGGCATGTCATCTTCTTGGCAGGGTGGGCCAATCAGTCTTGTCATGGAGACCTGTCAGATGAGGCTTAAAAGGGGGACAATTCTGCTGTCTCCGTTCGAAGGCTCTGCGTGGATGCCCATAAAATAGAACTCAAGGAATGGTGTTTACTAAAAAGAATTGAAGGTATCCAAGAGTATATTTAGTGTTTTCTTCCTTCCTTATCCCAAGCACCTCCTCTGTACACACACAGGGCACAGTCCTTGCTCCCTGGAAGGTTCCAGTCCTAGGGGAAGACACAGGAAGGTAAACCGTTACAACAGCAGGAGCTAATGCTACAGCTGAGTGAGCACTCAAAGCTTGGGGAAGCCTGCAGGAGGGGCATCCATATAGAATGAAGGGAGGGAGGGAGGCAGGTGGGAAGGAGGAAGGTAGGAGCTGTGGGAGGGCTTCCTCAGAGCCGGAGAAGGAGGTGAGTTGTGGAGCATGGGAGTTAGCTAGCCAGAGGGAGAGCTGAGGGAAGGCATGGAGACAGGAGCAGAGATGGCAGGAAGGTCACTGGGGCTGATTCAGGGAGAGGGGGAAAAGTTCAGGGGGAAGAGAGGATTAGGGGGGATGAGAGCCAACAGCCTAGAAGATTTTGAAGGCTTACTATGTCATGCATGTCAAAGACATTGGCCTGTGTCTTGGAGGCATTGTGTCACCTTTGAGGAATTTAAGTTTGAAAATGATATGAGAAGTTTGGTGGTTTAGAAAGATCACTCCTGACACCAGTATGGGAAGCAGACAGCCTGGTAAGGAGGCTCTCAAAATAATCTAGGCCAATGAGGATGAAGCCCTGAACGAAGGCTCTGGAACTCTGGAAACAGGAGAAGATTCCAGAGACTTTGCTGAGCTCTAATCCTATGACCTGATGATGAGGGGTGGGGAGATGAGGGTCAGGGAGACGTGAGGGCAGCCTCCAGGTTCTGACTGTGTGGGAAGATTTACTAGGTAGGAAGAAGAAACGTTGAAAGGTGAATTTCAGAAACAACTTAAAAAATGCTTATGTACTAGAGGCTTTCTTTTTTGTTTATAGGTGGTTGTAAATCAGGATTCTTTGGGCCTTGGAGCCAAAGTACATTACTGTATCAAGTATCTTCCTGAGTTCCAGTGGTTGGTTTTAGTGCCCAGACTGTAACCGACAGTAGGACTTTCCCTTCCCTGTGGACTCACATGGTGGTCTCAGAGTTCCTGGAGGGTGAGAATGGAAACCACAAAACCTGTCATGGCCTGGGCTCAGAAGTCACACCAGAGCACTTTCACTTCCTTCTAGGTGCCAAAGCATAAGTCATGAGACCATTAAGTGATTTCAATAATTTACGTGTTGTGAAAGGGGAGCCTGGGTGGCTCAGTCAGTGAAGCGTCTGATTGTTGATTTCAGCTCAGATCACGATCTCAGGGTCCTGGGATCAAGCCCCACATGGGGGCTCACACTGAGCATGGAGTCTGCTTGAGATTCTTTCTCTCTCCCTCTGCCTCTGCTCATGCTCTCTCTCAAAATAAATAAATAAAATCTTAAAAAGATACATAAAGTGAAAGACCAGCACAGCTAAGATAGAGAAGAAGAGAAGAAAAGAGGAAGCCTATTGGTGCAGATGGGTTGGAGAAGACCTTCCTAGGAGTTGACTCTGAGCTAAGAAATACAGGGAGAGGGAACAGCTAGAGCAAAGGTCCTGAGGCAAGTGTTGGTTGAAGGGATCGGAAGGAGCTTGGCTGCTGGGAATGCTTTGTGCCTAGGTTAAGAGAGATGACCCAAGTGTGGCCCCCCAAATCCACGGCAGGCACATAGTAGGGCTGAATTTATGTTGGTTTCTTTTCTTCTAAAAAATGGAGGTAGAAATACGTTAAATTCAAGATGGTCATTAGATAGGAATCTATTAAATTGAAGTTTTATTGCACAAGGCTCAGATTTGGAAAAAAACAAAAGCAAAGTGTTTCCCCAGAGCTAGGTGTTGAAAGATTGTAGCTGCTTTGCGAAGGAGTGCCTACCCTAGATGTTTCTTAATGGCATCTCTGATCTTTCCTTCACATTTGTTTATTTCCCGTTCATCAGTAGTGTTCTAGGTCAAGAATGTCTAGAAGCCATAGGTAACTCTTTATGTTTCCAGGGCAGAAACCCGAGGGAAGGCAGGAATTGAGAAAGGAAGGAGGCTGGAGGCCCCCCTCTGAGAAACCCTTTTCCTTGCAGGGTGTGACTGTGACTTGGAAGGCGTTCTCCCCGAAATATGTGATGCCTATGGAAGGTGCCTTTGCCGCCCTGGGGTTGAGGGCCGTCGGTGTGACGCCTGCCGCTTGGGTTTCTACTCATTTCCTATTTGCCAAGGTAAGGGTGCAGCACACAGCCCCGTGATGGTCCATACCCTGAGGTCAGTTAAGGTGGCAGCACACAGCCCAGTGATCGTCCATCCTGTGAGGTCAGCTCCCTGCTGAGGAGATGCAGAGGCACTTTTACTGGCACAGCTGTGTAACCTGCAGGTTAGCAAGTGAGCCCCTGGCTTATAGATAGGAGTGGCAGGTGACTGTCCCCCTACCTGGGTCATGTCACCTCCCTTCTTTTGTCTTTCCTATCCTACCCTTCCTCCTCCCCAGTGGTCAGCGTGTGGGCTCTGGAGCTGCTCAGGTACGAATCCTGACTCCGGAAGGGACGTGGTAGCTGAGTGTTTAGGAGGCTGCTGAGCAGACGGGGAGAGGAGGCGGACATGCCAGGGAGAGGGGCCAGCAAGCATGAAACCACAAACTTCTCCCCACCATGTGTTCTGTGTCCTAGCAAGAGTTTCCGAAGGGGACGGAGGGTGGGAAGAGGAGGTGTCTGACCCAGTCCCTAGAGCAAAAGAGGAACGTCTTGAGTGTTGGGTGAATGAGTGAATGAATGAATGGGTTTGCCCAAGTGCTCCGCTGTCTCCCCAACCACTGCCCACTGGCATTCTTCCCCCAGCAGGAGAGGGAAGAGAAGAGAGTATTATCAGTTGGGGCTCAAGGCTGTAACTGAACCCCTGCCCCCCCCTGCCCCGGGTGTTATCAACAGACAGGGACTTGTACTCTGTCCTTAGGTGCTCAGCCCCACTATTAGGGCTGGAGGGAGGCTCCAGGCAGGGCTTCCAAAGAGGCTCCTGATAGAGGGGCTGAGCCTTAAACCAGATTGCGGTAGGTAGCCCAGCTCCAGGACAGAAGGTCTGCCGTCCTGCTGCATTGAGAGCCATTGCTTGGTCCCGGGGAAGCCAGATGGGGCTCAGCTGCGGGAATGCACGGTAGATGTGGGAAGGCACCCTTCTCCTTACTCCCCGCTTTCTGATCTTGTTCGAGTACTAATTATTTGCAAAACCAAGTTGGCATCCAGACATCCAGAACCCAGCTCCAGGAGAATCTGGAAAGTGCTGTTTGGAGCTTGCCAGCCCCAGAGCACATTGGAGGCTGCAGTCTGTCTTTAGCAATCTCATCCCCCAGGTCAGCCGCTGGAAAACCACGGAGGCAGATGCAGGCAGGGCCCACCGTCCCCACTCCCAGAGCTGGAGGCTGAAGTGGTGAAGCTCCAGGCTCATACTAGGTGTCCCTTGCGGCAAGTATCTTACCCTGTCTGCTTCTTGGTTGCCTCGTAATCCTACAGGTTACAGACGCACTGACTGCGATGCTCTTATAGCCCGGGAAGCACTCACTTGTATGGAAAAGAAAATGCTTCCTTTTCCTCTTGGTCCCCCTGCACACCCCGCTCACAGACCTCTATCCTCTGCCTCACTGTCTCAGCCTTTGCCCCTGGGAGTCACAGAAGCTCCTCCTCAACCAGAGAACTTCAGGATTAGCAGTTGGAATGCCCAGTGTGCTTCCAGTGGAAACATCCTTTTTCAGGTGATGCTCATGGTCACATCATGTGAATCATACTGGAGGTAAATTCTGTTCAACGGCCTCCAGGGTCTTGCATGGCAACCTCGTCTTTGCTCCTGACATAGTTTCTGTGGAAATATATCCCAGATCATGAAGTTGCACACACAAGTTGAGGATGATTACATTTCGATTTTAAGCTGGAGACCCCGTGTGAGGAGTCAGTGGGAGGCAGAGAGAGTGGAGACCCTCCATTGCAGACGTCCGCGAGGGCCCAAGCCTAGAGGAGCTGATGGTGGGAGAAGGCAAGGTGGTTGAAGATAAGGTCTTTTCACCAAAAGCAGGGGAATGCTTGGGAAGCCAGGCTGTGTAGCTCACTCCCCTCCTGTAACAGGCAAGAATTTTCTCGTGGCTCTTTGTTTTGTTGACGCTCCCCCAATTATAGCGTAGATGTAAGCTGTTTGGGGGCAAGGTGTGGACAGGATGTCGTGTTAATTTCCCCATAATCTGATGACATCCAGGTTGGTTCTGCTTCAGCTGCCATGCTTGTGATTGAAAGTATCCCAAAGGTTTTCTTTTCCCCGCTGCTTACCATCCCCAACGCCAGACTCATTCTGCTAGAATGAATCACAAATATTCCAACCTAGTCATTCCCTTGGGCAAGGCTGTCAGATTGTGCCTTTGTGTCTGTGGATATAAAGGTGAAAAATAATGCAATATCTTAAGAATGCCCTTTTCCCCACACTGCTTCACTACTAGAACGAATTCATTTTAAGGCAGGTGGAAAATACAAAGAAGTATTCATGACAGAGCAGAGGGAGGTAGGACTTTGAGAATGGCTGAGTAGGGAGCTCAGTGGGACTCTCTCTCCAACAAAACAAAACTTTGGCTGGTAAAGAATTTTTAATAATCATTTAAAATCTCTGGAAATTGTCCTAAGAGCAAATGAAGAAACATTTATTTAAGAAAATCTAAATACCAGTAAGATCAAGTCTGATTAAGATCCAGCTCTGTTATCCCCGCCACCCCAACTGTGTGTTTTAGAAGCTCTACCCTGGGCATGGACAGCCAAGAAGACGGGGGTTCACTTTCTTCTAAATTCATGTTCTGGGGCTCCAGTGTCACCTGGGGATAAGTAGGCATTTCTCATTACCCCCTGGCTTGTGTTGGACAAGCTGTATTCCAGGCAGGCTCAGCAGAGAGGACCCTATCTTCTTTCTCTGCCCAGCCCTACCATTATGGTGGAGATTACACCAAGTCCTGCGGGCTGAAGATACCAGAACCAGATCACTCACACCTCAGCTGGCTCACAGAGCAGGGGTCCCAAGCTAGGCGAGGCAAACTGAGACAACCACTCCTGTGCCCAGTGCCTGCTCATAGAGCAGAGGTGTCACAGGAAAAGTGGGTCCTCATTTTCAAGTGTGGTGGTCTGGGGGCTCTGAACAGCCAGGAGGACAGGGAGGTCATAAAGATAAAGAGGGAATTATTTTAAAGGAGCGGGGCAGAGGGTGTTGTAGAAAGCAATATAGATCTTGGTGCGGAGCAGTAACAAGGAAGCTGGTAACTCACAGCGGCAGAGCAAGGGGAAGTTTAGTAGAGAGAATCAGAGGAAATTCATCCAAGAAGAGCCCTTCTGATGACACAGTTAAGTCTGCAGGTTGAGAAGGTTGTGTGCGGGCGCTGGATCGCACCTCTTCAGGAGGAGTCCCGTCAGATGGGGGGAAGACTCAGAAGCATCCCCAAGCCGCACACAAATCCCTTATCAGAGGGTCATAGCCACACCGGCAGAAGGGGTTTAAAAGTTGACCAAATAAGCTGCTCGGACACAGGGTAACTCCTAAGGTGAGGAGAGGGTTACTCCATGAGAGCATAGTCATGGCGGGTTATCTAGAACTGTGTGGTGCCCAAGGCTCCTCCCTCTCAGGGGCCTCAGAGAGGACGAATCCAAACTAGTGGTCCCTTGCTGAATTTTCCAAACTGCTGTAGCCACCTCCAAGCTATGTGCATATGCAATGGGACAGGGTAAAAATGACCGGCCAAGCAGGTTCAAGCACAGTGTTCAGCCAAAAGGTTGTACGTATGGACCCAGGGGTGCCGCCGGCAAAGCAGGTTAAAAAATTGTCCAGAAGATAAACACAAGGGTCAATGTCTGAGTGGGAACGTCAGAGGCTGGACATTGGAGGGGGAAGCAGACCTTGCAGATCTATTTCAGCCACGTCATTAAACAACAAACCAACCAAGCCAAGAACAATCCTAGTGTTGCTACAATATGTTACCTAGAATGTCCCATTTAAAAAAAAAAATGAGATGCAAAGAATTAGGGAAGTATGACCCATATGGAGGTAAATAGCAGCCCATAGAAACAGCTTTTAAATGGGCTCAGGTGGTAGATTGGCATGTGTGTGTGTACATGCGTGTGTGTTGTGTGTTTATTGGGTCACCGCATACTATTTATTTCTTACAGTGGATGTAGCTATAAAAATCTGAAAGCTACCTATGTTAAATAATCCTGGAGGATTTTGTCTATGATTCTGAGTAGCTGGTCTCTTTTCCTTCATTCTACTCTTTGGTATTGTGGTTTCAGATGCTCAAATACTTATTGTCTGAAAATCATGGAGTGTTTGGGTGAATTTAGGATTCCTCTTTCACTGGAAACTGTTGCCCAGCAGATCGAAGCGATCTCCTGATAACCCCGTTGCACCTGGGCCAGTTTACATTGCATAATTCCCTCCTAAACCTGTTCAGGGGGCAGCCAGCCACTCTCTTACGCTTTACACATTATCTACCGGACAGGAGTAAGAACCAAAGGGCATGAGGAGCTCATCTGAGATGCACACCCGTTTCATCTTTCATCCATAGTCTTGCCTTTACTCTTCTGCCTTAAACCCAACAAGAAGGACGAGAGATTTGACCTTAAACTGGGTTTTGACTTAATGATTGCTCTCTTACCTAAGAGAGTTCGGAAAAGCCCTAGAACTTACTAGCATGTTCATGTAGGTACAGGGTGACATTCACCAGCCCTGAGTGAAGTTGAAAAGAACCACGAGTTTAGTTAAAACAGGAGCTGTGTTTTTTCAATACACGAATTATATGACACTCCGTCTCACCTTTATGTGGTTTAATTTGTACAGTTTCCTTAAAGGGGTACCATGATTCTGATTGGCTTATAGGAGCTTATAGGAACTCTGCCCATTGAAACCTGGATTTCTATAATAAACCTCAAACTCTGGTCATTTTTTCCACTTAAAAATGACTGTTTTATAAGTATATGCCCTCATTCTTTGAACTGTAGAGCAGTATTACTCCATCTAGTTGGAATTTGGTTATCTGGCTCATGTATCTGGAGCAAAAATGAGAGAACCAGGCAGTAAGACCCCTCAACCCCTATTGCCTCTGTAAAGTGAAAAAGGACAGTTTCAAAGTTCTGCACTAAAATCCATGCATTTCACTACAGGAAGATCCCGTAGGCCCTCTCTTACCTATGTCTTTTTTTTTCTTTTTAATAATTGTGCCAAGTTTGGTTGTTTTCTAAGCCACACGCATAGTGAATTAGAAACAAGGAAGAGTGGGGAGGACTGCTAAGACAACACACTGACTATAAGGGAGGAAACAGAAAAGCAGGCATGAAACTGAGGAAGTGTAACTGCTTGGGACCATTTGGTGAGAAGCAGATAGTCCTCCTCAACTCAGGAGGTACTGAGGATGTCACTGTTAGAATTAGGAAATGAATACCATAATAATGGCTCTTGGTCATGATGTAGCGGTGAAATTATATCCGAAAACACATTTCAGGAGGATGGAAGATACCTAATACATTTTGGTAAGAGCACTATTTTGTAAGAGTACTTTTTAAATGAGAATATCTTGGTGATTGAAGAGTCCATTTTGACTCTATAGTTTCATGTGCCAGAAAACGTAACCTGAACTGACTTAAGGCACAAAGAATTTATTGGCTGTAATTGAATAGTTCAGGCAGTGTTGGTTTCAGGAACAGGTTGATCCAGGGGCTCAAAAGATGTTGGCAGGGTCTGTTTTTCTCCATCTTGCAAGCCTGTTCTTTTGTAGATTGGCTTCATTTTGAGGTCTCAGGTGGTGGTAAGATGGTAGCTGACACTTCTCAGACATCCGTTGCTATAGACTGAATTGAGTGCCCTTTAAATTCATATGTTGAAGCCCTAACCTCCAAGGTGACTGTATTTGGAATAAGGAAGTAATCAAGGTAAGTAATTGATCTGATAGGATTAGTGTCATTCTAAAAAGAGACACCAGTGAGCTTTTAAATATACTCTCTCTGCCATGTGAGGGCACAGCAGGAAGACAGCTATCCGAAAGCCAAGAAGACAGTACCCAGAGACCTCAAGTCTGCTGGCACCTTGATCTTGGACTAACCAACCTCTAGAACAGCAAGAAGTCTGTTGTTCAAGCCGCTCCGTGGTATTTTGTTACAGCAGCCTGAGCAAACGGACGTCCATCCTTCAGGTTCAAGTCTAGGGAAAAGAGCATGCACTCCTCCAGGCCTGGTTCTGATTGAATCATGTGCCCATTTCTGAACCACAGCCGGTGGCCGTGGAATGCCGTGCTCTGACTGGCCAAGCCCGAGTCTCCCCACATCCAGGGAACCACAGTGAAGTCCACAGGCTGAACAGCGTGGGTGGAGTAAGGGGAAGAGCTGCCCCCCCACCCCTGGCCCCGCCCCCGCAGACTCAGGATGCTGTAACCAAACAGGCTGGCGGAACTGTGTGTTGCTGAAATCCACAGCTCTCCGAGAAAACCCCAAAGTGACCAGTCCTATAAGAGATTCGAAAGACCTATGAGGTTTAATTGCAGCATCTTTTTTTCCTAAGATGTCCCCTGACATGAAAACTCTTTAATCAGCCACTGTGCATAATGCAATGTTCCTTGTTTAAATTATAGAGTCTGGGTTTTTCAAAAAAATAAGAAGATATCTTCTCATTTATATTTTTGGTACAGTTGGTGTAGAGCTCTGCTTCCAAAGCCAAATGAAGTCCTCTGAGCTCACCACAGAAACACGAAACTGAGAAGGTGTGCCAAGGGGCTGCAGAAAGGAGCCGGAGGCGGGGTGGGGGGGGAGAGCAGCAGGTGCTCCCTGGCCTCCCAGGTGAATGTGTGTAGCCAGCCTCTGCTGGGTTCTGTCTGGTTCAAAGTCGTATGCCTGGGACAGGCATATTGTGCCCTTGCGGGAGAAAGTATAGTTCAGGCTTTGGAATTCAAGCAGCGGGGTCGGGGGAGCAGATCACCTCAAGTCCTGTCTCGGTGGACCCTGCCAGACCACATCCAGCCCCAGAGGAGCCCACCACCACTGTTTTCCAAGTTTTGCAGGAGAAGCACCATCCGCCGTATTCCTGGCATGGTGTGGGCGTGCACCTTGAAGCTTGTGTTCCATTTGGATTGCTAGGTTCTGGAGGAATTCTGTCTGTGATAATCTCTCTTCTCTTGCTGTTTCCTTTATCCAACAGCTTTTGTGATCTTTTTAAGATTTTTCCCTTGGGGGTGGTTTTGAGGCTAGTGCCCAAGGCTCAGACTCACTGAAATCTGAGCTTTGTCTAGCAATGACGTCCAACCCAGTATTTTAACTTGTGATTTTTTTTTCCTTAAGATGAAACTGATGGCTTGACCACTGAATTTTAGAATAAAATCAGCATGACCCCAAATGCTACATCAGATGGTCCAGTAGAGTCTAGCCAAAAAAACGTTCTTATGGCTTTGCCCTATATTGTGTCAAAGATTTAAAAAGTCTTCTTGAGGAGAAACTTTAAAACCCTTCTAAGTTGTTCTTGCCAACGGCGTCCGGCATTCATGTTTCGCATTAACTTAATTTGCTCCAGACTTCCCTAAGTACAATGCCGTATTCTTCTCATTTTAGTTTCCACTCACGCAAATGCTCTGCAGTTTTCTTTTTCATACGTGAAAGTCAAATCGTAGATAGGAGACCCCGGTGGAGAACTGTCTATATGTATTTAGAACTTGTGTTTACTTTGATATTTGGTGTACGTCTTTATCCTCAATGACACCATATAACTGTAATTCAGTTAACTTGGTCATTTGGGGGATTACTCCCCCCTTTTCCTCCTCCCACCCCCCCCTTTTTCTCTCCCCTCCATTCCTCATTCCTGCTTTCCTCTCCTTCATGTTCTCCTCCTCCTTCTCCCCTCCTTCCCTGGTGCAGCACCGGGTCAGCCCTTAGAACAGCGGCTAGGAGGGAGTGGGCTGTGGAGACAAGTGGTTCTCCCATGAGTAGGAACCGAAGGGGGGCCAAGTACAGCTGTTCCCCAGCCTCAACGACACTCACCTGACCCGGGGCCAGGAACTGTCCCCGTTGGAGTTTGCTATAGTTCTTGGGTTGTGGTGACAGGTCTTTCCTTACAAAACCAGAAAAAGGTCACCAGACCAAGATTAACCTCCTTCCAACTGTCAGCACAGTCCCATGAATCAGACAAAATGGCCAAGAGAAGAGGCCACATGGCCCCCACTAATGACAATGGCACTGCAGGGAAGGTTTCTGGCTCAGGACGGTCCTGGAAGACCCTCACCCCCGCTTTTCCAAGAGGGGAGACAAAACCCTAGGGCTGGGCATAGGGGGGAGTCTGAAGGCATGTTCGGTGCAAATGGGTCTTGAACTGGCCCTTCACGTTGAGTTCAGTTTTTGTCTAGGAGAACATTGAGGGGGTTGGTTGGAAGAACCCCGAGGATCTTCTGTAGATTGAGTCTGCTGTAGGCCAGGTTAACCTGAGAGGTGGGGGAGGAGCAAGTGCCGTGCTACCGACTGTTGGCTTTGTGGCTCTGGCTGGAGAAGGTGCCGGCCTGCGTTTCCAACAGAAGGCAAAGCTCCAAAGTCATGGGCAGTATCAGCGTCCTGGAAGCAATAAGTAACATTTACCTTGCGAGGTGCATGGTGTCGGTAGGGCCTCACCCCACCCGATGGGCTTATTAACTGTTGGAGAAGAGGACGGCGTTACTCATACAATACCTGTCTCTTGGCAGTGCTGCAGGGCTCAGTGAGGGAGTGCATGCCAAGAACCTGCACAGGGTGGGCGGAAGGAAGATTCTAGTCACTCTTTATTCTTTCAGTGAGCAAGAGTCTATTTGGCGTATACTGGGACCGGGGCTGCCTGTGATGCTGGAAGACACGGGGGAGTGTAACAGACACACTCTTTGTCCCTTTGGAGCTCTTCTGTCCTTAGTGTTTATGCTCTTTGGGGTTTATAAAAATGTCTGTGTTAAAGCTGAAACGAGGAGGAACGAGAGGTAAAAATACTCCAGAAACTTCAAAGGACTGGGACCAGCACATAGAGTCGCATGGAAGTGTTTGCAAGACATTACAGTATTTCCAAGAGGGAGGAGGGGTTGCCAGTGTTGAGGGTTTGGGTTAGGAATCTGGCAGCTGTCACTGCTAGTTGGGTTGAAGTGATTCGTGTGATGCCAGATGGAGTAATCCGTGCTTTAAAACAACGTACGTGCCTTTAAGGCTGGGTCTTTGTTTTCCTCTCTGAAGGGTAACTGTTTCCTGAGGTTCCCTGGACATCCTCTATGCTCCTAGGAGTCAGGGGCCATGTCCCTCACATTACGCTGGTTGGAATTGCATCCGCTGGGCGGCCCTAGCTGCCTGCTAGTGGTTTTTTTTGTTTGTTTGGTTGGGGTTTTTTTTGTTTTTTTTGTTTTTTTTTTGCATTTGCTATCCTTTAAGACAGAAATAGCAGAAAGAGCTTATGTTAATCAGGATTCTCCAGAGAAACAGAACCAGTAGGATGTAGGTGTGTGTGTATATATGGAGAGAGATTTATTTTAAGGAATTGGCTTGCATGATTGTGGGGGCTGGTGAGTCTAAAATCCGCAGGGTAGGCTGGTGGGCTGGATACCCAGGGAAGAATTGTTGTGGCACCTTAGATCCCATGGGCAGGGTTTCTTCTTCCTCCCGACCCTCTGTCTTTCTCTTAAGGCTTTCAACTGATTGGATGAGGTCTTCTCCTCACTGTGGAAGGTCGCCGGCTCTACTCAAGGTCAACTGATTGAAATATTAATTACATCTTTAAAAAAACCAACCTTCCCAGCAATACCTAGATTGCTGCTGGCCAAACATCTGAGCTTCATAGTGTAGCTGAGTTGGCATTATAAAAAGTAACCCTCCCAGAGCCCAAGAACGTTTCCTCAGTAATGTGCCCCTTGGTAGGGCCATGATCTCCTCAGACAGGCCCAGGGGGAACAAGGGGCTGTGGAAGAACGCTGAGCCAGAAGGCAGTAGGAGATCAGAGTCCTTGGCCTGCTGTCTGCCAAGAGCGGGCTGAGTAGCACTGGGCACGTGTCTTCATTTCTCTTACCGTTTCTTGGCAGTGGTGGGTGTGAGGGTGGGGGAGGTGCTTTGAACTGTGTTGGTAGCTCCCTGGCCCCATTCCTGGATTTTGAGCTCTCCAAGGTCAGCAAATGCGTGTTTTTCCTAATTACCTCTACCCCCACATAGCGGGAATTTGCATTTGGGTCTCCCTGGCCCACCTCCAGGCTCTATCCAGGCCCCACACCATGCTGCCCTGGGTCTGACTGATGTCTTTTTCTCCAGCCTGCCAGTGTTCGGTCCTTGGCTCCTACCAGACGCCCTGCAACCCGGTGACGGGACAGTGTGAATGCCTTCCGGGGGTTACAGGACAGCGATGTGACAGGTGTCTCTCAGGAGCCTATGATTTCCCTCACTGCCAAGGTAGGGAAGACGTCGGAATGCCCGAGGGCGTCCCCTTTCCGAAATGTGTGCACCCAGACTCCCAGACAAGCCCAGATGACCCACCACTCGTCGCCTGGACACACTTGACCCTCATTGGCCTGGTTCCTCCCCAGTTCAAGTCCATTGCAGATGCATGTATCAGACAATGCGCCCTCAAAGGAAATCAGAAATGATTCATTCTTTAAAAAACATTTTAAATTATTTAAATTAAATATATTAAATAAATAATTATTTAAATTAAATAATTTTAAAATTTTAAATTATTTAAATTAAGTCTGTTATAAATTTATATTTCTTGATTTGCATGTCAATTCCTATGTATAACAGTGTGGTCCAGGGGAACCCTTGGAGCTACACCAAGTGTTCCTTGACCCCCTTCCTTCTTCCCAAGGCGTCCTGGCTTCTCTCTGGTTCCAGGCTCACAGCACGGATGCTGACTGCTCTGTAATCCCCTGAGGGGTGACTCGAGCAGGTCTCCTTGCTAGCGGGCAGAGCGGGACCTATGCTGTGTTTCTGCCCCTCTCTCCTCGCTGCCCTTGGCCTCCTGGGGGCATTGTTCTCCCACAGCACAGGTGCCAGGGGAGGGGGGTGACCTCGAGTCAATCTGGGAGAAACACTGTCACTGTCTTGGGCCATCCTCACTACTTATCCCCTCATCCCCCCCACCCCCAGATGGTGGGAGACTCTGAGACTTTGCCATGCTCTGTGGCAGGGGGCCCAGAAATAAGCTGCCCATCTCCCCACGCTCCTGGGGCCTTGTAGCCTCCAGTGGCAAGGGTTTCTGGCAGCGGCTCTAGGGGCCCCTTTCCCTGTTGAGAAGAGGTATTTGAGGAAGGCTGCAGTGGACTTTCTGCTTGGAGGTTTTGATTTTCTCTGACTCCTTCCTGCTCTCGGGAGCGCTCTGAGCTCTGCATTCCCAGCTGTCTGAAGACAGGGCCACAGCACCTACCTGATTGCCCAGAATCCGACTCACCAGAATCCTCAAGACACCGGGTTTTCTTGCTGGTAGAAATTGTAGCCTGTGTTCAGAGGGGCAGTTGGCTTTCGAGAAGGCTCAAAGGTCCCCAGGGTGCAGGGCTTGTCCAGGGTGTGTCCGCTCACCTCCAGGGGGTCAGGAAGGAAGGAAGCATGGTGGCTTCTGGGCAGAGGGCTGGGACAGCCACCATAATTCCTCCAGAGCCAGATGGCCACAGTGGTCAGCCTGGGCAGGAGCCAGAGGCCGGGCATGGCCAGGTTGAAAAACAGTAAAGAGGCGGAAGGATGTGTTCACTCTTACAGAAGAAAGAATGTGAGGGAACATCCAAGCAGAGAAGGAGAGACACATGCAATCATCAAGGGACAAGCTGAAAACAGAGGCGACAAAGGCAAAAGGTCTACACAATAACTTACAAGAAAACAAGATCCTATTATGAGGTTATTTATATTATTGGAAAAACCAGGCTCGGGCAGGCTTACCCAAACCCTCTTCCTTTCTAACCGTCATACTGCTCTTAGAATGGGGATGCTGAGACATTGCAGGATCCCACTGTATTGAAGAGAGATTCTCTTGGGCTTGTAATACCATATTGACGAAGGTAGGAGAACAAACTCATTCATTGTAGAAATAATTGTAGGACAGGTGGGGAACAAGAGGATTGTGATAATTAAGGAATTAAGTCTTGGTTGACTAAAAAAAATTGTGCTTTCAGAATCCTGTAGCTTCTAGTCACTGGGCGATTAAAAAGTTTCTTGGTATAATATCGCCCTCTTCTGGACAGTCCTAAAGATGTTCAAAATTCTGGCGTGTTCTTTCCCCCATCTCCATCCTCAGTCCGAAATGAACTTCATAGCAGTAGGCAGGGGATGGAGTTAAGTGGCCAAAGGGGCTGATTTGGGGATGAAAGACCCTAAAGGTTATTCAGGGTGTGCCTTTTCCTGAATTATACGCAAAATCCTTGCCACCCATCTATCAAGAAATACAAATGTAGGTGCATAGTTTTTCAAAACAAATAAAACTTTTTAAAATGTGAAAATTCAAAACAAACCAAGAGACAGACATAAAAACAGCAGGCATTTAAAATATTTCTAAATCATGTTCAGACTTCACAGGTCGTTGTGACCCAGACGGTACCCTGGACTCCAATTTGGTAAGTAGAGGATTATAAAAGGGATACAATTCTTTTTTTTTTTTTAATTTAAAATTTTTAAAAAATTTGACAGAGAGAGAGATCACAGGTAGGCAGAGAGGCAGGCAAAGAGAGAGTTTGGGGGGAAGCCGGCTTCCCACTGAGCAGAGAGCCTGATGTGGACCTTGATCCCAGGACTCTGAGACCATGACCTGAGCCAAAGGCAGAGGCTTAATTAACCCACTGAGTCACCTAGGTGCCCCAGGCATACAATTCTAACTGATGTATTTGGGTACATATTAGAGACTAACAACGCACTGGGGAGCATCCCAGAATTAAAAGTAAATTCAAATAAGACCCAAAGCCAAATTGTGAAAGAGGTCATTGTTCTTGTTCAGAGTGCATATGTGATATTGTGAATACCATGGTATTCTGATGAGGTTTCTAAGTCTATTAGAAATGATCTGTCTTCTTAGCTTCCAAGCCTGGAGGTGGTGCCCCTAACCAGGCATTCAAGGGACAGAGGGAGAGAGGTTCTGCATCCTAACAATGAGAGAGTGACCCTTGCATCTTACAAAAGTACTTTCAGATAAACATCACTGTCTACTGATCCTCAACATGTTAAATATTCAAATACCTTTCCATTTAAAGGAATCTGTCCCAGAATCAACAGATAAGACAGTATTAACAATGAAAGTGATTTTTAAATGTTTCTTTTTCTGCAACATCAGAAATGAAAAATGAAAATGTCTCATTTTGTTTTAACCACAAATATGGACTTTGTGTAAAAAAATAAGTGAAGAATAAAACAAAAGCCTTGCGCTGTCTGTTGAAATCAACACAGTACTTTTCCCCCCTCTGGTTATACTTAATTACTTACCCAAAATATAATTCTGTGACAAGCTTTGTTCAGAACGTATGTTTGAAAACATGTCTTAATTGTGAGATGTCAAGTGTTAGTTTGCTTTTCTTTCAAAGGGACATTGCCAGTGCAAGGCTCATGTGGAAAGTCCTTCTTGTAGCATCTGCAAACCATTATATTGGAATCTGGCCAAAGAAAACCCCAATGGATGTTCAGGTGAAGTTTTTACACATAATAATTTATGATATTGCAAATTCCTCTTAATTTTCCCTACTTCAGTGACTAACCCACGGAAGAGCTATTTATTTAATAAGTTCAATTTGTCTGAAATTTTGTGTAAATGTTTTGATGTTTTTTTGCCCTGCTTTTGGCAGAACTTCTGTTGTTTTGAAAATCTCAGCAAGGGATTTATATCCCATTTCCATATGTATTTTGGTGTTTGCAAAGGCAGCTACTTGATAAGTGGTTTATACTGCCTTTTTTATACTGCCCTTTCAGGTTTGGTTTTATTTTCATTTTATGCTTAGATTGAAGCCAGGACAGGAACTTCAAATCACCAAGCTAAAGGTGGCTAAGTGGAGTGGATATGTCTAAGTAGAATGTCTTTCTTTCCTTCTTTCTTTCTTTTCTTTCCTAAGATTTTATTTATTTCAGAGAATGCGAGCACACGAGCAGAGGGGAGGGGCAGAGGGAGAAGTAGAACCAGACTCCCTACTGAGCAGGGAGCCTGACGTGGGGCTCGATGTGGGGTTTGATCCCAGGACCCCGGGATCATGACCTGAGCTGAAAGCTGACGATTAATCGACTGAGTGTCCCAGGTGCCCCTCGAGTATGTTTTCATGTAAGCATATCAGTAATGACCTTGACATTAGAATCATTTAAAAATCCCAAGCTGTTGCAACCTTTGTCTTAGAGTGGTCATTAAGTAGCCATTACTCCTTATACGTGGGTGCTGTTGATCAGGTGGTTCTGCTGATCCCAGAAAATTGTCCCATTTTAGGCTTCAGTGGCAAACCGAAATTCTGGTGAGGTTTGCCTGACAGGGACCACACATGCCGCATGGCTGCTGTGTCACATTTCCAGCAGCCTTGGTCCAAGGATGCTCTCTTCTCTTCACAGAATGCCAGTGCCATGTGGCGGGAACGGTGAGCGGAATTGGAGAGTGTGGACAGGTAACACAGCCCATTGTCCCTAAACCAGTGCGACGTTGGAGCAGAAGATATTGGGGTGTCTGTGGGAGGGGGTTAGTGCCTCTGTGATTGTAGGGGGCGTGCTAACCTCCCTGGACATTTTCAGACCCTCGCTAACTGCTTCATCTTATAATACAGCGAGTCAATTTTAAATCTTGAAGACTAGCAAATTGTGCGATCTTACCAAACTTTGTCATCCGGCTTATTCCGCAGCGAGATGGTGACTGTCACTGCAAGTCCCACGTCAGTGGCGATTCCTGTGACACGTGTGAAGATGGATATTTTGCTTTGGAAAAGAGCAATTACTTTGGGTGTCAAGGTAAATAGTTCCAGTGGGTCCTGAGGAAGGTCAGTGTTGATGGGCGAAGACCGGCAGGAGAACCTCTCTTCTGAGTTCCCTTGTCTTCATGCAATCTTCCTGATGGGATGGGACTAAAAAATTCTGTTCCAGGGAGTTTGGCCAAATACTCAGTTGAAATGAATAATAAACTGTAGTTGGGGCTGCCTCTATTTCTCTTCTCCCAGCACATGGTTGGTTTAATTAGAGAAAACATCATTGGGATGGAGGGGGAGGCGTCTGTTTATTTCGTAAATAACATCAAGACCATCATTTGGAAGATGTATTTTGTATTATCAGATCAGCTCGCACCAGATCTTAGAGCTAACGCTGTGTTAAATACACCTGCAGGCGTGTGGCCCCACAAGGCTGCTGTTGCCTCCTCCCCACAGACTCTCAGTAGCAGATGTCGGTTACGAGAGCGCCACCTGCTAAATTGTGGTTCGCTCCTGGGCTCCTGGTCCCCTTGTGCTGGACAGCAGTGTTGGGGCTGACCTCCAAGAGCACCTCCAGCTCACACGTGGGCCTTGGGGGGCACCTCCCATGTCGCTCTGGGAGGTCCCTACGTATTTCTAACATCCGCAGGCTATGAGATGTGGCAGGAGTAAGAAGCAGCCCCGTCCTTCCTGGTTTCGGCATCTCCATTTCTCCATGGAGATGCTTTGATGGGTCACTGCCGTTGTTCTCTGACCTTCAGGGTGTCAGTGTGACGTGGGTGGAGCCATCAGCCCCCTGTGCAGCGGGCCCTCGGGAGGATGCCGGTGCCGAGAGCATGTCATGGGGACGGCGTGCCAGCGGTGAGTCTCCAGGGCGGGCCCCTCGCGTACTGCTGGGCTGGAAGACTCACGGAGTCCTGGCTGTGCCGACGGTTCTGGTGAGGAGACGAGAGGGCAGAGGAGGATGTACTGTCCTGGGAGATCTGGACACGGGTCAGTGGGCCCAGTTAAAGCAGGAGGTAAAGTTGCCCTAAAGACATCCGGCTCCCTGGAAAGTTCCCACAGGTACGAAAAGCCAGGTGGACAGGACTAGAGCTGGACGCTTGAGGGGGTTCCCGTGGCCGAACCTCTGTGTGAAATTCAGAGCTGGGAGGGGCCTGGCGAATGGGCAGGCTCCCGGGCCCCGTTGTTTCAGGCTCAGCTTCTCCCGTGTCCTGTCCTATTTAACAATTTCTAGATTTTAAAAAACATTTCAATTCCAGTATAATTAACATACAATGTTACATGAGTTTCACATGTAAAATACAGTGATTGAACAATCTTATACATTACTCTGCTCGTCACGATGAGTTCACTCTTCATCTCTTTCACCTGTTTTACCCATCCCCCACCCATCTCCCCTCTGGTCACCACCCGTTTCTTGTCTGTAGTTAACAGTCTGTTGTTTAGGGGGTTTTTTGTTTGTTTGTTTGTTTTTTAGTTTGTCTCTTTTCCTTTGTTTCTTGGTCTTGTTTTTTAAATTCCACATATATATAAAATCATACAGTATTTATCTTTTTCTGACTGACGTATTTCACTTAGTGTTGTATCTTATCCTCCAGATCTGTCCATGTTGTAGCAAATGGCAAGATTTCATTCTTTTTTTTTAATGGCTGAATAATATTGACCATATGCATATACATATACACATACCACATTTTAATGTGTTCATCTATCAATGGGCACTTGGGCTGCTTCCGTCACTTCTTTATTGTAAATAATGCTGCTATAAACTTAGGGGTGCATGTGTCTTTTCAGGTTAATATTTTCTTTTTTTTTTCTTTCATTTATTTATTTTCAGCATAACAGTATCATTATTTTTTTACCATACCCAGTGCTCCATGCAATCTGTGCCCTCGATAATACCCACCACCTGGTACCCCAACCTCCCACCCCCCGCCACTTCAAACCCCTCAGATTGTTTTTCAGAGTCCATAGTCTCTCATGATTCACCTCCCCTTCCAATTTACCCCAACTCCCTTCTCCTCTCTAACTCCCCTTGTCCTCCATGATATTTGTTATGCTCCACAAATAAGTGAAATCATATGATAATTGACTCTCTCTGCTTGACTTATTTCACTCAGCATAATCTCTTCCAGTCCCATCCATGTTGCTACAAAAGTTGGGTATTCATCCTTTCTGATGCAGGCATAATACTCCATAGTGTATATGGACCACATCTTCCTTATCCATTCATCCGTTGAAGGGCATCTTGGTTCTTTCCACAGTTTGGTTAATATTTTCTTATTTTGGGGATAAATAGCCAGAAGTGGAATTACTGCCTTATATGGTAATTCTATTTTGAATTTTTCAAGGAACCTCCATACTGTTTTCCATAGTGGCAGCTCCAGTTTTCCCACCAACGGTGCCAGAAGGTTCCTTTTTCTCCACATCCTGGCCAACACTTGTTGCTTCTTATGTTGCTGATTTTAGCCATTCTAACAGGTGTGCTTCTTGCTGTGGTTTTGATTTGCATTTTCCTGGTGATGAGTGATGTTGAGCATCTTTTCATGTGTCTGTTGGCTGTCTGCAGGTGTTCTTGGAGGAATATCTGTTCATCTCTTCTTCCTATTTTTTAAATTGGATTATGTGTTTTTTTGGTGTGGAGTTGTATACGTTATTTATAAATTTTGGATGCTAGCTGTTGATAAGATACCTCATTTTCCAATATCTTCTCCCATTCCACAGGTTGAATTTTAGTTTTGTTGATTGCTTCCCCTGCCTTGCAGAAGCTTTTTATTTTGATGTAGTCCCAGTAGTTTATTTTGGCTTTTGTTTCCCTTGCCTCAGGAGACATGTCTAGACAAATTGCTATGGCCAATGTCAGAGAAATTACTGCCTGTGCCCTCTTCAAGGATTTTGATGTTTTCAGGTCTCACATTTAGGCCCTTAATTCATTTTGAGTTTATTTTTGTATATGGTATAAGAAAGTGGTCCAGTTTCATTCTTTTGCATGTAGGTGTCCTGTTTCCCCAACACCGTTTGTTAGATAATTTTTCCCCATTGCATTCTTGCCTCCTTTGTTGAAGACTAATTGACCACATAATTGCGGGTTTATTTCTGGACTCTCTATTATGTTCTGTTGATCTATGTGTCTGTTTTTGTGCCAGTACCAGTGTTTTTGATGACTACAGCTCTGTAGTGTATGTTGAAATCTCGGATCATGATACCTCCAGTTTTGTTCTTTTTCAAGATTGCTTTGGCAATTTGGGGTCTTTTGTGGTTCCATACACATTTTAGGATTATTTGTTTTCGTTTTGTGAAAAATACTGTTGGTATTTTGATAGGGATTGCCTTAAATGTGTAGGTTGCTTTGGGTAATATGGACATTTTAATAGTATTTGTTTTTTCAATCCATGGGCATGGAATGTCTTCCATTTCTCTGTGTCCTCTTCAGTTTCTTTCATCAATGTTTTCTAGTTTTCAGAGTATAGGTCTTTATCTCTTTGGTTAAGGTTATTCTTACATACTTTATTGTTTTTGGTATAATTACAAATGGGACTGTTTTCTTAATTTCTGTTTCTGCTACTTCATTATTAGTGTATAGAAATGCAATGCAACTTTATCAAATTCATTTATTAGTTCTAGTAGTTTTGGGTGAAGTTTTTTGGGGTTTCTGTGTATAGTACCATGTCATCCGCAAATAGTGAAAGTTTTTACTTCTTCCTTACAAATGTGGATACCTTTTAGTCCATTTTGTTGTCTGATTGCTGCAGCTAGGACTTCCAGTACTATGTTGAATAAAACTAGTAAGAGTGGACATCCTTGTCTTGTTCCTGAGCTTAGGGAGAAAGTGTTTTTCTCCATTAAGTATGATGTTTGCTGTGGGTTTTTCATGTAAGGCCTTTATATGTTGAGGTATGTTCCCTATAAACCTGCTCTGTTAAAATTTTTTATCATGAGTGAATGTCCTACTTTGTCAGATGTTTTTTCTGCATCTGTTGAAATGATGATATGGTTTTTATCCTTTCTGTTATTGATGTGATATATCACATTGATTGATTTGCAAATATTGAACCACCTTCACATCCCAGGAATAAATCCCACTTGATTGTGCTGAATGGCTGTTTTAATGTGTTGCTGGATTCTGTTTGCTAATATTTTATTGAGGATTTTTGCATCAGTGTTCATCAGAGATCTTGGCTTGTGGTTGTGTGTGTGTGTGTGTGTGTCTGTCTGTCTTTCTGTCTGTCTAGTTTCTTTACCTGGTTTTGGTATCAGGGTAATGCTGAATTCATAGAATGAATTTGAAAGCTTTCCTTCCTCTTTCATTTTTTGGAATGGTTTGAGAATAGGCATTAACTCTTCTTTAAATGTTTGGTGGACTTCATCTGTGAATTCATCTGGTCCTGGATATTTCTTTGTTGGGAGTTTACTTTGATTACTGATTCAGTTTCGTTGCTGGTAATCAGTCTGTTCAAATTTTCTATTTCTTCCTGTTTCTGTTTTAAAAGGCTATATGTTTCTAGGAATGTATCCATTTCTTCTAGGTTGTCCAATTCTTTGGCATATGATTTTTCACAATATTCTCATATAATCCTTTGTATTTCAGTGGCATTTGTTGTTTTTCTCCTCTTTTTTCTCCTCTTTGATTTCTGATTTTGTTTATTTGACTCTGTCTCTCTCTCCAGTAATTCTTTTTAAGGTTGATCAGTTTCATTGCTCTTTTCAAAGAACAAGCTCCTGGTTTCGTTGTTCTGTCCTATTGGTATTTTTGTTTCTATTTCATTTATTTCTGTTCTGATCTTCAGTATTTCCTTCCTTTTGCTGGGTTTGGGTTTTGTTTGTTCTCCTTTTTCTAGCTTCTTTAGGTGTAACATTTGGTTGTTTATTGGAGATTTTTCTTGCATCTTGAGGTAGGCCTGTGTTGCTGTAAGCTTCCTTCCTAGAACAGCTTTTGCTGGATCCCAAAGATTTTGGAACTTTGTGTTTTTATTTTCTTTTGTCTCCATGAAATATTTTATTTGTTCTTTGATTTCTTAAGTGACCCATTCATTGTTTAGTAGCATGTTAATTAACCTCTATGTATTTGTGTTCTTTCCAGATTTTTTTCTTGTGGTTGCTCTCTAGTTTCATAGTGCTGTGGTCAGAAAAGGTGCATGGTATGACTTCAATCTTTTTGAATTTGTTGAGGCTTGTGTTGTGGCCTGATATGTGATCTGTTCTGGAGACTGTTCTATGTGCACTTGAAAAGATTGTGTATTCTGCTGTTTTAGGCTAGAATGTCCTGAATATGTCTGCTAGATCAATATAGATTTTTTTGGAAAGCCTGATCCCTCATAATTTTCTCTTGAAAGAAAAAACTAATTTTTAATATTCTGGCATTTAATTATACACTGGAAACTGTGAAATGCAACTTCTAAATTGCAAGTATCTTCACTACTTCTGCATTATCAATAGAATAATGAAGAAATAATGAAGAAATAGTTAAAGTAAATTTTCTGTATTTCGTTAGTACAGCATTTCTCTCCTTTCCCTTGATGTTTTCAGCATTTGAATTATAAAAGTCAGAGCAATCCAGCTGAGCTTTCTTCAGTCATTTCTAACTGGCAGTCACTGCTGGGTCGCATAATAAAGGGTCTGTGAAGGAGGAGGACACATCTGTGGGTATGTTTCCCTGCAGACTAAGGAGGCACATGATGGACCAGAGGAATTTTGTAAATAGGTTCAGAAACATTTTCCACCCATGTTTTATCTTTTTTCCACCTCCCTGTTGATCAAGTGAGCTTTCCCCCACTTAACCAGCTAAGTTTCCTTCCACCTATGTAGGCAATTGGCTATTTTTCAGGTAAAAATAATGCAACCGAATTAGAATTAAATTACAGAAATTTACTGATTTTTTTACATTACAGCCAATACATACATATGAAATTTAGGACATGTCCTTTGATCTAGTGGTAAGTTGTAACTAGGTTATAAGGATAGCAAACCAGCATCAAAGATGCCATACTGGCTTTTCTCCGGGTTGGTAAACCTTTTGTCTTTTTGTACTAAATTCCTGCCAAATATTTGTTTTTTATATTATCTGAACATTGTTCATTTTTCTTACAAGTTTAGAAGGTATTCACTTTCACTTTGTTTTCCAAATAATTTTTGTGGTAATAAATATATGGTCATTGTAAAGTTTTAGTAAGTACCTAAAAATAAAAGGAAAAAAAGACCTACCTATTCCACCACCCAGAAATAACTCCTTTTAATAATTTTTTGTATATTTTTTTCTAGGCTTTTTCTGTGAATACAAATTAGTATATTTGCTTCATAAAATTGGTATCCATTTCTTCACTTCACATGTTATTGCAGACATTTTCCATTATTATTAGTCTTCAGAAATATTAATGGTTACATAGTATTTCATAATTTTTAAATTATTTCATAATTGTATATTTATATTGTTTCTAAGTTTTTACTATTATAAATGTTCTTTTATGTTAATTTTTTGACACTATATATAAAATTGTTCTTTAGAATGCATTCCTGGAAGTAGAATTACTGGGTCAATGGGTAAGAACATTTTTAAGGACCTTTGTATATCACTTCCAGAGAAATTGTAAGCATTTATAATTCTGCTTGTAATGTAGGGCCATGACCTTTTATTTCCTTTGACTAAATGATCTTTATGGCTTTAAATCTACTAACTGCTGTTAGTTTGTTACTGGATTGTCAAAATATGTCATTTTGAAGAACTTCAAATTATTTGATTGTAAAATGTCACATAAACAGTGTAGTGTTTCTGATCATTCTCTGGGATTGCCATTATTGGACTCTTGAAAAGAATCCATATATAGACCTATGATTTAAGAAAATTCAAGGCATAAAAAAGTCATCATAATGATTACTGTATATATATAGTTTATATATATATAGTTTAATACATATATTTAATATATTAAATGTTATACATATATTTATATATAAATATATTTTT
Source organism: Neogale vison (assembly GCF_020171115.1). Lineage (NCBI taxonomy): Eukaryota > Metazoa > Chordata > Mammalia > Carnivora > Mustelidae > Neogale > Neogale vison. The sequence goes on along the minus strand of NC_058093.1, from coordinate 170,687,134 downwards.
ATAAGTCTACAAGTTAGATACATTTATATATATTTAATATATTAAGTATTATTTATATTATATACAAATATATAATATAATATTTAAAATATATTAAATATTATTTAATATATTTAAAACATTAAATTGATATTTTAATAAATTATATTATTAAATATACATCACATATACTTATATGTTATATATTTAATATATTCAAATATATCATATAATATATTTAAATATATTAAATATATAAATATAAATAAATAGATAAAATAAAAATTAAATATATATAATATATTTGAATATATTAAATATATATACATAAATGTAACTAACTTGTAAACTTAACATATAAAATATTTTATGTCACATTCACTATTGCATATATGGTACTTAGCAACAGTGCCTGGCACATATATATATATATATTAATATTTGTGTCATGAGTGAATATGAGTACATAAATGAATGAATGGATGGATGGATGGATTTATAGTAAATAACCTAATTTGATTTTGGTAAGTTGTTGGCAACCATTTAGAACATATTAAAGGTTGCCACCATTGTGGGTTGTGCTAAGTGAGTTTCTCATTTTATTGCTTAGACTGATAGGTGTTGGGTGTGTTTTATGAGTGTTTGCATGAATGAAAGCAATAATTTAAAGAAAAAGCAGGGGGATTTCTCTTTTATTTCTTTTTATTTATTGTATTCTGTCGATTTGGTAGGAGTTTTTAGCAGTAGCTATTGAGATGAAAGAATATTTGGATTATTGGTGAACTTAACTTGCTGTATCCATGTTTTATTTGCAAAAGCCCTGAGAACAACTACTATTTCCCGGATTTACATCATATGAAGTATGAGATTGAAGATGGTACCACACCTAATGGAAGAGAACTTAGGTTTGGATTTGATCCCCTGGAGTTCCCTGAGTTTAGCTGGAGAGGATATGCTCAGATGACCTCGGTGCAGGTATGTAGCCAGCAGAAATTGCTTTGTGGCAGGGTGAGGCATATACGTAGCCAAAACACTCTCAGTGAGTCCTCCCAAAAGGTGAGCTGTCCCCAAAACTGACTCCAGGATTCTCTTTCTCCAGACTATGGATAGGGCTTGGGGTAAGATTGGATTTTAACTGATATGTATATGTATCAGTCACAGTTTACTGTTAATTTAATTTGGTCACCAAATCAGACAAAGAAGGGGTTAAAGAAAACTAGTGTTTATCTCTAGAGATTTTTTTAATAAGCACTTGTTTTCCAAGTGGGATTCATCTATATTTTAGCATAAGAGACAAGGTTCTTTAAAAACATTTGTAGAGAATAAAAATGAATTGGATTAAATAATTCTAATAGTGTGTGTGTGGTTGATATTTGACCAGCCCTGGTTGTTGTTTTTTTGTTGTTGTTGTTTTGTTTTTTTAAATTTTTTATTTCTTTTCAGAGTAACAGTATTCATTGTTTTTGCACCACACCCAGTGCTCCATGCAATCCGTGCCCTCCCTAATACCCACCACCTGGTTCCCCCAACCTCCCACCCCCCCCCCCTTCAAAACCCTCAGATGCCGGTTGTTTTGTTTTGTTTTGCTTTGCTTTTTAAAACTCTGAATTACTCTATGAAAAGAAACTAAGATCAACGAGGAATTTAATGCTATTTAATTTTCCTTTCCTGTATTTCTCCTTTCCTTCATTCTTCTCTACAGTATCCATCGCTCTCGGTTTCCTGTTGGAATAGTTAGGGAATTTACAAATTTTCTCATTACAATTACAAATTTTCTTATTTAGAGCTTATGCAATATTTACAACCAAGAATTTCTGAAAAGTTTTGTTCTCAGGATTTCTCTTTGAGGTTGGTCTCTTGCAATTGTGTTTCTCAGTGGAGAAATTCAGAATATAAGGGGTAAATTGGTGACCATGGTGACCCAATATTTGTCCTTAGCAGATCCTATACTTGTTATGTTTACATAAGTCACCCCTTAGAGGAACAGGGACAGGGTCACAGTTCTCTTGGAGCCATCATTGGTTCTAAAGTTGCTT